>NC_088922.1:19067500-19192500 GCF_038396675.1 Hydra vulgaris
TTGTTTTTTTTCTTTGTGATTAGGTAAACATGGGTGAGATTGAGAAAAAATTGTAGATTGTAGAGCTGTTCAGTAAAAATCCAAAAGTATATCATGAGGAATAGTACTTTAAGGAATAGTTTAACTTAAAATGAGGAGACTCATAAAATGTTAAAGAAGTAATGTTAGGAGTAGTAGTAGAGGGGGGGGGGGGGGGAATTTAATAAGTGCTACAAACATCTTAAGTGATTATTATTAGTGCTAGAATAATTGAAAAACAAAAATATATATAGAGATTAAAGCTGTATAAAGAATTTTTAAAGAATTTACAGAAACATTTTTAGAGGTTTTCTGGGTGTGTATTTTTGTTGGTCTCTTTGTTGTATTTTAGGTGTCATAGCTTTGCTTCATAGGTATATTGAATCTTCAAATATCACCAAAAGAGTTGCAAAAAAAAAACTTTTTTTTTGTTGTTGTTTTTTTTTTGTTTCTTTTATTTTAGATTTTATGAATTGAAAAAACTTATAACATGTTATATTAAAATTTGTTATAGTGTCAACAATTTATAAAATTTTTTAATGTTTTAATTATTTTTTAAGCAACAGGTTCTGTAATGTCAGTTCAGTAACTCAGAACAGTAAAATTGCTTAGATTAAATTCTTGTCTATATGCAGACTAATCTATCACTTAGAGTCATAGATTATTCTGCATCACTTTTGATTTGCAAGCTCTAAGTTATGGGAAATAAAAGCTAATTTTAATAGTCTAGATTTACCCCAGTGGAACCCCTGTGCCATGATGATTTCACAAGGTTTCTGGGCTGTGACTTAATAAGCACAAATTTCATAAGTGAGAACTGGCTTAAGTTCGAATTGGAATAAGTGCGGACTGGCATAAGTGCCAAGCAGTTACAAAAACTAGCACAAGTGCAAACTGGCAAAAAAAACTTGACAAAAGATTAGTTTATGGGTTTTGGTTCTAATCTCCAAAAAAAAATTGTTCAGTTTTTGAAACATTTGATTGATTATCACTCTTTAGTTTTGATTCTTGTTCTAAAAGTAATTTTTGTTTAGGAATTTTTTGCACAAAAAACAGATTCTTCACTTATGGTTTTTGGTTCAAATTCTAAGAAAAGGCCTCACAACCTAATAATAGGTAAGATTTATTCAAATTTTACTACATTTTTTTGTCATTTTAACAATTATGGGTAATACTTTATAAAATTATTGTAGTTTACACTAAAGCGTTTCATTTTACAATAATACACTATATTTTATGTAGTGCTATATTTTGCTGTTTCATAAAAGTATTTACAAAGTAAAGCTGGTAATTTTCCTTCAAGTTAGCAAAGGTTAGCCTGGCTTCAAGTTAAACCTGGCGATGTTAAAGTTAAGACTGGCAATGTTGAAGAAAAAAAATCTTATTATCTGGTAGCTTGATAATCTTGACAGAAATTTTAAACCATTGTTTACAATCAATTCTACTTTTATTATGTTGTTATTAATTTCAATGCTGTGTGGTTTGTACATTTAATAAGCAGGGCTGGATTTACTTATAGATTGACTAGGCCTAGGCCTCCACACTTTTAGGAGTTCCAAAATGTGTTCAAAAAATATTTTAACTTGTTAAGATTTTTAGAGATTCATTATTAAATGTTACTTTCATGATCGTAATGATTGCTACAAAACAATTTAAACCTTTAAACAATTATTAATATTTTGTAAAGTTTTCTTTGCATAATTATTAACACTGTAACTGAATGCAGCACTATAACTCCCTTGGTGATTAGTTCCACACAAAGAAGTACTAGAATAAATGTATTTAAAGATCATAGCTCATAGCAATAAACTAAAGAATTGCAGATACAAGAACAAACAATGAACATTTTAACACTATATAAACTTTATAATAGTTTTTTCATTTAAAATTATTTTTACAAAATATTTTTGAGGGCTCTATAAGTTGATTTGGTCCAGCGTCCTCAAAGGTGTAAATCCGACCCTGTAAATAAGTAATACATGTAAGCAATGATTTAGTTATTAACATTTGTTTTTTTATGTAAAATATTTGCAAAAACTTTTAATCTTTCTTAAATAAAGAGTTAATTTAATATTTCCCATGCTTTTATAAATTCAAAATAAAATCAGATGTTTTATAAATTCCATGTAAATTTCAAATTATGAGGGGTATGAGGGAAACAAGTTCGCTTTTAAGACTATTAATTTCCTGTTTTTAGGTTCTTTTTACGATTATCATATTCTTGATATGGTGGAGTTAGGTATTGATAAATATACCCCAATATCAAAGTTTAAGGTTTGTTTATTTATAATAAAAAATGTTTAGAATTCTAAAAAATAACAAAATTATTCACAAATTATTTTCACACTGTAATAATTTTTTTTTCACACTGTAGGCTGATAAAATTCCATCCGGTACTAAACCCTGTATATTGTTCTCTGGAGAAGAGTTTGAGAATAATATGGAATTTAAAAGATTAAAAACACTACTGATTGATTTTTGGAGAGGAGAAAAAGCTGAAAATATTCGTTTGAAAGGTCTTGAGCATGTTATACAGTTTACTGCTGACCATGGAAAGATTTATTTTCGTAGCTACAGGTAAAAAAACTTTTTTTTTAATATTTCAAAGAAATTGCATTATTAAAAATAATAATGAATTTCAAAAAAAATTAAAAACTAAAGATAATTGTCACATATAAATGTATAATATCAAATTTAAAAACTTTCTAGAGTTTCATTTAAAAAATCAGGCTTAAAAACGCCTAGAGTTGAGTTAGAAGAGATAGGTCCTTCAATTGACTTTACACTTAGAAGAACACGACTAGCAGCTGAATCGGTTTACAAAGAAACATTAAGGAAACCTAAGGCATTAAAGGTAAATGATTTGATATAATAATTTTTTATTTAATTATATAATAAGTATTTATTTATTCTTTTTATTGCTTATCTTTTAATTAATATTATTTTTATCATTATACTATTATTTATATATTTTTTGTTTAACTTGCTCTTTGTTCATCTGTGTACTGAAAATTGAAAATGAGACCAGTATTAATTTTCATAATGACACAGTGGTATAAGTGCAAGTCTTTATTGCACACCAACACACAAAGATTTATATATGAGTGTGTACATGTGCATGTATACAGGCCTCAGCGGGTGAGAGCTTTAGCTCTCGCTTTTGCCCACACTCCCCTAAAACGATTTAAAAGAGCAAGATTACAAGACCATTTATGGCTTTCGCAAAAGTATAGTTTTTTCTCTCAAAAGTATAATTATCACTGTAACTAAAATAAAAAACGCAGTCATTTTAATAATTACTTTTAATAATTCTTAAAATGCCTGCATTCTATTACAATAAAAATATATAAAACTTTTTTTATAAGCAGGTAAAGCAAAGCTCGTCTAAAGAATATTTTTATGCTGCAACAAATGACACTTGTTATGTATATATTAACCAAAAGCTCTTTTAAGAAGCTGTTTAGAGGAGCAGCTCGCATGGCTTGCCATGTTCATTTTAGGAGAGCTTTTCGCTGCTCTTGCGCTCATTTACTCCTGCCGAGGCCTGATGTATATCTATATGCATATAATACGCTTCTTCTCTGCTATCTCAGAACTCTTACCCTGTTCGAGACTGACTAAATTTTTTCTAATTTGACTATTGAATTTTATGGCCTTACTCTTCCTGCCATTCCAGTTCAAGAGGATAACCAATTGTTAGACATCCAAACCACACTGCCTTTGTTGCTCAAGTCATTTCTCAATTAAACTCTTTTATGGCTTGTGGTCAATTGTGGTGACAACATTCCTGTCATAGTCTCACAAAAGTATTCTTCTAAACTCTCTTCAATTCTCTCTAAACTATTTAAAAAGTGCTTGACTAAATCTTATTTTCATGCCTGCTTGAAAATGCCATCTGTAGTTCAATTTTTTTAAACTCAGGATTTTTTAAACTCAGGAGAACACTTTGATCCCTCCAATTTATCATTTGATCAGTCTTCTTTATTATTAGCAAGGTCTTAGAGAATTAACAAATTTCTAACATTCTGAGTCTAATAACTGCAATTAAAATGGTTTTCAATTTTCTCATTCTAAGGCTGAAATTGACAAAAAGATTCTATTGTGCATTAGATAAGGGCGGCAAGACGAGGGATATTGCTCTTGACATGTCTAAAGTTTTTGATAAAGTTTGGCATGCTGGTCTCCTCCAAAAGCTTGCTTCATATGGTGTCTCTGGGAAAGTTTTTGAGATAATCAAATCATTTCTTTCTAACTACTTTACTAAAGTCATCCTCAAAGGCCAATACTCTTTTTAGTTTCCAGTAACTTCTGGGGTACCTCAAGGTTCTATGCTTGGTCCTGTTTTTTGTTTTTTTTTATCCACATTAATGATTTTCCTGACAATCTGACATGTTAAGTGGCTATATTTTGGGAATCAACTTTATACTCCTATCTTGAAAAAATGTCTTCTCATTTCAATTGCTTAGAATGGGCAGTGATCTTGAATCTGATCTCACTTCTGTAACAACTTGGGACTAGCAGTGGCTTAAAAATTTTAGCTTCAGCAAAGCTTGGTTATTTACTGCAAACAACTGTCACAATATTTTTGACATTTTTGTTTAAATGAATGGCAAACCTCTCGCTGAGTCCTATTTTTTGCGTCCTCTTAGATTATCATTCATTACTGAACTCTAGTAGAAACCATACGATCCATTGCAAAGTTAGCATCTGCTAAGGTTACATCTCTTTGTTGTGCTTGCCATTATCTTGTTTTCATTTTCCTGATTCCATTCTCTACCTCTACAAGTTTATTAATTTTCCCTGTATGGAAAACTGTTGTCATTAGGTAGGTTCTTCTAATGATGCTCTTTCTCTTCTAGAAGAGGTCCAAAAATGCATTGTAAATGTAGTTGGACCTGCTTTATCTGCCAACCTTCATAAGGTTGCATCTCTTTATCTTTTTTACAAATACTATCATGATTGCTGCTCAAAGGAGCTATCACCTCTTGTTCCATCAACCAAAACTCATTCTCACTTGATTCGTCATTCAGCAAAGTCACATCTTTTTAATGTATTTCTTTCTGTGTGCTATAAAAACTTTTTTTTTTCTTTAGTTTTTTTTCTTGCACTATGATCCTTTGGAACTCTCATGTTACCTGATTCATACATTCTACAACTTTTTATATCTTCTGTCGACTGTTTCATTGCTCTATTCTTTGTTTTCTAGTAACTCAACTTAATATTGGTTGTTTTCAGCTTTGTTGGTAGTGAATTAGATTACAAATTAAAATACTTATTTTGAGATTGTATCATGAGTATTGTATACAGGGTTTTTTTTGAGTTGAAAGTAGGTACTTTTCTTATTTAGTAAAAATAAAAGCTTTAAAACATTTTACAACATAGTTAATTTAGCTTTATTTTTAGAGTTTAAAAACCTTAAATACTAAAATGATATTCGAGTTATACTTTCACTTTAAAGCCATGTAGGAGGTCATGCATAAAAATTTTATATTGTATATAAATGTTTATGTTTTTGTTCATAGAAAAAGATATTATTCATATTGAAATGACTCATTTGGTACAAAAACTGGTAGAATTCATATGTATGTGTGTGTGTGCATGTGTATATATATATATATATATATATATATATATATATATATATATATATATATATATATATATATATATATATATATATTAGTAGAAAATCACTTAACTAAATGTTTTTCCATTTGACACTGTGTTTCATCAACAAAGATTCATCAGAAATCCTGATTTCTGGTGAATCTTTGTTGATGAAACACAGTGTCAAATGGAAAAAAATTTAGTTAAGTGATTTTCTACTAATATATAATTGCTCTGTTCTTTTAAGAACATTGAGCACTCTATTGTGTAGAATACTTTTTAAAGTTGTTTAAATATATATATATATATATATATATATATATATATATATATATATATATACATACATATATATATATATATATATATACATATATATATATATATATATATATATATATATATATATATATATATATATATATATATATATATATATATATATATATATATATATATATATATATTAGGGTACATCACTTAGAAAAAAATGAGCAAAAAAACTTCTAGCATCAATATTATAAGTGTCAATATATATAATAAATAAAAATTTGAAAAAAAAATTTGAAAAAATTTTTTTACCTACCCGGGAACTCATTTTTTTAGGAAGATGTCATCAAAATTCACAAATTTAAAAAGTCATATCTCATTGAGTCTAGTCAACTTTGATGTTCTTTGTGCCAGAGGATCAGGGGGTCATGTGTTCCCTTTCTCCTCCCCCCCCCCTCATCCTCTTCTTCACATTTCTATAAAGAACTTCTTTTTTTTAAAAAAAAAGGTTTTGAAATTTTTAGATTTAAAGGACCTTTTTTAGTAGTTGATGATTTTGCTCCCCCTAACTCCCTTTTTTGAAAACCGCATGGTCGGCTCTGTATATTTAGAAATGCAAAGTTCTGAAAAGTTGTAGGTTATTTTTAAATAGTTATTTCTACATTTATCGCATTGTACAGAAGTGTACATTATTGTCTACGTTTATCACATTAGTACTAAAGTGTACTTTGCATACAATGTACATAATACACACTTCTGTACTAATGTACTCTTCTATATGTACTCTGGAAAGAATACAATACATCACATGAAATATTTTTGTATTTAAACATGTTTTAATTTTTTCATACTAGCAATCAATAAAACTGGAAATAAATTACTTCCGTAGTGTGCATTTATGTACCTCAACCTTTTATTATTTGTTTTATTTTTAAGGGGGCTGATTTCTGATTTCTGTAAGAGAACTTAATGTACAATTAGCAGACTTGGTTCCTCAACAGTGGACAAGATTGAATGCTCTTTTCAAGTTTCCTGTGGTAATAAGCAAGATATCTTTGGTACAGAAAATAGAATTATCCTGGAATAAGTTTAGTGATATTTTTAGAGGAAAAGCACTCCAAAAAGTTGTTTCAACCTGGGAAATCAAATTAGATCAATTACTTGACATTACATCTTGTAAATGTGAAATCACTTTATTTAATGAAAAGTGCTTAAAATTAAATAGTTGTCTAGATTTTGTACATATTCAGTGTACCTGTCCGAAGGAAAAAAGATTTTAAAAAGTAAACTTATTTGGTTAAAAGCTGAAAGAGAAAAAACTGGTGATAATTCAAAGATGATAAGTGATGATAATTCAAATTGAATAGAAATGGAAGATAAACCTGCTTCAATTGGAAACTAATTTTTATGTCTATGAAAGTTGTTACATCTAGAAAAGCAAAGACATATGAAGAAATGAAGATTCAAGCACAACCTATCAAAGGTATATTTGCTGATGGCGGAAAAGATTTTACCAGAGTTTTAAAGCACAACCCTGTAACAAAACGATTTCATCAAAGGGCTGTGAAAGAAGAGCACATTAGGGTTACTTCTAAACCTGATGGTCGCTATATTACACATTTTACACCCATAACGGCAATACCTCCCAATAAGCCTGCTAAACAAGCAGCTATTGGACGATTTAATTGGATGGTTCCTTGGAGAGTACATAAATCTCTAGTAATAAGAGTAAGATTCAACAAGCGCTGTAACTGGTTCAGAGAAAGATGGAGGTTTGTTGACAAATCTTGTACAATTGTTGAGTAGAAAGTGCTTTGGATATAATTGTATGCTACATTGTAATGAGCTTTCTTTGAGGCACGTTATTGTCACTCTGGATGGACCCACCAAATTAAAATATTGGTTTCACTGGACCAATCAGAAAAGCTCTTTTAAAAATGAACAGTATAGAAAGACTTGGTACATTTGAACCTATTGTGTATTTGGAACCATTAACTCTGAAAAAATTCTAAGTTCAATGTCAACAGATTCATCTCTCTGCTATAAACTGATTACATGTTTGACTACAGGCAAGTTGGACCCAAATTTTAAAAAGACTTTGTGTGGCAATCTTTTCCTTAGCAGATGGCTTACTACTGGAGAAGCTATTATTTTTCTCTATAAGATTGGCCATGGCTTTACTGATGATGTGCTAAGAATATTTTATTTAATTTTAAAATGGGTAGTTCAAGTGTATTTTCACGTGTTATAAAATCAATGTGAAACACAGTATTGTTAAAGTTACGGAACACATAGTAACACTGTTAAGACTGCTGAGAAAACAGAAGGATGAGATAAAAGAAATTGTTACCCCCTACATAAAAAATGGAGCTTGTTTTGCTCATTCTGAATCTTTGATTCTTTCCCTTATAGCAAGCTCAGATAATGAATCTAAGAGGTTTGCCATTAAAACCATCAAAGAGATACGGAAAGGTTTGGAGTATGGAGACACTCGATTCAGGCCAAGGAAGAAGGTCCAACAATCTGGGAGCTATATCCATACAAGAACTGATCCACTGGGACAAAGAAGATAAATCAGAATCTGTTTTTACTTGTCAAACACCTACAAAAGATCTAGACATTTTCTTAAAGACACCTTTTGAAGCACCTTACTTTCCCCTACACACACATTCTTGTGAAAGAGCTATAAAATAAAGTGACTGGTGCATCTGCATTTCTGTTTATGAATTTCTGCAAAATCTGTTTATGAATTTGAGAGAAGAGATGGATTTGTCAGGGCCAGGATGGCTCATAGACTTATTAATGCCTAAGCTGCACTCTAAAAAAGACTTAAGAAACATTTTTTTAAAAGACACTTGAATTGGATTATTTATACTGTAAATATATGTTTCAACATAAATATATAACTTTACGAAACAAATAGTTAACCTTAATGCCATTTTTTTTCTTTTTCATATCTAATTACATATTTAGACACAAATTACATAAAAATCGGACTAAAATTTGACATCTTAAAAAAAAACAAGTTCCCTTGTAGGTAGAAAAAAAAATTTTCTCGAATTTTTATATTATTACTTAATATTACTTAAAATTTCTAAAAAAAAAAAAAATAAGTCTGGGGACAGCCCCCCTCCCCGGGCTCCCATCTATTGTCGGCCCTAGTTTAATCTCGGTTTTTTGACGCCAATCATTTTCCCTGTTTTTTTTCATGTTATACACAAATAACATTAAATTGTACTAAAATTCACTGTGATAAAAATTTTTCAATTCGGCAATTTTATAATCTAATATACAGAAATTTTGCGATTTTATGATTACAAAAAAACCAGTTCCCCGGTAGGTAAAAAAAAAATTTTTTGAAGTTTTTTTTTGAATTTTCATTTATTATATATATTGGAACTATAATATTGATGCTAGAAGTTTCTTTGCTCATTTTTGTTTTAAGTGACGTGCCCTTTTATATATATATATATATATATATATATATATATATATATATATATATATATATATATATATTTATATTCATATATATGAATATATATATATATTGTAATTGGCTTAAATACCGATAGTTAAGCCAATTAATTGGCATTAGCCGATGCATTGACATTGGCTAATAGGCCAAACCACTAATGTAGAATAGGCACAACTTATATATGCAAATTACATACCTAATAATAATATATTATCTTTATATACATACATTTAACCCTATTATTAGCCACGATCGGCCTTTTTCATCAGTACATCACTTATAAAAATATTGTAAATATATGTATGTATAAATGATCCGACTGATCTTTCAGGATTTTATGTAACCTGGTGTTTACAGGCTTTGTTGTTTTTTATTTTTATGCAATATCGAAACAACCTATCAGAAATACTTATTATTTACGCCATTTGTATAATGCCATTTGTATGGTGCTTTCTTCTAATAAAATAGCATCAGCAGCTTTTTTTTATATAACATTTTAGGAGAATCCTGTCTTCTTTTCTTTTATAGTTTAGCATGTTTGCAGATCTACTCAGTTGTATTATAATAAATCGAAACATTAAAAATTGAAAACTTTTTGAGTTTACGTAAACGACTTCAGTTAAAATTTACGGCCAACTTGCCCTGCAAATATTTCCCAACTAACCCCAGCAGCTAATTTGTCAAAAACTGACCTACAGAACACTAAAAATACAAAATATATAATTAGACAAGTTTAAGTATAGATATAAACTCAATAAGATATAAATTCAAATTACATGTATTTGAAAAAACACATAAGTTGCAATATCTCCTACGCGCATGCGCAAACCTCTACAATACTACAATGACATTAAATAGTCGACTAGAAAAGTTTATTTTTTCAACTTCTTAGTTAATTATCAGAAAGTGCAAGAAATTTTCCTAGAAGGTAGATTTTTGGCACTTTCTGATAGAAAGCTCTGAATATAATTTGGCAACTTACCGTTGCTGCCAAGTAGCCCAGTCTCCCCTGCTTTCTTTAATAAGGCAAATGATGATTTTAAAACATTTTACAGCTTATGATTTTTGCCTTATGTCTAGAATTTATAAATCTTAAATACCAAAACACTGATTGTCGGCCATACTTTTAGTTTAAACCAGAGAAAATGTTTGTAATGTTGTTTTTATTATATTGTACATAAATGTGATTGTATTGTATGTTTTGTTCATAGAAAAAGAAAGTAAAAAATGTTGAACATGACACATTTGGTACAAAAACTGGTAGAATTCATATGCAAAAACAAGATCTTAACAAACTACAGACCAGAAAAATGAAAGGACTGAAGTCAAGTGAAAAGCTAAAAGAAAATAAATTACAGACAAAAAAAATGAACGGGATAAAACGGAGTGCTAATCTAACCGAAGATTACCAACCCAAAAAGCCAAAAACTAATAAAACAGAATAAATTTAGTCATCTAATGTTGTCTCTTTTTTTTTAGTCAAAATTCGAATAATAATAACATTCGACCTAAAATTATTTGTCCGTCTAAAATTATTTGTCTGTGCAAAACAAGATAAATAAAACGTTAAATACTTCATCCAAATTCTGTTTTACAACGTTATATAAAAATGGAGGATGTAATTCAAGACAAAATTCATATAAAATAATAAAATTACAAACTATATTTAAAACAGTTATAATTGACTTATAACTTCATCGATTCCATAAACTTATCAAATATTAATATTACGTCGCTCTAAGGCACATGGGTTTTTTACACCTTTATATTATCTATTTAAATCGTCCCTAGTCAAATTGACATCAAAAAAACTTTCTTAAAAACCAGTTAGAAAAATCAATTTCCATTGAAAAGATAAAAAAAAATTGGCTTTCAAAACCAGTTTTTTTATGCTCTAATAAAATCAGAAGTGCATGATTTTTCAATTTTTGACTTGAACATTTTTTTAAATTATATCTTCTGTTTCGTTTTTAATTTTTTACCCAATTAGATTTACTGAAAAACTTAAAAAATATATGTTAACTTATTTATCCAACGCGTATTTTGTGCCGCATAGTGAGCTCTCTAGTTTATTTATCCAACGCGTATTTTGAGCCGCATAGTGAGCTCTCTAGTTTATTTATCCAACGCGTATTTTGCGCCGCATAGTGAGCTCTCTAGTTTATGATTATTTTATGAATAGGAGCTAAAGATTATAAATATACAGGTATAGAACCTATAGATCTATTGGTTGCGTGTTTAGGGAAAAAAGCTAAGCTATAGAATTTAAGGAGCAACTACCCTCAAATTTCAAAACTACACATATAAAGTAACTTTCTCTTTAGTCACATAGGAAATATTATACTGACAAAAAATACTTAAAATGATAGCTCGTTGCTATGGTAACCAAAAAATAGCTGAAAATACCACAAAAGCTGTGTTTACGCCGTAAAAAAATAAAGACTTGTGAGTAAAGGAGTGTCAATGAAGTTTTGCAAAACTATATCTAAATTTGTGATATGAACGAAGCAGATTTTTGAACAAATATTTTTTATTCATAAAAGGCTACAGACAAATTAGGTTTTTTAAAAAAAGGTCAAAATGCAAAGAAAAAAACTTAATAACTCAAAATCTTAAGTCATATTAGAAATTCTACTCCGTTCATATTAGAAATATTGGCAATATGAACAATCCCTAAAAAATTCATCATGATAGCATGTATACTTTTCAAGATTTTTTTACCGGCATATTTAAAAAGCAAATTCTCAGAAAACGCAAAACAAAAAATAAAATCCTAAATTATTGTTCATTTCATAAATTTTCATAAATATTCATAAATATCTATAAAAAAAATTGTTTTTTAAAAGAATATTCTAAAAACTAACAGATTCATAATATTCCTTGGACTTTTCTACTGACTTTAGGTGATAATTCTTTGACAATCGTTGACGTCGTAACTTTCATTTAATGTTAAAACTTTCATTTGATTTAAATGATGATAGATTTATTCGTTTTTTTTTATGAGTCTGCAACCAGCTAAAGTAAAATGTCCTGGTTTCATATTTAGTTTTTCATAAATTAAAATAACAGACTTCATACCAATGTTATAATTTGCAACAGCATTGTACACTCCGAACTCTAAACTGGCTAAACCAACATAATTACTTTTTGGTAATCTTTTTCATATTAAATTATTAAAACTCTCATTACATATATCTGGGTTTCGCCATTCAGACACTTTACTAATTCAGAATCTTTATTTCAGTCAGAATTATTTCAGTTGAGGCATATGACATTGTCTCGTTTGCAACACTTTTCACGTTTTTTATTTTTGCTGTTATTTTTTTATAGTTTTTGGGTGTCATGGGATTAGGCATTTCATGAGCTGAGTAAATTTTTCAATTCCAGTATGACCATGTCCTAATACTCTCATTGCATATATTGTCTTGTTGTTAATATCAAACCCTTTATCACAATTATCTGATGTATAAAATTTATTTTTATAATCACAAGATAGTGTAGTACACTTCAAATATAGCAACGATGCTAGACCTTTCTTTTTTTCATGGTGGTCACACAGGTACAGTGCACAGTTTTCACATTGAGGACACATTAATAATGAAAGAACTTTAGATAAAATTTCAGTGTCTATAATTCTTTGACCAATAACTTTTTTAATGTTTTAACTAGCTACATTTGTAAAGAATTTAACTTTCTTAGCAGATGCGCCTAAATTATTACTGTCATTTAACTCACATCCACTTACATTACATGCCATTTTATTTTTCTGCACATTAAATACTCATCTTTTTTTGTGATACTTTGTTCTCTGCTTTCTCTATCATTTTTGTGTTTCTAATAACATCCAAATCATCCAAAACATCCAAAGGATTTTATCACATTTTTTTGATTCTGCTGTTGGTTAAATTAGCTTTGATAACTAGATAAATTCGCAAATGCAAACGGCCTATGTTTGAATATAATAAGGAACAGAATATTATTTAGCAAATAAGATATAAATCAAAACATATACTTGAAACAGTACTCAAAGATAAGTTCAGCAACAAAATATTCACCCCATAGCAACGCGTTGCTATGCAAATATTTTCCGCTTTGGTTCAAAAAAACATAAATTAAACAAAAACTTATGAAGATATCTATAATTTTTTTTTTGCAGATTCAAAATCTACATAAAATTTTGGTCAACAATTATTAGAAATAAAAAAATCCAATTTTTAAAAATATTTGAGGGTAGTTGCCCCTTTTTTAAGTGTTACTATTAACAGTGGTTTAAAGTGTACTTTACTTGTAACCTGATACTTTAAATGTATTGAAAATATCAGGTTATTTTACTTTGAAATAAACCTTTGGTTGGTGGTAACCTGTAGAGTCACCACTAGCTGTCTGTAGCACATCAACTCTGCTGTGTCACGTTTCTGTTGATTAAAGAAACTTCTTAACATGAACAGGTTGTATATTGCCCTCTGTATATATAAAATGGCTCTAATCGATAAATTGACACACGGTAAGAGCCAATAAAATGACCCGCGGTTAAAAATGCTGGTATTCTAAACCATTATTATAAAGTTAATATTTAATGCTCATAACATAGATAAAGACAGATGGTAACCGTGGTAACCGTGGCATAAATTTAGACAGGTTTAAATTAAGATTAAATCTGTTCATGTTCATAAAAGATTTTCATAAAAGATTTATCAATGAAGACAAACAGTTTTAGTTGTAGCGATTGCTATTTCGTTAAAATTTTTTAAGGATTACGTGACTAAACAAGATTTGTTTTGTTGTATTAAGACAATGACAGCTTTTAAAGTAAACAACTAACATGGGGCCAGTGATCAATGACAAAAAAATTAATTGCCTATCAAAAACCATCCAAATATGGTCAGGTCGATGTGCTCTGGCACTTCGTCATTTCAAAAATGCAAGACAAAATATCAAGGAATCGAAATAGAAAACTTGAAAGCGGAAATCAAGGCTCAAAAAATACAGGCCATGGCCGACGACACGGGTTTCGAAGTGGGGGCACAATCGTCAATTCTTAAAAAATGTCTTATATATGTAGAATTTTCTTAAAAAAAAAAGTTCTTTTAGAAAAAAAGTGAGGGGATTGTGCCCCCCGGCTCCCCCAGGTGTTGTCAGCCCATCAGGCATAACGACGACAAATCCATCGACAAAAACGTTTTCTGCTACTCTTGTTAAAAACTCAACAGAACAAACAACGATTAATGAATGTAAAATAGTTGTAAGTGACTTTTTTAATTTAGCCGGTTTTTCACCAGTGAATGCATAGAAAGTGCGAAAGCTATCCATTAAACCAACAACGCTTGAACGTTTTGAAATCAGTATTTGATATTATTGAATCACCACTTTTAACAATATTCAATTTATCCTTAAAAACAGGTGTTTTTCCTGATCAATTAAAAATAGCAAGAGTAGTCCCTATTTATAAGAATGGCGACGACTCTTTAGCATCCGACTATAGACCTATATGAACTCTTTCTTGCTTTTCAAAACTTCTCGAACGTATTATGTATAATAGGTTATGTAACTATCTTGAAATAAATAATATTCTCTATAGCAAACAGTTTGGTTTTCGCAAGAGCCATTCAACATATCTTGCAATAACTGAATTAGTCAATAAAATTTTAAATGGTTTTGAAAATAATGAATATACTCTAGCCTTGTTTACTGATTTAACCAAAGCATTCGGTACAGTTAACCACGAGATCCTCTTACACAAGCTAGAGATATATGGAGTAACAAACAACAATCTAAAGTGGTTCAGATGTTACTTAAATAACAGGAAACAAGGAGTGTCGTATAACTCAGCATGTACACGGTTACAAACAATCAGTTGTGGTGTACCCCAAGGCTCAATTTTTGGACCTTTATTATTTTTACTCTATGTGAACGATATCTATTTAACTTCGAACATTCTTAATTTTACTCTTTTTGCTGGTGATACGAATATTTTCTTCACTCACTCAAATATAAAAACAATATTTTCTATAGTTAATCACGAGCTGCAAAACTTAAATGAGTGGTTCAAAGCTAATAAACTTTCCTTAAACATCCTCAAAACCAAGTACGTTTTATTTCACAAACCATCTAACTCTGTTAATTTACCACTTCAACTTCCCCAGCTTATGATCAACAACATTAGTATAGAAAGAGATCATTCGATGAAAATCCAATTCAATGAAAATCCAATTCAAGAAAATCTAAGTTGGAAGAATCACATTTTGCACATAGAAAATAAAATCGGCATCATGCACAAAATAAAACACCTAAACAAAATTTGCTTAAAAACATATATACTATTCGTTCATTCACAGTTATATCAACTATTGCTATATCGTTTGGGCAAGCACATACTCTTCAGTACTAAAAAAAAAATACGTTAAACAAAAGCAAGCGAGTCGAATAGTATACAATGCTAACAGATATACCCGCGCCAAACCATTATTCAGTGAAATTGGAGCTCTAAATATTTATGAACTGAACCTCCTTCAAAATTTATTATTTATGTTTCAATCGCAAATCAACTTGCTGCCAAAATACTTTGAAGATCAATTTTTCACCACTGATTACAAATACTCAACAAAGTACTCTTTTCAAAACTTTAAAATTCCGAAGGCTTTACTTAAAAGAACGGACTTGTCTATCTTATCTCGAGGACCGCAGTTATGGAATTCGATCCTTAAAGAGGAAATAAAAAACATGAAGTCATCAAATCTCTTTAAAGCAGAAGTCATCGAAGATCGTACGCAAGAAGATCGTACGCAAGCACAATAAGCTTAATTTAATGATTTAAACAAAGATAAAAAAAAACACAATAACACTAAATTAGACAAGGCATCCTCAATTGGATCTTTCGCTGTGTTATTTATCGACCGGTAAGCACTATCAAACAAATTGACAGTAATAATATCTGCTATCACAAAATTAAATGTCTTTGCTATACCAACTATGCTAAAATAAAATTCGGAAACCAGTCAAAGCTTCAAAACAGCAACTTATCTCAACAAGAACGGCAAGTGCTGTGGTTGATGACCGCCCAATCATAAGAATCACAAAGACAAAGGAGACAACCCTAGTCAAAAAGTCCAACAAGATCCTATAAAGACTATATATTACACTTCAATATGAAATGAGAACAGGATTTTATTTAATGGGAATAGAATTTGAAAATTATACAAAATCTTATTTCTAAAGCTTATAGGAGTCCTATCCTAAAAGACATCTTATACGTTTGGACTTACAGTAATCCTAAAGTCCTGTTCGAAAACCTTATAGGAATATATTTTTTTTACTTTTGTAGTTATATATACAGCAGAGTTGTTAACAAGCCCAAAAGTAACAAGGCCAAGGCCACGTGTTACAAGGCCAAGGCCAAGGCCAAGACCAAGGCCAAAAGTTACAAGGCCAAAAGTTTTAAGGTCAAGGCCACGTGTTACAAGGCCAAGGCCAAGACCTGCGCAAACATTTTCAAGACCAAAAACTTAAATTTTTGCTTTAAGTTAAGGCCAATTATTAACAAAATTGTAGGTAACAATTGCTGTAACACTAAAACCACATATTGTAAAAATAAACCAAGGTTATGCGCAGAATTCAATGAAGTCAATAAGAAAATATACTTGTAGGTATATATGAAAGACGAAAACAAAAATACATAAAAATAAAGAATGAAAACTTTTAATTCTTTAATTTTATGTTGTTTTTTTTTGAAGGCCAAGGTGAAAACAATCAAGGCCAAGGCCAACAGTTTCAAGGCCAAGACTAAGACCTTAATTTTTGGCCTTAAGGCAAGGCCAAGGACTAACACCTCTGATATACAGTCAATTCGCGATATATTGTTCAAAAAAAGTTTGAGATATTGAGAGTTTGAGATATCAAGAAGGGTTTGAAAATAAGTAATATCACTCAAAATTTTATTAAAACAAGTTATTTTTCCGACAAAAATCATCAACAACAAAACTTTCAATAATCGAGCATCAGATGGGCGTGGCAGGGCTTCGAAGTTAATACCTTCGTCAACGTACAACTTCATTGTTGTCTTTTTCAAAATTAGTTTAGAAAATCTGAGAAACAATTTCACCATCAGTAGCATGTGAACTGGTGGTTACTACATTGCAACTTAAACCAATATAAGATTCGGCTGAGAGATCTTTTTGGACGGCATTAGGATCTGACTCTCGTAAAAAGTCAAGTTCTTCGATCAAAGATTTAAAAGGATGATTATCATCAGCTACTTCAATACTCTTGTTTGACAAGCATTAATGATAAAGAAGGATGGAAGGGGTTGTCAGAAATTGACTTTTTTTGGATTTTGTGTAGTTTAACCACTTTAAAATATATCTTTCTGTTTTCAATATATTTATTGACATCTGATTTGCAAGTAAATAGGCTGCCTTGTAATTTCAAACAAGCTAAGATATAACATCTCTTGGACGCCTAATGTAAAGCTTACCCAGTAAACATTGAACAGTTGGTAAATAGTTGGCCCGATCCTAATAACCAACTATTAGCTACAGTTAGGCCAACAGTTGGCTATTTAGTTGGTACCGTAAAAAAAACGTAACGCTTTTATCAACACTTAGCCAACTGTTTTATAAACTCAACAGTAATAAAACAGTTGGCTAACAGTTGGTACCATTATTGGCCCAACTATATGATTTTTTTCGCGATTTTTTAAATTCGCTTTTGCACTTTAATTAAAAGTGCAAATGTTATAAACTATTTTCACAACTTGAGGTGATGGAGAAAAATGAGTTTTATATTTGAAATCAAAATGAGAAATGCTATACAAAAAACAAATTGTTTGCTCGGCACCAGAAAAAAAAATTTTTTTGTTGACCTGTGTAATAATACAGTAATAATCATTGTAATAATAACAGTAGTAATAGCAATAACAACTACAACTATAATTATAACAGTAGAAATTTACAACAGTAGCAATAATAAAAAAACTAGCAGTAAGCAACCCTTAATAGGGGTTATAAGTAATTAAATCATTAATAACAAAAACACATTAATAACTTGATATATTATTTAAAAAATTAAATACAAATTTATCTATAAATAATATTTTATTTGACTCCCTATCAGCAATATCATTGCTTATAGTTAACGACATAAAGACCGCATTAACATCAGTTAAGTTCTTTTTAAAATCTTTCACAACTCAAGTACCAGGAAAAGGAAGTCAAGTAAAGCCTGCAAAAACCTAAAAAAAGAAATAAAAAAAAGTTAGAATTTTTAATTAAAAAAGTATTATTTGCATTTTATTGTTAGTAAAATTAGGATAATAATATAACAGAAAATATAAAGAATAAAAAATAGCTATAACAGCCTAGGTCTATCAACACAAAACACAGCAAAAATAGCGCATAGCATAAAATATTTGTAAGCACACAATACTGTCTCCCGAGTAGTTAAGAAATTTTTATTAATTCTCCATCTAAGAGAGAGAGGGAGAGAAAGAAAGTGTTTCTAAAGCAGCATGTTAAAAAAAGTAAAAAAAAACACGCAATAAATAGTAGTAACTGGTTTTATTATGTTACCAGTAAACAACATTATTTTTACCTTTGTTTTAATTTCCAGCATTTTTTAATTAAGCTCCAGCTTCTCTCTAACTATTGACTAATGATTAATAGAGTAAATTTCACATCATATTAAATTTACAAAATTAAATCCATGTTTCAACAGTAAGCAAACTAATCAAGTGATGACAAAGGCAACTAAAAAAAAAAGAACATAATTATGTTTGAAATTGTAAAAAAATTTAAAATCATTTAAATTCAAAACTGTTATTAATTGTTACTATAAATAGTAAAATTCATACTTTGCTTTGTTCTAAATTGTCTAAAGTAAAATCAAATTAACAGACATTAACACTGCTTGGCACTTAATTCTGGCAAGTAAGTTTTCTGCTCGCTGAGTAGAAAACTTACTTGCCAGAATTTTTATTTCTTACATTTCCACAACGATTAATTTCATCTTGCCTAGACCTCTTTTACTTAAATACAACTATTTTCAAGTTGCCTATTAATATTTACATTAATAACTTCTTAAAGCCTAATATTATCCACTTCAATTCCACTATTATTATTAAACATATTGCCAGTAACCAAATACGCCATGGCCTAGGGGCCCCGCAAAAAAAGGGGCTGCAAAATTGCAACAAAATTAAATTTTAATTTTTGGAAAGTGCATACATTTTCATTAGAAAGTAACTGTGTAAAAAATTTTACTTTTTTATTTTCGTGATTAAAAAAAATATATATAGATTTTAAGACGAAAATTAAACAAAAAGCATTTTGCAACATTTTGTTCATTAGTAGGGGAACCTGTTGTACCTTTGACCACGTTGTACCTTTGGTCACTCTACTCTGTTGGCTTACTATTATTATTTAAAAAAAACGGGAAGTGTCATTTGAAATAGTAGTCCTTGACAACTCTTCTTATCGTAAAACATTATACTTGGAATAGATGGTATTGATCCACAAGCAATTATAAGTTTTGACTCTTAAAAAGTAAATATTTGTGTTAATCTTATTCTGATTTTAAAACTGTGATAAATTGTTGTTTGATTCATCTACGACATTATAAACATTACCCAACATCTTTTTTTTGTTATGGAAAATTTTGGATGATTATGTCTGACCGTAAATGGGGATTAAGACAATAACTGTTAAAGAAACCCATCTCGTGTACCTTTGACCAGTCAAGGACGTTGTACCTTTGACCAATAAAAACTGCTTCCTCGGTAATTTGCGGACTTTAAGAGGGCAAGATTATAAAATTTATAATCTACCTTATTAGGCGTCGTCTGTGCTTTATTGCTTTTTAATGCAAAATTGTTTCTAGTATTATGATGATGAAATAATTCCATTGAATTTTAATGCAATTCACTATTTATTCTTGAACCACTACTACACTTAGAATAATCAATTTTGTTAATTTAGTTAGTTGGACAGCTGAAGCAATATTATTGTCAAGTTCATTTTATTACCTAGTTTCTGCTCAGCTATAGGGAATTAAATGTATCGAAATAGTTAATTAATTTTGTTAATATATTTTAGTTTTAAAATGCCAAGGAGCAAGATTGGTGTTTTTCGCAAAAAGATTTCCGAAATGGATATGCTAAATGCAGTAAATTTTGTGCTTCAACAAAAAATGAGTTTAAGTGAAGCTGCAAGACATTGCAACATTAAAAAGTCAACTTTAATATATCAGTTGAAGCAGTTTAAAAAATCTGGTAGTTGCGAATATTTATATTCACATACCAAACCAAAAAAAGTATTCTCAACTGAAGAAGAATTAATTTTGGTAAACTACTTGGCAGATGCTGCAAATATGCATTATGGACTTACATTAAAGCAGATAAGATCCTTTGCATATGAGTATGCTTTAGCAAATCATAAAAAAATTGAAACTTCATGGATGATAAATAAATGTGCAGGTGAACAATGGCTGCGAGATTTTCGCAAAAGATATAATAACAATCTCTACGTAAACCACAACCTACAAGTCTTGGTAGATCTTCTGCATTCAATAGAGAAACTGTAAGAATTGTATATAAAAATTACAAAAATGTTTTAGAACGTTATCATTTTGACTCATCAAATATTTGGAACTGTGATGAAACAGGAATTACCACAGTCCACGTACCACCAAAAATTCTAGCTCCAAAAGGTAAAAAACAAATAGGGAGCATAACTAGTGCTGAACGAGGCAACAATGTAACAATGATTGCAGCCATTAATGCTACTGGAAATAGCATCCCACCATTACTTGTATTTCCACGTGTTAAATTCAAAGACTACATGTTAAATAATTGTCCTCCTGGAAGTGTAGGAGCAGCTAATAAGTCTAGATGGTCAAATGAAGTCATTTTTGTGCAATTTCTTGAACATTTTATTAGTAATGTGCGACCGTCAATTAAAAAACCTGTTCTTTTATTAATGGATAATCATGAGAGTCATGTAAACATTTCTGTTATTGAGTTAGCAAAAAAATCAGGCATAGTTTTAATGACATTTCATCCTCACACAACCCATAAAATGCAACCTCTTGATCGTGGTGTTTTTGGACCATTTAAAACTTTTTATAACAATGCCATGAATAACTGGATGATATCACCAGGCAATGCTGGTAAACCAGTCACAATTTATGATATATCTTACCTTGTTGGTCAAGCTTATCCTCATGCTTTTGTACCAAATAATATTATAAATAGTTTTAAATGTACTGGATTTTATCCATTTAATGAAAATATTTTTACTGATATTGACTTTTTAGCTGCAAATGTTACTGATAGGCCAATAGTGAATACTGAAGCTTGCATTTCTAATGAGATTATTGATGTTAAAACTGCTCCATCCAGTGTACCATCAACGTCATCTATTGTTTTAGGGGAAATCCCTACTGTGAGTTTACCATCAAGATCAATTGTTTCACCTGAGATAATACGACCTCATCCTAAAGCCAAATTAAGAAAAACAAATACTTCAAAAAGACGTAATAGAAAATCATGTATTTTAACTGATATCCCTGAAATTAAAGTTATTCTAGATTCAAAATCTAATAACCAACAATTTAAAAAGACCTCTTCAAGCAAAAGAAAAAAAATGGCAAAGCAGATTATTTTTAGTCAGTCTGACATATGTTTAAATGATGAAAGCTCTAATGAAATTGATTTTGGAGTAAATATACTTGATAATGAAAGTGAAATTGTTTCTCGAGATTTTTTAATTGTCAAGTTGGCTGGAAAGAAATGCTCTAGATTTTATGTAGCAGAAGTTTTAGAAGTTGTTGGTATAGTTTACAAAATTAAGTATCTTAAGATATCAGGAGACTTTTGTAACAAGTTTATAAGAGAAGATGACAATCTTTATGATTTGGAACTTAAGGATATTATTATGAAACTTCCACCACCAAGTATTGGTCATGGTTCATCTAAGCGTCAGTATCTTATGTTTGATGTTGATCTGACTATTTGCAATAGTTAATATATTTTACTCTTTTATCATTGTATTTTTTGTTGTCATCATTAAGATATTTTCTATAAAAAGCATTATGATCATATGTAAATGAATATAGACCGCCAGCTAACATAAGTTATAAAAATATATTTTTGCTCTTTTCTTATCTAAAATAATAAAAATAACTGTATATATTAGAAAATATGTTTTGTACAATTAAATCGCGTTTAAAGTTTTGGACCTTAATCCTAATTATTTCATGTAAGTAGCATCTAACTAAAGAAAATATGTGACTTTATCTAAATAGTTATAATAACTGATTTTATTGAAAAAAATTAGTAATACTGAGTATCGTAACTTTAATACACAAGTCTTTGCAAGATTGTAAGGATTGATTTTTCTAGTTTTTTTTTAGACAATTAGGCTTGATTACAAAATAATTAGATTTTTTTTATTGATATAAGATGGACCAAAAGTTTCTATATAATATATAACAAGCTAAAATAATAAAAAGGGTTCAAACATTGCATGATTTTTTAATAATAACATTTTGGTCAAAGGAACAACGCGCATCGGTCAAAGGTACAACGTAAGTGTTGTACCTTTGACCAATAGACTTCTTTTTTTAAAACGCGGGAAAAAGATACTTCTTGGTCAAATGAAAAAAAAGTTCTAAGTATAATTTTTGGGCAAAATATAAGAGAATATTATAAAGTTTGAATGGTTTGGATTTACTCAATTGGCTACGCAAAAAACGCCTTAAAGCAAAAAGTGGTCAAAGGTACAACAGGTTCCCCTATATATATATTAATAATATATTACTAATGAATATTAATAATATTCATTAGTACATATATATTATAAATTTTTAACGTTTGTTTTCCTGTTTATTTTTAACAAATTTTCGCTTATTTATGTAGGCTATTTTGCTTAATTTTTTATAATAAAAAATAGTGGAGATCTCTAAGTAAAATCAGTGCTCGTAAACAATAGCAATTAAATTAATTAAATGTGTTCATTTTCAGAACCTTTTAACAGATATGGGAAGAAGCTTTAAAAGTGGAGCTGCAAACAGAAAGAAAAAATAAATAAATAGAAAAGAAAAAAAAGAAACATCGAAATGAAGTCAATTATTATAGATTTATTGATTAAAGATTTCGTTAATGAAAAATACAGAAAAAAGATTATGTAGATTTTATAAAATATTAAAAAAAAATTAAAATAAAACTTTTAATTACGCTAAACTAAAATTATATTTTTAAAACTAACATATTACTTCTAAATATGGGGCCGCAGGCTTATTTTTGGCCTAGGGCCCCTAAAACTGTAAATCCAATATAAAATAAATAAAAAAATAGTATCCAATATAAAATAATCCAATATAAAATAAATAAAAAAATAGTTGCTGCCAAAAATAGTATATATTTCGTTATATACTGTTTTAGGCAGTATATAAAGAAATAAATTGAGTTGGACATTTAATTTGTGACCTTTCGAGCATTCTTCACTTTTGCTAGCGCATTTTCAGTAAAACCACGCAGTTTGTTATTATTATAACCAACTTCTCCTTGATGAAGTATGTAAGCAATTTTAATTTCTTTTTTAGGAACTAGATTAAGGTGCTGCGTTTTTTTGCTACTCGTCATTATTTAATTAATAAGAAGAAATATATAAAATACGTTTTTTTCGTAAACAGTTTTTGAAATGTAAACATTTTTAACGTGAAACAAGTTGAAAAATAAACATTTTTAACGTGAACAAAGAACGGGAACAAATTTTCTTTTTTAGACTTATTAAATTAAAACGTATTTATAATTTTAACACAATATTAAGAAGCAATTATGATTAAATTTGTTTTTTCTAAGGTTTGTGAAATTTCGATTACATATATTTGAGTAACTATATTTAAAACATTTAATTTTACAAATAGATAACACCCCTGTCAATAACTTAAGGAAACTAATGCTTTGCAGAATTCGATTTATAAACAACAATTTTACTTAAAGCTAGCTCGAAATCTTTTTGTCTATAACTAAAGGTATAAACAGATTTTAAGTGGCACATAAAGATTTTTAAATTTCTTAAGTTATATCGAACAAGCCTGTACAAAAATTAGAATGTCCACTTAATATGTTTAGCTTTTCTTTTTTTTTTACATGTAGCGACCAGACTATAAATACAGTATCGGACAAAACGAGTGCAACCAAATAATGCTAATTTAGTTTCTTTATATAAAAGAGCTGCATTTTTTCAATTTAGAGAAATAACTATGTAACTGTTTAGAGACAAAGTTCTTCCAGTTTTATTCATCACAAAGTTCATTATTTGTACAAGAAACTTAATAAATTAATCTAAAGTATTAAAAAAAGTTGATTTCCTTCTGGACAAAACAAGTGCAACTCGACAAAATGTTGACCAAGCTGTATTTCGCTAACAATATTTCGTGGCGAATCCTTGGTTGTCGATCACAGCCTTGCATCTTCGAGGCATAGATTCGATCAGGTGATCAATTAAACTTTGTGGAATCGCTGCCCAGGCCTTTTGGATTTGTTCAAACAGTTGATCCTTATTACGAACATCTTCACGATTAATTCTGCGGTTGACGATCACCCACAGGTTCTCGATAGGGTTGAGATCCGGAGATTGAGGCGGCCAATCCATCACCGATAGGTGGTTGTCTTGAAACCACTGCTTGACTACTTTTGCAGTGTGTTTCGGATCGTTGTCTTGCTGAAAAACCCATTTTATTGGCATATTCCATTCAGCATGAGGTAACATAACATCTTTCAGGATATTTTTATACATGAAACGGTCCATTATTCCATTGTTTTGATGTATTGGACCTAGACCGTTTGCATAAAAACACCCCCAAATTATTACATTGCCTCCACCCTGCTTCACAGTAATATGGCAGTAACGTAAATTGAGGCGTTTCCCGGCCGGTCGACACTATTGAACTTCGATTCATCACTGAACAGGACAGTTCGCCATTTCTGCACATTCCAGTCAATATGAGATGTAGCAAACAGGAGTCTTTTCTTCTGGTTTTTTAGTGAAATCAGCGGTTTCTTTGCAGGGCGTCGAGAAAACAATCCGGCTTAAACAGCACGTCGTCTGATTGTTTGGTCCAATACAGGCAGCTCTAATTGCTTTTGTATCTCGACTGATGATATCCAAGGATCCTTCTTGACGGATCTGACGATCATAGAATCCTCTCTTGAAGTAGTGGAACGCGGTCTTCCACCTTTGTTATCTGCTGCCAACTTCCCCGTAGAACGATATTTGGAGCATAGTCTTGATACGGTCCATTTTTTCACGCGATATTTATCACAAATACTTTTTTGTGACATTCCACTTACGTAATCGCTAATAATTTTCTTTCTTAGTTCCAATCCAAGACTGTTGGGAGCCATTTTTGCACTTGAAGTCATAAAAATAATAAAAATTAATAATCACGCTTCTCGAGGCTTACTGTGTTACATTTACCTTGTGATGATACAATATTGCTCTGTGGAACACAACGTCTTGGTTGGATGTGGACTGTATTGATGTAATGAAACACTTGTTGTATTTCACTTCTTGTATTGATGTTCTTCTATAAAACACTTTGATAAAACTCACATCAATAAACTGTCTTGATCATGCTGACTGATTGACTTCCATATACTGACTGAATTACATGTCGATTTACGTGTCTCTTATATAGTAAAATGAACCTGTGTGAACCTGTTCTGGAAGATTCTAGATGCTTCTTTTCGATGCTTCTGGAAGCTTCTGGATGCGTCTGGATGCTTCTGAATGTTTCTGGATATTTCTGAATGCTACTGGATGCTTCCAGATGCTTCTTCTGGAAACTTCTGGAAGCTTCTGCATGCTTCTGGAAACTTCTGGAAACTTCTGGATACTTCCTTTAATTATTAAAAAACTTCCGTGACGTTGACACGGACCAGACTTAGAAAAATGAAACAAACCAAAAAAGTTGTACTTGTTTTGTCCGCTGCAAAATGGCACTTGTCAACGAAATTCTGTCTGTGTGCTGTCACCTGTCAGCTGATTGCTCATGTCATGGCATGCTATGACTCCAGACTCCTGAACTGTTTGCTGTGGTAGTATAGTTCGTTTCGTTTTTAAGACATGTAAAATTAGGAACACTTTTTAGCATTGTTCGATGTTGGTTGCAAATGTTTTGTCCAATACTGTAGTATGTATGTATACCAGATATATATGTCTAAACTATTGAAGAATCATTTAGCAACATCATTTTTTTGTATAACAGTTTAATGAATGCTTTCGAGTCAATTTCGTAAGCGCACATTCCGAAACGCTTCTTACGTAAGGAACTAATTCGCATGTATTCTTTCGAAAAGATTTGTTTCGCAAGTTTCTATTCGTAAAGAGTTATTACGGAGTTATCATTTTTTTTTTTTTTTTTCGTATAATGCGTTACGGAAGGTGAATTTGCGCATGTACGACTTCCGCAAAAGCAACTGGAAATACGAAAGATAAAAATGCGAAATTTTCATAAGTTTTTGTTTACGGCAAATAACCCTACATATTTCCCGAGATATTTCAAAATTACCTAAACCATGATTTCAAAATGGTTTTAATATTTAAGTTACGGACTTTCACAGAGTGCGGTTTCAGAGTATAACTTTTTCATAGGAAATAAATGAACAAAATGGTAACTTTGTATAGCTTGTATATATAAATAATTTAGTTGGTCGATTATTTGATATTTTTTAACAAAATTATATTTTATTGATTGATATATATATAAATACATTTTAGTTTTGAGATTTCGTATTTTTATTGATAATAAGTAAAAAATAATAAACTTAATAAGCTTGCGGTGGGAGGGAAAAACTTCCGAAAAAAAAAAGTCCCCTCCCAAAAATTAATAAAAGTCCTCTCACCTAAGAGGAATGAAAGCGAGCTTCAATCAATAAAAGTTTGATTTTTTAATGTTTTGAAATTTTACAAGACGGTCTTGATGTGCATACGCAGAGGTGGAATGGGTCTTTAAAAAATAACTGCTTTGTACAAAAGAAGGATGGGGAGAGGTGGCAAAATAGTGGTTTAGTGCGTACTCGCACATGGAAGTCTTCTACTATAATATAGTATACTTATAGTTTATATTATAACTGTACATTATAATTTTTTTGTAGGGAAAAGGGGTGGAGCTTCTTGATGTCCACCCTGTAAGTGGTGTGTGTGAGACAACAATCTGAAACAGACAAACTAAATAGCAGTTGAATTGATGCCTTTCTAAAAGAAATTATATGTTGTATATTTAACAAACAATATTTTTATACATAAATTGTATACATTAAATATCTAAATTAGATATTTATTAAACATTTAATTAAATCATAAATGGATTTATTAAGTACTCTTGAAACAATTTTAAATCTCTTTTTTTTAAACAATGTTTTTAAAATTTTAAAAATATTTTTTAGCGAAACAAATAAAATAAATTTATACTATTTTATATCCATTCTGTAAAAATTAGATATTCACTATGCAAAAAACTTTTAAAACCGCCCTAATTTAATTTTTATTTCCATTATTGTTTTTGTGTACTATGTAAAAGAATACTTTAACAAAATTTAATCACTATTCTAGAGCCACTTCAAAGCCCTTGAACATTTATCAGGTCCCTAATAATATTTAAAAAGTTTTTCAAAAGTATGTCTTGTTAGATTTTGCGGCCGTGGTGCAGTGGTTTTAGCGCTTGGTTTATAAGCAGGGTTTGATCCAGGTTCGAAACGAGCTTTGAACATATTTTCGCGTCACGGTAAGGAAGGAGGCATGAACTTCCTGGTTAAATGCACTTCCACGGAGCTTCTTGGGGCACCTAAATAACAAAAGGAAAAAAATATATATAAACAAAAATATTAATTTAAAAAAAAATAAAAAACTTGAAAGAAAATAAAAACAACATTGTAGAACTCTCTTTTTTCATTTTTAGTTTTAAAAAATGTCATTTTCAAAGAAGTAAAAACTGTTTTTTATTAATATTAGAGACCTGTTGACTAAAACATTTAAGGGCTTTGAGGGGGCTTTAAAATAGTTACTAAATCTTGGTAAAAAATTTTTTCACATTGTACACAAACACTAGAACGGAAGAAAAAAAAATTCAGTTTGAATGGTTTTAAAATATTTTTGCATAGTGGACACCCCTTACTATTTATAGAGTGCACTTTTTTTGTCAAAAGACTAAAATATATACACTTTTTTAATTTTTTAATGTTGTACTAAAGTATACTAAAGGAGTTTTACGTATTAATTTATTAATATGGATGCGTAGAAGTTTAATACTTTCAGTTAGGAATTCAAGGAAGGTTTTCCTTTTCTAAAGTTGCATATAATTTGTACTCTTTATGTGGCCAGTCTGATACCGCTTTGTTTAAAAGGATACTGTCTACTAAACGTTCTACAACATCTCACAAAATGTTGTTTTTTTGGATAAGGAAGAATGAAGATTTTGATTCAGGAAGATAGGACATGAGAAAGCAGTAGTTTGATTGCGCATACCATTTGATGTTGCATTTGAATAAAATAGGCAGGTGATTTAGGTAGGTTTGATAATAGTTCTTTTAAATTTTCTCCTCCAACATTTTGTTTCAAGTAACAAGTTTGGAGCTACCAAGGCGTCAGGACCATATGAGTCATCTTCTGTAAAAGTATAGAAACTACATGGCATAGCATTTGATAAAGACTGGTTTTGAAAAATTAACAGTGCTTTTTTTTCAAAGTGGTGACCACAATGGAAACTCTCAAAACTTTCAAATTTCTTTTTACCATATATACGTCTAACAATGCTAGAAGTCAAGTACCAGTTATTTAGTTTTTTTTATGTTTAGCCATGAATTTGGGTTTTGCTCAAACTTCTTATAATTTTTTTTTTTTTTTTTTTGTAGTTATTTAGGTGCTCCCAGAGGTCCTTACGGTCTTATCACAGAGCACCGCGGGAGAGCATGTAACAAGAAGTTCACGCCTCCATCCGTACCAATGTCGCTTGTTGGGCTAGAGCTGGCGTCGAACCTCGGACCTCTGGGTTCTGAGCCAGAACTCTAACTACTGCGCTACGGCTGCTTGGTTATTAACAGGAATAATTTAATAGGAAATTCAATAAATAATTTAATAGGAAATACAATAGGATCAGTAGGGCACATGTTCTGAATGTTAATATTTATTTCTGTAATTTTTCCTCTAAATGTTGTTGAATATTATTGTATTCATCACTTGCAGATATAACCTTTTTTAGAATTGAACCTTTTTTACTCCAACAATGCCATTTTTGAAGTTGTTCAGAAAAGCGATACATTTTTTCTACATGAAAGCGATAATATTTTTTCCTTAATCTTATGAAAGTGTTTCAGAAATAACAATAATGCAAGAACATGGCAACAAAGCCCACTCGCACCAATTGGACATTCACAATAAGATTTCTGTGGAATCTTATTTTTAAATAACATTACATAGGCACCGCCGATTTGGTTCGTAAATTCCGCAAAAAGTCAGACCGACTTATTTTGCGGATGAAAACAGTCCGATCGGTAAATATTTTACAAACCATAATCCGAAAAATAATTTACGAACTTATAGCGAATTTTTTTTTTCGGATTCTCTTTGCTGTTCGGATTATTATTCCGAAAAATTTTTACGAACTGCTAGCGGATTTTTATTTTGCGGATTTTTTTTTGATGTTCGGATTATTAATCCGAAAAACTTTTACGAATCAATTTAACTTTAATTCGCTTGGCGAATTATACGCTTAATTAATCGCGTTCCGTTCGCGACACCATTAAATGGTGTGGTCCAAATAAATTACATTTTTATTGTGCGCGTCCTATAAATAGTGGATTTCTTTTTTATTTTCAATCATTTCTATTTAGAAATCTTAATTTACAACAATTCGTTCAACAGATCAACAAGTCTACTTCACTTACATTTATTACGGTAAGCCATTATTATATTATTTTGATTTAAAAGTTAAGAATTTTTCATACTCAGTTTTTGCGGGTTTTTTTTTTTTTTTTGTGGATCAAATTCTTTGGCGAATTAATTCGCTTTGCAGATTGCTTCAATTAGTGGATTGGTCCGATAAAATTTATATTGTTATACTTCTTCTACTTAAATAGAAATAGAAAAAAAAATAGAAATAGAGATAAAAACTAGTTTGAAAAATTATTATATTCATTACAATTAAGGCAAATAATTAGTTCTTTTGTTGAAAACATTATGCATGCCTCTAAAATACTACGTAACTCATGTAAAGTGCCACTTGTAGATAAACCATAGTCAGTTAGCCATTTTATTAAATTGTTTTTTTTTTTATTTGAAGTATCATCCATTGTTTTTTAATGAAAAAAGATGGAGTTTATAAATATTTTGTTTTAACGATTTGATTTATCCCCTATAAAGATGACACCAAAGTCTCATACGCCAAAAAGACCCTGTATGAAAGACCTAATTACAACGAGGATTTTTTGTAATTGACGGTAATTCCGAAACCAATTGCAATGAGTGCTACTCTGACGCTTGAGTTCAATGCCATTTAAAATTGTTTTATAGATTTCAAGTTTTTTCATATTTTTAAAATGTTAAAAATTGAAGTAGAAGGTCAACAACAAAAAAGTATCAAAAACTGAACTGTTTATTGAACTTTTCTATTAAAATTAATTAAGAATAATTGAGTAAACAAAAATATAAAATTGTGGCTATCAATGAGTTTAAACAAATAAAATATTCGTCTCGGATGTTTTCAAATCGTTGCCCGATCGTGTTTTATATATTTTGGCAATAGTTTTATTTTTTGAATGGTCCTTGGATTGACTAAAGATTTATTAAAAAGAAAATAATAGTTATAAAAAAGAAACTTAAATTCTGTTTTTTTGTTAAATATATATAACAGTAATAGTCGAAAATAAGCGGAAAACACGAGAATTGAAATTTAAAAACGTTAATTTTAATTACGTATCGTTTGAATCAACAGAAAACACTCGCAGAAAACTATCGCAATTATTTAATCTATAAAAATTTTATTTTTGCATGGTTTCCACTTACTTTAATTGTTAGAAATTAACCATTAGATTAACACTAAGATTACAAGATGAGACAGCTGAACTCAAATTAGTCTCACAAAGAGCAAGTAGGTGTGGTGAATTTTGCAAGAGGTAAGACTCAACAGAAGAAAAGTTACCTTCAACTAAAGTCAGAATTACCTTTATAAGAGTGATTATACCCTTTAGCGGTGTTTATAAGAGCCGAAGCTCCGCGTTTTGCACACATAAAATGTTTAGTAAATGCCACTGGGACGAAGCCACAGCAGCGCCAATTGGTTTATCTCAATTTAACATAGATTGCTTTAAAATTTCCGGACGTTGAAGTAGATAAAAACAGTTTTGACCTTTCGTTTATACTCTAGCTGACTTTGACAACAATATTTTCATTATTATAAGTGATTTCAGATGCGAAATTTCGCAAGTGAAATCCTTCAAAAATTTACTGAAATAATTTACCGGATTGGTAAATGCCACAAAGGAGTGCGCTACAAACAACTACAAGCGAATTTCAAAATAGTGATAAACAATGTATTGTTTTACTTGTGGTTCTGTTAAATATTTCTATTAGGCTGTCGGAATTATGTCAGAATAAAAAATAAGTGATTGCTTGTCCAAATTTGGATAAGATTTTAAATAAATATATTGTTTATGTGAAATGAACATCAAAGTTTAATAATATGATCTGTTCTGATTGTTTATTAGCAACTTTTTTTAATTATAAGCTCTTTCCTGGTCGGAATTCAAAAAATTTTTGAGATAATTGATAAAAGTTTTGAGTTTTGATTAGTTATATTTAAATAATATGAACTAGAACAGATTAGAGCTTTGATCTATAGTAGACTAAGGCACTTTTTCAAAAAATTTTATTTAAAATTAAGCTAACACTGTTAAGCAGAATTGATATATTGAACTTAATTAATTATTAAATATGGCAGTAACCATTAGCGAAATTCGAACAATGTTCAAAGAAATGTTTGCGGAGTACAAAAAAGATATCGTATTACTAATAAAACAACAAGAAGAAAATATTCTTAAACTCATCACTGCGAACGCAAAAATAACGAGCGACCGACAACAAAAAGCTGAAACAAACATTAATGACAGCATGGAAAAAATCAAACGATTGGAAAAGGATGTATTTGATATAAAAGGAAAGTTTAGATTTTCACGAGGAACTCATCGAAAAAAAGGTCAAAAATAATAATGAGTCTATTGAAAAAAAAAATTTTGTACAACCGAAGCACATAAAAACGATGAGTTTATTGACTTTAAAAAAAAACTGAAATTGAGAATCGGTGACAAAGAAATAACCTTAGGATTGATGGCATCAAATGAAAATGAAACATGGTCTGAAAGTGAAATAAAAGTGATTAAACTTTTTGAGATGACTCTAGGGGTGGAAAATGTGAGAATTGAATGAACGCATCGTAGTGGACGCCGAGATGCAAAAACACCACGCACAATTATTATTAAGCTGTTAGACTACAAAGATAAGGTAGAAATTTTAAAAAATTCTTCTAAATTATAGTGTGAAAACATCTACATAAACGAATATTTTTGCTTTGAAATGAACTTAATAAGAAAAGATCTTAGAGAAAAAATGAAAATTGAGCGGCAGCTGGGAAAATTCGCATACATATCATATGATAAGCTGATTGTACGCGAGTGGGTGTCTAAAGAAAACGAAAAAAATCCCAAATCTGTGTCAGTAAGAGTTAGGGTTTATTAGTTTTCTTTTAACTATTGCTAACTATTTTATTAACTATTTTTGCGTTTATTTATATATTTGTTACTTTAAAATGGAGGAAAACTTTATAATTAAATTTCTAGATGAAAATGTCGCACTCAGTGACGTCGATAACTCTAATAACTTTAATCAAAAAATATTTAAAAGCCAATTCTATACAGTTATTGAATCTTCTCAATATCTTCAAAAAAAAAAAAATTGTTTTTCAATTTTAAACATTAATATTCGAAGTTTAAATAAAAATTTTGAAAATCATCGGTTTTTGTTGGTTGAATTAAAACACAATTTTAAAGTTATTTGTCTAACGGAAACTTGGTGTAAGCCTAGTGAAACAAAAGCCCAATTTGAACTAATTAATTACTCATCAGTTCCCCAACCACGTGGTTTTGGTGTTGGTGGGGTGTATGTATTTTTGTTCACAACTCAATTAGTTATAATTACGTCACGATCTTTGTGTAAATGAAAAAGATTGTGAGTCATTATGCATTGAATTAATAAATAAAACCACAAAAAAAAGATTATAAATGCCACATATAGACCTCCATCTACTAGCTTAAAAAAATCTAAAACTCATCTTAAATCATACTTAATAAATATAAATTAAACCCGAAGTCATGCCTACTTAGTTGGGGATTTTAACATAGACCTAATAAACCATGCTTCCAATAACAATGTTAACAATTTTATAAATACTCTTCTTCAAAATAATTTAATTCCGTCAATAAACAAGCCAACGAGAGTGACTAACAACTCTTCTACACTTCTTGATAATATAATAACTAATAACCATCTTATAAACCGTCTTTACACAGGCATAATCAAAACTGACTTATCGGATCATTTCCCAACATTTTTAGTTACTAACAACATATTATTTAACAGCATTCCTTCTCAATCCATTATATTTAGGCGGAAAAAAAAATTATTGTAAAAACTAAAACTGTTTTAACTCCATGGATGTCTAACGGGTTACTAAAATCTTCAAAAAGAATACAAAAGTTATATGATAAGTACTTAAAAAAAAAATTTATAAAAACGAAATCACTTGTAAAAATTATAAAAATATATTTGAAAAAACAAAAAGGAACTCAAAAAAGATTTATTATGCAAAGCTATTAAGTAAAGCCACCGGAAACACTGAAAAAACATGGAGTGTAATTAAAGAAAAAATAGGAAAAAATAATTGAGAAACATTCTGCCAAATGCGAGAAACATTCTGCCAAATGCGAGAAACATTCTGCCAAAAAAAAATAACAATTGATAAAAACACATAAATCAATTATTGCTGAAAAACTAAACAGCTTCTTTACTAATGCTGGTCCGAATTTGGCATTTAAAATTCCTATGAATTCAACACCATTTGAATCTTATTTAAAAAATTACGATAAAGTTATGGATGAACCTAATTTAAAACCAATTGAATTGCAAACCGCCTTTTTTTAACTTAAAACTAACAAAAGTGCTGGATTTTATAAAATTAACGTTAATGTTGTAAAACCAGTAGATGATATAATAGAACCCTCGTTATTTCACATATTTAATCTTTCATTTAAAACAGGTATCATCCCTGAAAAGCTAAAAATTGCACGAATCACGCCGATATTTAAGTCGGCAGATGACTCAAATATCTCTAATTATAAGCCTATATCTATTTTACCTTGTTTTTCAAAATTACTCCAGAGAATAATGTACAATAGGCTTTTTAATCACTTATTAGAAAACGACATGCTGTTTTCAGAACAATTTGGTTTTAAAAAAAAAAATTCAACGGAGCATGCAGTGATTGAACTAGTAAACCAAATATCAAGTGCATCCAGTAGTAACTACTTTACCTTAGGAGTTTTCATTGATCCGTCAAAAGCTTTCGATACCGTGAATCATAATATACTAATAAAAAAACTTGAACACTATGGTGTAAAAAATAACAATTTACTTTGGTTCAAAAGTTATTTGACCGATAGAAAACAATTTATAGTTTATGAACAAAAAAAAACATTTTTGACTGCCGTAACCTGTGGGGTTCCCCAGGGCTCTATATTAGGACCACTGTTGACCTAGTGTATATTAATGATTTAAATTTAGTAACAGACCTATTGAATTGTATTTCTTTTGCAGATGACTCCAATCTTTTTTATTCCCACAGTGATATTAATACACTATTTGAAACAACAAACGAACAGTTATCGAAAGTTAATGAGTGGTTCAAAAGTAATAAACTTTCTCTAAATGTGGATAAAACCAAATTTATTTTGTTCCACAAAGTTAATAAATCAAAAAATATTCCCATCAAATTGCCTAATCTAATAATCAATAACATTAACATTAAAAGAGTAAATTCAGTAAATTTTATTGGCGTAATCTTAGATGAACATTTACGTTGACATATAAAAAGTATTGAAAATAAAATATCAAAAAATAGCAAAAAATAGCAATCATATATAGGGCTAAGCTATTTTTAAACTGTAATTCTTTAAAAAGTTTGTATTTCACTTTTATTCATTGTTACTTAATTTATTGCAATATTGCATGGGCAAGTACAAACCATACAAAATTAAAAAAATTGTACTGTAAACAAAAACACGCGTGCAGAATAATTTTTGGAGCTAATAGAACTCTACCTTGTAAGCCTCTTCTGCGTATACTTGGAGCATTAAATATATATAAAATCAAGTTACAAGAAGTTTTAATGTTCATGTATAAAGTAAATATAGGGTTCTCTCCTAAAATATTTCATCCTAATTTGACAAAATAGTTCATAAGTATCCAACAATATTTTTAAGTAACAACTTTGACGTCCCATTATGTAATGTAAAACTAACTTTATATTCTGTTCTCTATCGTTGACCTTACTTGTGGCAATTGTTTTCTAAAATTGTAAATACACATAAAACTAGTATAGAGCAGTTTGAAAATGAATCAAAACAGGCATTCTTACTTTTTTTAGTTCATTTAAAATCGGATTTTAATATATCCGATTTTAAATGTGTTTTTTTAATTAAAACTCAAATACAAAAAATAATTAGTATAAAAATTATGTCACTGAGTGTATCAACATTTTTTTATTTTTTTATTACCTTAATTATGGTATTACCTCTATGACGTTTGCTAATTTATTCATGTTATTTTTATGAAGTAGACTTATTTATGTTATTTCTATGGTGCATGTTATTTTATTTACTTTTTATTTTTAAATCTTAGTTTAAATTTTTAAGTTTTAAGCAAATGATAATATCTTATTTATTTTTTCTTATTCACTTGATCCTACTCTTTCCTTAAATCTTTATTCTTTAAGCTTTTCTTTAAAAGACAACGAATTTTTTAACTATTTTACTTTTATTTTTTTTTATTTTTTTTAATAAATAGTTTGTTAACAATAGATATTTAAATATTACGGTTTTTGTAAATACGTGAGAATAGGGCTTGGTGATAAGGCTAAATTAGTCTTCTTCTTGCCCCACCAATAATTATTTGTATTTATGTGCTTCGAAATTGTATATATTATTTAACGGCAAAAAAAAAAAAAAAAAATTTAGAGACTCAAAATCGGTGTTCTTTCGATCAACAATTCGGGGTAATAAAAAGTTTCAAAAATTATATAAAAAAGAGAAACATTTTTTTAAACATTATAAAAACTTGAAGCAAAAAAACTATAGATTCTAAAGCTCTTGTTTGGAAATAATATGCTGACAAAGCCATGCTAAATAATATGCTGACAAAGCTAATTCCAAATAAAAGAATTAGAATAATATATTAATCGCCAAAAAGCGTGGGAAAGCGTATGGGAGGGGGGGAGGGGGATTCAATTTTAAAGTACGTACTTCGATTTTCTAATTTATCACAATTAACCAGCTAATCAATAGAAAAGTTACATTCTGACTAAAGATTCTAATTTGCCAACATAAAAAGATGTATGGTATATGGAGTAGGGGGTATAGTTTTCCTCTATGCACACACATGTACGGGCGCCCTCAGAATTTTTTGATGTTCCAGATAGGACACTTTCACACATCGTGCAAACTCATAACTTAAGTTTGTTTATACCTATGCCAAATGAGGAGGCCTTGCAAAATATCGGGATGGCGGAGGCCTGTGAACAAAAAGCCTTAAAACGCTTAACCTTCCGACCCCCAAAATGAGAGGGGTGTAAATTTTGCATGGTCATAACTTTTTTGTAATTTACAATATTTTTCTACAAAAATAAAAATCTGTCGATAAATTTAAATTTAGTTTTAGATGTTAAAGTTAAAAATTTTGCTACATATTTCCCTCACGTTTGAGCAGAGAAGGGGGGAGGCAAACGCTTTACGGCTTTTTGTTCCCAGGCCTCCACCATCCAAATTTTTTGCAAGGCCACCTTATTGGCATATTAACAAACTTAAGTTTGCACGATGTGTAAAAGTGTTTATCTGGAACATCAAAAAATCCTGAGGGGGCCCATGCACACATGCCACCCTTTATATACTGGCCCTGAGTAAGACCTGAGGGCCGTGGTTCATGAGACGGAGTCACCCCCAAAAAAAACGTGTCAATGGCGTCTCAAAGTCTTCCAAATTTGACCGCTAGGTTTTGCTAAAATAAAAAGCTTCATAAATTAGCAAAAAGGCACAAAATTTGCTGTTGCCCCCTCCCACGGGGTTTTACCCTTTGTTTTCAATATTACTGATCTCACGTATGACTCGTTTTTTACTTACTAAAGAGGAGTGCCTGAAAAAAACGTCCACCTTAAGTATAGTTTATTTACATTTGATTCGTTATTAAAACAAAAAAAAAGGTTTACATGGTTTCACCGGGAATCGAACCTGGATCTTAATCGACTATTTCCGCCGCATAAACCTCTCGCCCAAATACACACTTACATAGATGAATTTTAAATTTATTTAAATTATTATTTGCATATATAGTTAAAGACGTTTTTAAAATGCGCAAACAAAGAGCTTTGGGGTCGTATAAAGTATGTAGAGTGCCCTCCATCTTTTTTTTTTTTAAATAAACTTTTTTATTGAGAAAAAAAAAGAAAAGAATGAATGATGGGGGGGGGAGATATTTGAGGAGGGGGGGGGGTATTTGAGAAACGTACGTACTTTTAAAGGGGGTGAGGACATAAAAGTACGCATGGCAACAGGGGGGAAGGGGGTCAAATTTCAAAATTTTTGGCGTACGTACTTTATGAACGACCCCCTACGCAAATAGCGTCAATAATACAGGATTATTTTTTGAATATTACTACTAGTGCATTACTGCATGGTGTATTATAGCAATTCTAAAAAATATCTATGTTCAAGAATACAGATAGTTTTGCAAAAGTCTTTAAAATGCGCCTAATTATTAGTCGATGCATTATTTATTCTCCCTAAAGTTTTAAAGATAAGAATAACTAAACGCATTCACATCTCATTGCGTCTTTATTTTTTCACCCTGGGCATCGTTAAAATAGTGCGGTTAGTGTCCTGATCTTGTTTTTTTTTTTGTTTTTTTTAGTTTTATATTCTTTTGTTTTTACTAATTTTTTTTTTTATTGTTAAATTTAATAACAAAAAAATGATCAGTATTTTTTTGGTGACTTTCGGCTTTCGGTGTTTACTTCTTATTACATATGTCATATTCTACTATTGTAATTGTTGTTCTCTTCGTAAATATCTTTGAAATTTAAAAACAACTTCAGATTATATTGAATCATAGATTGATATCATTTAGTTGCGTCGTTTTGATGAGTTCAGTACTATTTTTTCAAAGTTATTTAAGTTTTAAAAGTTTGTTCTTCATTTATTTTTAACACGTTGAAAATTCTTATTTTATTAAAATTTGTTTGTCTAACACAATGATTAAATCACCATAATGAATTTTTTTTTATTGATACATTATGTATGATTTAAAGCCTTTTAAATAATGAATCAATAATAAAAAAAATTATTAAGATTATTTTTGTTCCGTTACGTTTTGTTGTTTTTACCTTTTAAAGGTTTAACCTTTTAAAGATTTTACAAAACCACAAGTAAAAATGTAAATAAATAATAAATTAAATTTGCTTGCTCATATACGATTTACAACTAATTCTTTAACTATAATTACCTACTTTACTGTGAAATAATTATTAAGAAAATTTGAATCTAGAATTAGGTATTTGCTCAAGAAAAGAACTAATGATAACTTTATATCTAAACAAAGAAAACAATTATTAAAATGAAATAAGAAACATTTTTTTTAAAGTTACTTTAAATTTGTTGCTGATATACGAAGTTATTTTGACTTAAAAAAAAAAACTTCTGATATGGATTAGGTCGAGGTTGTCACGTGGTTGTAATGTTATCACTCCATTCGAAATGGTAAAAGCCGTGAATTGTTCTGAAAACCTAAACATTAAAAAAAACCTTTAAGGTGGTTTACCAGGAAATAAAGTTTATATTTTTCAAATTTTCAGTTTAGATTGTTTTAAGAGAATTAAATATCCCTGAATTCATTTCTGAAATCTGTTTTTCAGAAAAATAAACACAAAAGATTTATTTTAAGATTTAAACGAGGTGGTTAAAATAATTTTCCATAGCAACGGCCCCTATCAACACACTTTTCTTTCTTGTTTTGGACTAATTTTTGTATACTTGGCGAACTTTTCAAAAAATTGAATTTTAGTATGATGGTTAAGTCTGTTCTATACCGTAGATTAAAAATAAATAAACTACATTTACTTTCAGTGTTATAAGAGATTAATAAATGACAAAAGTTTATATTTATGTTTACCTTTACTAATGAAGTTGTTTATGGATTTTAGTTCTTTTATTATTTAAATATAGCTAATATAAAAAGTAATGGGAAATAAAAAAAATCATTTAAGAAAAGTGAAGAGGACATTTGCTGGGAACAAGTTTCAAAAAGCAAGTAAAATCGAAATAGTAACAACAACTTTACCAAAAAAAATCATGTAGTGCTAAAAAGCTTAGCAAATTTATATTGAATGAAAAACAGTGTTCAGATAATTTTAATTTAATTATGTATTTTCCTATTCTCAAAGAAATATTAATGCAAGTTGGTAGCTGCTCAGATTGTCAAAATGGAGTAACCATACAAAATGATGATTTAAAGAGAATGGGATTTTCACACAGTTTGAAAATCAAATGCACATCATGTTCATATGAATGGTGCACTTTTACAAGTAATACTGCGGACAAAAGCACACAAAGTAAAGGCAGGAGTGCATTTGATATTTACTTAAGAATGATTATTGCTTTTCGTGAGATTGGTCAAGGGCATGAACCTATGAGTCGTTTCGCTTATACTACAAATATGAGTTGCATGAATGTAAATGCTTTTCAACATAACCATGAATTGATTCAAGCTGCTTATGATTCTGCTGCTAAAGAGTGTATGAAGTTTGCTGCAAATGAAATTAAAGCAAATGCTGTTGAAAAATCCACTACCGGTGTTCCATTAATTAGGTTATTCTATAGGTTTTTCTTGATGGTACTTGGCAGAAACGAGGACATTCTTCTCTTAATGGTGTAGTTACTGCTATAAGTAGCGGTTGATGTGTTGATGCAGATGTATTAAGCAAGTATTGCAGAGGGTGTCAAATTTGGTTCAACAGAAAACAACATTCTAAATATGAAAACTGGAAAACAAATCACAATTGTTCTTTAAACCACACAAACTTGTCAGGGGCAATGGAAAGGATTGGTGCACTTAATATCTTTCAACGCTCATTGGAATTGTATGGACTCATATATAAGTACTATCTTGGAGATGGGGACTCCTCTTCTTTTAATTATGTAGTAGCAAGTGATCCTTACGCTGAGTATGATATCAAACCAGAAAAGTTAGAGTGCATTGGACACATTCAGAGAAAAATTGGAACCCGTCTCCGTAATCGTCGTAAAGAGAAACATGGAGGGCTAAAGTTAACTGGAAAAAATAATCTGACAGAAAGGGCAGTGAATATCATCCAGAACTATTTTGGAATGGCTATTCGCCAAACTGATAAAAATTGCAAATTAAATGATACACAAAAGATATACCAAATGAAAAAGAACATTAGAGCAGTACTTTTTCACTGTACCAATTTCAACAGTCAATCACAACGCTATGTTTTATGTCCTGTAGGACCTGAAAGTTGGTGTAAGTGGAAAAAATCAGAAGATGACCAGGGAAATGACAATTATAAGTCAAAAGTTAATCTACCTATTTGGGTTCAGGATATTATATTAAGTGATTTCAAGGATTTAAGTGATGACCAATTATTGAAAAAGTGTGTTCATGGAGAAACACAAAATTGCAATAAAGGGATCAATAATGTAATTTGGTCTAGGTGTCCCAAAAATGTGTTTGTGAAGAAAGCTACCCCTGAAATTGGAGTGAATTCAGCTATATTGAGTTTTAATGAAGGAACATCTGGTCTTAAACGCGTTTTTGAGTATCTAAATATACCACACAGTGGTAAGACTGTAACTGGTTGATTGAAAAAGGACAAGCGTCGTGTTAGTAATATGGAGAGAAAAGAAAAAACTTTTATTAAAAAAAGAAGAATTCAATTAAGAGGATTATCTAAAGGCTGGTTTGATAAAGAACAAGAACTTGAAGCTAAAAAATCGTATGCTTCTGGAAGTTTTTAGACTGTTTTTTATCTTTATATTTTTTTGGTCTTAAACGCGTTTTTGAGTATCTAAATATACCACACAGTGGTAAGACTGTAACTGGTTGATTGAAAAAGGACAAGCGTCGTGTTAGTAATATGGAGAGAAAAGAAAAAACTTTTATTAAAAAAAGAAGAATTCAATTAAGAGGATTATCTAAAGGCTGGTTTGATAAAGAACAAGAACTTGAAGCTAAAAAATCGTATGCTTCTGGAAGTTTTTAGACTGTTTTTTATCTTTATATTTTTTTGGTCTTAAACGCGTTTTTGAGTATCTAAATATACCACACAGTGGTAAGACTGTAACTGGTTGATTGAAAAAGGACAAGCGTCGTGTTAGTAATATGGAGAGAAAAGAAAAAACTTTTATTAAAAAAAGAAGAATTCAATTAAGAGGATTATCTAAAGGCTGGTTTGATAAAGAACAAGAACTTGAAGCTAAAAAATCGTATGCTTCTGGAAGTTTTTAGACTGTTTTTTATCTTTATATTTTTAGAATGCTGTTTTCTCAATATGTCATTTTTTGCAAACTGAAAAGTAGTATAAGTTATAGCTTTTAATAATTGGCCTTTCTACTTGTGCAATGAACTTCATTTTAGTTCAGGAACTAGATAATATAAGCAAGATTATTTGTGCAAAATTTCGAAAGAAAAAGATAATTTATCTTTGAGTTTTCTTGTTTCATCCATGTGTACAGTTTAATGCCTTTTTCGGCTAAAATTTGATGTTTTTTATAAAAAAATTCAGAAATTCAAATTTTTTTTCATAACTAGTAACTAAATTTCGCTATTGGAACTATTTTATTTAATATTCTGAAAAAAAAAATTCAATTTGACAAAAAAAAATTATTTCCTGGTAAACCACCTTAAAAAAATGTTCAAATTATTTTTTTTCATTCAAGTTTTAATAACAATGAAAATATTTTTTACGCTGCTTTTTATTTCTAAGAACCTAATTGAGCTTCAGTAAATAATAAATTATTGTTTAATAGTAAGTAACTTTTTTACTTAAACATGTTTTAGGTATTGTTGAATTGATAATCTGTGATATCATTGTATGTTTATATTATATGTACGTTTATAAGCATGTCGAAATTTAGCAATAATAAAAAATAAACGACATAATTTCCGAATAAAATATATATACTTTATTATAAACAGCTTGACGGTTAATTTACGCAAATAAGTTGTATATTATTTAAATTTAATAGTCGAAAAAAGTAAAGAAAATCTAACTTTACACTATGTTGTTGTTTGAACAGTTTTAAACACAACAGGTATTTAGCATTTTTATTATCAATTCTTAACGACTTCTTGGTTCTTTTATATCCACTTCGCGTGATCTCTTAACTTTTTATAACCATTTCTTCACGTGATACAATCTTTTTTAATGTTTTAATAACCGCTTCTTCACGTGATACAATCTTTTTTAATGCTTTAATAACCGCTTCTTCACGTGGTACAATTTTTCTTAACTCTTTTACAACCACTTTTTTACGCGATAGAATCTTCCTAGATCTCGTACAGCTAACTTTACCACTTTCTCGCACAACCTAACTGAACAACAGCCTATTGCAAATCAATTTTTAATTCCAAAAAAAAAAGAAACTTATTCCGTAATAATGCATGACGTAAATATTGGTACATATTTCTTCACTGGAATAAAAATTATATCATTTTTTTGGCACATTTTTATAATGATTTTCTTATAACATTCTTAATTATAAAAAATCTTTAGGATTTTCTCCTATTTTTCGCAATGTCACCTCATTCAACACGACTGGCGATGGGATTGTTTTCGTTTGACGTCAGAGCGACTTAATGGATATATTCCTTTTTTGATTTCGCTTTTTATTTTTTAACTTTTTTGTTTTTGTAATCTTTTTTTTTTTATACTATTCGTTTTTTACGATTTTGATATTTAAATTCTTTATCGTATTTAAACACTATAATGAATTTAAATAAGTTCTTTACCCTTACAAACCTTACCCCTTGCAAACATTCTTAATGCCAGAACCTCCGATTTAAATCGGAGTATATTATATACTACTTTTATTTTTACATTTACCTACTTGTAAATGAGATGGGCCTTAATACTTGTAACATTATGAGATGGGCCTCAATAAGGCAATTAGCTGGATGACGAAATAAACTACAATACAAAAAAAAATAAATAATAATCAACCACTAAATTAAACGAATGAAAAAGAAACGGCGACTAAAGAGCGAAGGAACGAAAAGCCAAAACGGCAAGAATAAATATTAAATTATTAAAAGGGAGGATTGGGGTCTGGTATGATCATATTTTTTGTTTTGTTTCTTTACTTTTATGTCTTTATTTGGGGTTAGTGGCTGCAAAGTATACTCGAGTATACTTTTGCAGCCACTAACGGCGTTTCTCATTCAAGAAAAGATCACTTCTATGTAAGTAAAAAATGTAGACAAAATACAAAAACTTTTTTAAACGTGAATGAAAATTTGAAAGAGCAAAAGAGAATTTAAAATTATAAACTTAATAAGGAATGCATTAAAAAAAACGCGTATAAACAATAATATGAAAAAATTACTTGACAAATTAAAATTAAAACTTGAGGCTATCGATAAAAGAAAAATCCGAAGGCAATAAGAGCAAAAATTCAGAGGAAGTTAGAAGAAGAAAGATGCTCCAAATTTTATTTCGGTCTAGAAATAAAAACAAAAACTAGCTAAGCAATATGTCTCTGAAATAAACGGCAGCGACGGCAGCGACGGGGAGGTCAAAACCGAACCAAAAGAAACTTTACTAGAACTTGAACATTTTTATAGATTTTATATTTATACAAGTTTAAAGAAAATGATAAACTTTTTCAGAAATTTTTGTCTTCAAACGCCAAAGTTAATAAAATAACTAAAGACGAAAATAAAATGTTGAAAAAAGAAATTTTTGAAAGCGAGGTTAAACAAGCTCTAGGGCAAATGAAAAATAATAAACCACCCTGTTCAGACGGTTTAACAATTGAATATTACAAATATTTTTTCAATATAATTAAAAAAGACTTAATTGAAAGTTAAAATGTTTTGTTTACTGGAGAGATGACAAAATGCTAAAATAAAAATAAACGATTTGTTGATTTTTATTTTCGCATTTTGTCATCTCTCCAATAAAATAAACTGAATAAAATGCTAAATGTCAAGGCATAATTTTAGATATATTTACATATATTTAGGTAAAATTATTTACAAAGACAAAAATGAGTTTCTAAATTTCAATTGGAACGAAAACTCCTTTATGGATTAAGTTTCCCTCGATAATGGAAACTTCAAATACGATAACTAATGGAAGGAGCGTTTTAACAAAATGGAAAGCTCTTTGCGGAAATGGGAAAAGTACAAATCATCTTTAAAAGGTAGAAAATCAATTATAAACACTTTAATAATCCTGCAAGTAATAGAATTAGCTTTTATAGAAATACCGAGCAAAGAAATTTTGAATTAAAATAGAAGCAAAAATTAATAATTTTTTTGGGGATGTAAAATACGTAGACTTAACAAAACATAAACGCAGCAAAAAATAAAAATAATGGAGCAGAAATTACAAGCTTAATTAATAAACTTAAAGTTGTTCAATTACAATGGGTAGGCCAATTTTACAATAAAAGTATAGATGGACCTTAAAAGGATGCAATGATAGATGGACCTCGGAAGCATGCAATAATAGATGGAACTTGGAAGAATGCAATCGTTCTATCTCTACTCAGATCAATAAGTTACACCCATTTTACTCTCAGCTATTTTTCAATTGGCATAAATTAAAAGAAAAATATGTTTTACCTTTTAATTAAAATTGAAGAGATTTTGAATCAACCTCTTTTTTTTTAACACGATTAAAAGATTGCCAGAGAAGTTTTTAACTCCAAAAAAACACACATTAAAAACGACATAGTAAAAGTAGCTGATGTTACTAAAACGTTTCAGCTAGGTTTTTTATACCATAAAAGCATCGGCTTGACTGAGAACGAGTTAGAAAATATTATAAAAGCTTTACCGATGAAATGGCTGCATAAAATTTCAACCGAATTCCAAAATTATGATTATAAAAATTGCTTCTTTTTATATAGCCAAAATCCTACTGTTTTAACTTTATGTAATTTATTAAATAAACAAACTGCCCATATTTTGTGCGAATGTGATAAAGTTTAGATACTTTTGACAAGCTCTACCCTACAGAATATCCTCATGCTAACAATTTAAAAATTTTTTTTTTAGATTTTATAAAATGGCAGGCCAGAGATTTTTTGGCTTTTTGTTATTAGAAAATTTAATTGTTGAAATATATTTTAACAGAAAATTAAATTTGATAGTCGATATTCATGACTATTTCGTGTGGTTTTATTTTTTTTTATTTTTTTTTTATCTTAAATTTTATTGTTTATATTATTGTTGGATTTTATTTTATGGTGTTTTGTTATTTATATGCGGGTCTAATGGACATCTTTGTAAAACGTTTTTTTTTACTTTTATTTTTCTACGGTTTTACCTTGTAATTTATTATGAGGACGTCAGAAAGGCAAGTAGCCGGATGACGGAATAAACCACAATACAAATTAATAATTAACTACTTCTTATATACTACTTCTATAAATTTCAACAATTTTATAATTAGCATTATTGATATGATTTTCATATTCTAACATCTAGTGCGATATCTGTCCGCTTTCTCTGTGTTACCTCTCTAACTCGACTTCTTCTGACTTTCATTATCCTTCATTCTTCTTAACTCACTTACTCTTGATCTGTGAACGGGTTATGATGCTCTTTAATGAGCAGAGCTTGTCTTTGCAGGCCTTGGTATGTGACCTCTATCTGGCAATTAGCCGGAGGAAGATAAACCACAATACCAATAATAATTAACTACTTCTGAAAATCTAAAAATTTCAATAATGTTAGAATTAACATATTGAAATTAAAATTGCACATTCTAACATTTAGTGAAATATTTGCCTGCTTTCTCTATGCCATCTTTCTAAATCGACTTCTTCTTACTTTTGCTCTATAATGATGTGGGGTATCCTTTTGAGTCAATAAATAAAACTGCTTGACAACGACGGCCCATTGACGAGATCAATTTTTAGCATTGTTGAGGCGTTATGGTATCCCAAACAGCCTTTATTTAATCCAAAATCGGTCTAAATTTGTTCCAGTCCAAAGCAAATTTTTTCAAAAATGTAACTCCTTGTGTATGTACTGTTTTCAAAATTTAAATGACTGACGAGATTGCGTTTTGAGACCAATGGTTTTGTTCGGATAACTCTTCAAAATAGCTTATTTTCGCGTTAGCGACTTTTAACAGTGCTGACAGACAGATTGACTTGTAAATTTTAAGCGATTTTATTTCTAATTTTAGGTGCGCCAGTAAAAGGATCTAGCTCAGCAATACAGACTATGGCTGCGTCTTCTCTGAGGGTTGTCTTTCGTTTGCAAGAATTGCGTTTTTTGTTGCTTAATAAATCAGTATTTTGTAAACGTTATCATTTAATAGCACTGATAACGTTTTTACGAGAGATCTTCGAGCTATTTCAGAGTTGTTTAATTCTTGATCTCGAAATGTACTTGTCCTCGAAAGACATCTGATGTTTACCTCGTCCCATAGTTTAAAGAATTTTTGAATTGTAAAGATAATTAAAAATTTTTCCAAAATGAATTAGAAGTTTATCCTTAAAATACTGAGCATAAAATACTGAGCCTAAAATACTGAGCATAAAATACTGAGCATAAAATACTGAGCATAAAATACTGAGCATAAAATACTGAGCATAAAATACTGAGCATAAAATACTGAGCATAAAATACTGAGCATAAAATACTGAGCATAAAATACTGAGCATAAAATACTGAGCATAAAATACTGAGCATAAAATACTGAGCATAAAATACTGAGCATAAAATACTGAGCATAATGATTTTTTTTTTGATATAATACAAGAACTTTGTATTATATCAAAAAAGTTTTATATCAAAAAAGTTTATCCTTAAAATACTGAGCATAAAATACTGAGCCTAAAATACTGAGCATAAAATACTGAGCATAAAATACTGAGCATAATGATTTTTTTTTTAATATAATACAAGAACTTTGTATTATATCAAAAAAGTATTATATCAAAAAAGTTTATCCTTAAAATACTGAGCATAAAATACTGAGCCTAAAATACTGAGCATAAAATAGTGAGCATAAAATACTGAGCATAAAATACTGAGCATAAAATACTGAGCATAAAATACTGAGCATAATGATTTTTTTTTGGATATAATACAAGAACTTTGTTGTTTTTTTTTAAGGAAAAGTAAATGTGTGCTATTTAAAATGATCTCAAAAATGTAAATGCGACTGATAAAATGCTCAAAACAAACAATTTTGATAGTTATAAATGTCTAATGAGTAGTTCTGTTCAAAAAAGTAAACATTGTTGATGCAGAAATAACAGCAATTGCTATAAAAACATAAAAATTGATATCAAAAAGTTAAACCAACTGGTCATGAAAGTGTGCTATTTATGTTGTCGCCACTGTATATATATATATATATATATATATATATATATATATATATATATATATATATATATATATATATATATATATATATATATATATATATATATATATATATATATATATATATATATATATATATATATCAAAATGTTACATTATTATGAATTCAATAAGTTATAACAATCCTAATCCCGCTTTTATATATAATTAACTTATGTTTAAAAATAACTTTATGTTTAACCAAAGTTTAAAAATTACAAATTTAATAATAATTTTACAAACCAGGTTAGGTATCACTCAAATAGTTAAAAACTAGTCAAAGGAATGACACCTAAATAAAATTAAAAAAAAAAAAAAATCAACAACAATATTATTAAATAATACGAAACACGAATTAACATAATTAAAAAAAACAAAAAAAAAACGATAAAAATATAAAATACACTTAGTAATCTTAATAAAATAGTTAAAATAATATATAATTATTAAAATAATATGTAATCAATCAATTATAATTCAGTATTATTAGTAATAATAAAGTAATAATACAGTATTATTCACATTCCCGTATATGTATGTGTTAGAATTATAGTTTTGTATTTTATTTTTTCATACACACACACACACACACACACACACACACACACACACACACACACACACACACACACACACACACACACACACACACACACACACACACACACACACACACTCTCTCTCTCTCTCTCTCTCTCTCTCTCTCTCTCTCTCTCTCTCTCTCTCACACACACACACACACAAACACATATACATATATATTAGCGTGGGTGGTTACAGAACCATTCACTTTTAATCTTTTTTTATCTATATATTTTTTCTAGTATATTTTGCATTAAATAACTCAGAGAGCTTAATATATAAATTGATAAAAACTAAAAAAATATATTTTTTATATAAAATTAAATTATATAAAATCATTAAACAACTTATTTATCTGTTCAATTACATAAGTTTATAATGTATAGAACAGTTTGTTTTTTCTTTTTTTGTTGGTTTTTTTGTTTTTTCTTATATATATATATATATATATATATATATATATATATATATATATATATATATATATATATATATATATATATATATATATATATATATATTAAAAAAAAATGCTGACATATCATATTAGTGCATTATTATTAACAATATTCAGCCAATATTGAGATAAATATTGTATCACTATTGCACCAATGTTGCTTGCTACTAGGGCTAACTTACTCTCGAGTAAATCCAATTTAAAAAATGAATAAACCTTTATGCATATAGAATACAGATTAGAGATATTATATTTTTATTGTTTTCGATTGCTTTCAAAAAAGTATATTTCATACACTAAGTGTATTTTAAGTGTATTACGGAAAAAAATACATTAACAACTCTAGTTTTATTGTGATTTTAAAGTATGCGATTTGGTGTTATAAAGTTAAAAGGATCCCCAAGTGCCGAGACAAGTTGTGTTCATATTTAAAAAAATTAAAAAAAAAAATTTGGGCTGAATTTTTTTGATTAAAGCTAAATAATGAATGCACACCATTAACTTAAAATTTCACGTTTTAGTCGAAGCTCGCCGTCTTCAATTTTTTTTGGCTCTTGAAGTCTGTATAATGTTAGCCGCAATCTGCAGACTCGATAACTTATACCATGCGTGTTTATTTCATAACAGGTTTGGTATATGACGTCATCGTATAAAGTTTTTGCTTCATTATATATCGTATTATTTTTTTGCCACAATTGCCAAATCATGTTAATTGTATAACTTTTTACTAAATCCCCAAAAAAGTTTGTGATACAATTAAAAATTAAATAAATTTTTATTTTTAAAAAATTTATAAAAATAAAAATTTTAGGGCTCTATGAAAAGATTGTGATAACGTACTGTCATCCTCATCTTCTTTGAGCCCCTATCTGTTTTACTTATTTTATTTATTGAAATTTTATATTACGAAGTTGTAAAATCTTATATTATATTAAAACAGAGAAAGAAAAAAAAAAAAAAAAAAAAAAAAAAAAAAAAAAAAAAAAAAAAATTTGATATATAAACGAATATTTGCAGTAAAACGGTTTAAACCTCATATAAACTAGATACTAAAAGAATAATTTTACTAAAGCGTATAAATTAATTTAAAGTACGAACTGAATAAAAAACGAGTGATTTGAATAAAACATAAACTGAACTAAGTAGAAAATAAATATTAAACGAATTATTTTACTAATAATAATAATTTATTATTTTAATAACTATTAAAAAATTATTAAAATAATAAATTATTTTAATAATTTTTTAAGTTAAAAAAATATTTGTACTAAAATATACAAAAAATAGTTATAATATAAATATAAAAACGAAGAATCGCATTAACTCGTTCGCTACCAGCCAAACTAAAATCTTTTAGTAGCGACCGCACATTTTTTTGAATAAAATTTGAATGGCATAACATTGACAATTAATTAAAACTAGCAGAAAGCAACCCGTAATACGGGTTACGGTCGGTCTGTTACTTAATTTATAGTAAACATTGATCTTTTATATTGCATTAATGCGTCATATGACAAACCAAAAATAAAAATTGTAACAGATAAGTAGACATTTAAGAAAAAAAAAAAACAAAAAACAATTTACATGATTTTTGGTAGCCTGTTGTCATACTTTAACTGCTGTCATGATGCAGCTTGTCGGTGTTGTTTTATGACGTTATTTCACGTTGGCTTTTCGTAAACTTTAGTTAAATTTAAAAGACATTACAATAGATTTAAAATAATTTAATTAAAAAGCAAAAAAAAAAATGCTTCAAGGAGCCAAACTAAAAACACTAAAGATAAAAAATCAAATAGAGATATAAATAAATTGCATTTATATAGCTAAATAGTCTTGGCTTATAGTAAATTTTAAAAGCAGTGTTTTCAATAAATTAAACTACCAAATAATTATTTTGAACAAATAGAATGTAGCATCATATTATGATGATTGGGTAATGAATCAATTTAACTATATTTCAGTTTAATTGGTGAAAAACAAATAAAATTTTAATTAAAAAAGACAAAAACAAATCAAATATACAACAATATATTATTAAAAAAAAATTCAAATTAAAAAAAAAAAATTACAAAATTAAAAAAAAAAAATCACTGAAGAAAAAGCGGCAACAAAAAAGTTATAAATATCTTCGCTGATAGAAGACATTTACAACCTTTTGGTTGCTGTTTTTTCTTCAGTGTCTCCCAACACCCCGGTATGAATGAGCCCTCCATTTAAAGGATGGCTCATCCATATCACCATTACTTCGCCACTTATTGAAGGACCTCTTCGAGAGAGGCCCTGGGTGTTGGGAGCAATATCTTTCGTATTCCTCAAATGTTAACGACTCTAAAATTACAAATAGAAGGATATAATAAAATTTAAAAATATTTACAATTTTTTAAATCAAAATATAAAGCATAACCTCACCATTTTCACAGGATGAAGACGATGCTAAAAATAATAGTAGAAAAAAAAAAGTAAATTAAAAAGGCTTAAACTTGTGAAAAATTTAATTTTAATAAAAATATGAGTAAAATGCAAACAGTTTAAAAATGTAATATTTATATTAAATAATTCTTTCACCTATTGCACATATTTCTCCATAAAAAATATATAAAATTCAAAACACAGCCCTACCAGTTATGCTTCTACCAGACACTAAAGACAAAAAATATACCTCAGAATAATTGATAGAACAATATTTACATATAAATAAATATATAACTATAATTTTTTTTTACTTTTTCCTCTCATTTCTACCATGAAGTTGTCTAAAGTAAGAAAAAAGATAACTGAAGAAAAAAGATAACTTACAAAAACTAAACTAAAATTAACTATAAACTAAACCATAACTACAACTATAAACTAAATAAACTTTAAATTTTAATATCTGTACCTCAGAAGACAAAGGTCGGCTATCCAGTTTTTTTTGAAAATGAGTTATGTATGAGACCTTTTTAGTTTTTTCAGTATCTACATAGGTATAAAGACAGTTTTCCTACAACAATGTGAAACAAAGTTTGGTCAATATAAAGGGTCTGGTGTCCCCACAATGTTCAAAGAAAAACGTCTGTAGTCCAGAAATGACTTTTCACTTTTTTTAACTTTTTATTTTTGTCAAAACTATATTTCATGTGCCTCAAGACAAATTAAATAAAACACGAAAAAAATAACATAAATTTAACCATCAAGAATAACCCAATGAAGACTAATTATTTTACTATTTACTGTCTCAAATTTTAGAATTTCGAAAGTGAAAAATTGTTTCGGTAATATTTTCAGAATTTCGAAATCGCAAAAATATTTCGAAGCAAATTTTACAATTTCAAAATGAAAAAATCGTTTCGATACAAAATTAATTAGTTTAAAATTATTTCGAACTTACCGAAACAAAAATAGAGTTTTGAAAACTTTTTTTTTATCGAAAATTCAACTTTTGCTTTAGTGAACAACCTTAATTTAAATTCAAAATGAAAAACCGCTAATGACACAGAAATTATTATATCCGTATTAATAAGCCACAGAATAGTGTTTACGTCAAACTCAAATTCCAAGGATTTAATTTAGTAGGATACTTGTGCGAGATTTCACTAAAGTAAGACTGAAATACAATAGGATATATATATATATATATATATATATATATATATATATATATATATATGTATATATATAGATATATATATATAAATATAAATTCTATATATATATATATATATATATATATATATATATATATATATATATATATATATATATATATATATATATATATCGCGAGGTTAGAAATATTTTGTTCTATCTCCAAGTTTTTCCGAACTGAGAAAATCAAGTTCAAAGTTTATATGGACCTGCAGACCAAATAACATAAAAAACGCAAACAAAACCAATTTGTACTAATTTCCTATGGGGTCATCCATAAAGGACGTCACTTTAAGTTTAACTAATGGCAAGAAGTAGGAGAATGTTGGCTCTCGTGCGCAGAGACTTTAAGAGTAATATAGCGCCTTATGTTCGATGAAAATCTCCGCGGAAGGGAGCCCATAAACTTCTACTACCGGTTATTAATTAAATTCTGAATGACATCCTTAATGGACGACCCCTATACAGGCTACCACAGTTATATAGAAAATGTTTTAAAATATTTAAAGTGCAAGTGTCTGAACTACTACACCCTGATTTGGAGATAGAACAATGTAATAAACACTTTTTTTAAAAAATACAATATTATTTTGTTTTATCTCCATTTTCTGTTAAAAAATCATAACACAAACGTATTTTTTATATATATTGTGGCAAAATGAATGTATATTTTTGCAATCAAAGTACTGTAGGGTGCATATCTGTTTTATTAGAAAAAAAAATCTTATTTTACACTAGTGAAAAAATTACATAAACACGCTATTTTGTCTAAAATTCAATTCAACAGAGAAGATAAGTAATATACTATCTAAAGTATGTACCAAGATCTTCACAACAAAATAAAACTTTAGTTATAAATTCTAATAGCATAACATCTAAATTACATTGCACATTAAAAAGAAATCTTAAAGAATAATTAGTTAACCAGCACCTCTGGTTAATCCATTAAAAACATAACATTTCAGTAAGAAGTCTATTTAACAACATATAAAACACTATTATTTTGACAGTAAAATAAATTACTTTAAAACACTCTTATAAAATGCAAGGCATATACTTAAACATACTTTAAAGGATATTGGCTTGATCATTTAAAATTTGAGTACACTGATTTAAGGCAAAAGCCATTAGTACAAATGCCATCACAAAGATCGCAGATTGCTAGAGGCTTAATTCATACTTCTAAACAAACATCAGAAAATGACTTTCTATAGTATACATAATCTGAATGCTAGATGCTTTATCTGTATATAGGCAACAATCGTAAAATTGAAATAGTCTGCAATAGCTGAAAAATGTTTGAAATCCAATTTTAGACAGAAATTTTTTTTTTGTAGAGCAGGAACTGCTTATATTAAACCAAGGGGACTAAGTATTTCAACAGCGAGTGCTCTACCAATTTGACTATGGATATTGTCAATTTTTGTATACTAGAATTCCCTGGTTAAAAAATTTTGTTAAACTACTCTGACTTACAAACTTTGTTAAACTACTCTGGTAAACATATCAAAAACTAATAAAAAGCGATGAGAAAATGACTATTTCATTGATGGTTTGATGAAGTTTCTTTTTGAAGTTGTTCAGTTCAGTTTTTGCATGTTGTCCATAGACCAAAAATCAACAAATATACGTGTTCATTTTTCATCACTGATATTTTGTGTGTATCTTTTTTTTTGTTACAGACTTGCATGAAACATCTTCTCCCTTCTATTTTTATATGGCTGATCAGATTATCTTAGCAGCTTTCTCACATTCTGTGTGCAAGTTTTAAGTGCATATTTTACCTTTAAAGTTTTGTTGTTGTTTTTCTGCAATAAAAACTTCCTTACATATATATATATATATATATATATATATATATATATATATATATATATATATATATATATATATATATATATATATATATATATATATATATATATATATATATATATATAAAGTTTTGTTGTTGTTTTTCTGCAATAAAAACTTCCTTATATATATATATATATATATATATATATATATATATATATATATATATATATATATATATATATATATATATATATATATATATATATATATATATATATATATATATATATATATACATATATATATATATATATATATACATATATATATATATATATATATATATATATATATATATATATATATATATATATATATATATATATATATATATATATATATATATATATATATATATATATATATATATATATATATATATATATATATATATATATATATATATATATATATATATACCCAAGTAGCAGCGCTACTTTGGGTATATATATACTCGTACGGGCCTGTGCCGGTTCGCCAGTTCTGGCGATCCTATCACGGGACATTAAAACTCCATGAAAGGCACGCCGGAGCCGATACGAACCATTGTTGTACCGAAAATGATTCACCAGAGCTGGTTTGCCAGTTAGAAACTGTTATGTGGTCCTTTTGCGACATCCCAGTACTGGAGAGCCAATAACGGGACACAGATGGTACGTTAGAGTCAAAAAGCAACAACTGAACGATCGCCATGTCCTAATTAGGAACTTAACTTGCTTAACTTAGCAACTTAAGTTGCTATGATCATGTCGACAATATGTAATGTCAGTTTAGTTAAGGGAAATTAACAGGGATAAATACTTGTTACATAAAAAGTGGTTCCATAAATATTTTGCGTAATAATAAATCAATTTTCTCCACATTGTTTACTTAAATTTTGTTAAGTTATGTTTGTAATGTCTTTTAATTGTACATCTTAATAATTATTCAAATTATACATTCATTTTAAATTTTAAATAAAGGAATAAAAACAAACAAAGATATACATCAACGCATATACATACATAAACTATATACACACATACACACAGATATATATATATATATATATATACATATATATATATATATATATATATATATATATATATATATATATATATATATATATATATATATATATATATATATATGTATATATATATATATATATATATATATATATTATAACATGCATATATATATATAATATATATATATATATATATATATGCGTGTTATGTATTTATGTATGTATGCGTGTATGTAATGTATGTATGTTATGTAAGTATGCATTATATGTATGTATGTATTTATGTATGCATGTATATATATATGCATGTTATGTATTTATGTATGCATGCGTGTATGTAATGTATGTATGTTATGTATGTATGCATTATATGTATGTATGTATGCATGTATGTATTTATGTATGCATGTATATATTTATATATATATATATATATATATATATATATATATATATATATATATATATATATATATATATTTCTGATGAATCTTTGTTGATGAAACACAGTGTAAAATGGAAAAAAATTTTTGTTAAGTGATTTTCTACTAATATATATATAATCAATCAATCAATCATTTATTTCACTTTATAAAATAAAATTAATACAAAGCTAGAATCAGTCACAAACAGTTATGTAACTGACAAAAACGTGACGACCTACAAATATTACCGTAAATTTGTAAAAGTATATAAACTTAATAGTAAATTAATAATAATAATAAAATTAATAATGATAATAAAGTAGTAATAGTTGTAATAATAACAGTAGTAATAACAATAATAATTATAATTATAATAATAACATTAGTAATTTGCAACAGTAGCAATAATAAAAATAATAATGTCAATTATAGAGATAATAATAATGCTTAACAATAACAATATGTGCATAGAAGTGGTCATTTGGGGAAGAGCTATAAATAATACCATATATATAAATATATATATATATATATATATATATATATATATATATATATATATATATATATATATTGATTTTAAAGATTTTAATAATGAGTTATTGGACTAAAAAAAGAAAAATTCAAGACAAAGTAAAGGAAATTTTCACTGATATAGATTTTGAAACTATTGGTGAAAGTATAAATATCAATTGTGAGAATCCACAGTATATCTATAGTGATCAGTCTCAATTGTCTGAAACACGTGCAGTTTCTCTCAACGACAGCAAAAGGCAAACAGCTGCATTTAGTTCATTTTCTCAAAGTTTCAATGAACCATTGTCAGCTACTTGTACATCAATTTTTAATGATCGTATTTCTGGTGATGAATGCCAAGAATTTGAAAACATGTTAAGCAGTGATTCTGATGAATACACACAGTCTTCAATGTGGCATTTTGGTCACATTCTTTTAACATCACTCAAAAAGCCTTTGGTGCTTTGCTAGCTATATTACAAATTTTTTTCCCAGATTTGAAAAAAAGTCCAAAAACAATAATGCGATCTGAGTTTAACAAAAAAGAAGTGCGTGAAAATTCATATTATTATTTTGGCATAAAAGAAGGTATTGTTGATATGCTAAAACATTTGGTTAATAGCAATAGTACAGAAAATCAGGTTATTTCATTTCAATTTAACATTGATGGATTGCCTTTATTTAAAAGTTCAAACGTGCAGTTTTGGCCAATTTTAGGTTTAATTGAACAGTTTGAAGGATTAGTTCAAATAAATAGAGACCCATTTACAATTGCAATATACTGTGGAAATAGTAAGCCTACTTCTATCAATGCATATTTGAGAGATTTTGTTAATGAAATTGTAGAGCTTCAGAATACGGGCATTATATATAATAAGATTTGTTATAAGATAAAAATTTCTGCTCTGATTTGTGTCACACCGGCACGAACTTTTATCAAATGCATTAAAGGGCATGGAGCATTTTATTGATGTGATAAATGTGAACAACATGGCATTTATGCTGGACGTGTAATATTTCCAGAAACATCTGCAATTCTTCGAACAGATTTGTCATTCCTTAAAATGAAAAATAAGGAACATCATTTTGGACCAAGTCCACTAACTAATATTCCTTTTTTTGGCATGATATTACAAATACCAGCAGATTATATGCATATGGTTTGCCTAGGTGTAATGAGAAAAATGGTTTTTTTACGGCTCAAGGGACCTTTAGCAACCAGAATTGGCCCACAAGGTATTCAGGACTTATCAAATAAGCTAATGGACATGAGACCTTACATTCCTTCAGAGTTAGCACGTCTTTAAATTAAATGGCAAAGAAGTGATTACGTACAATAATACACAAAATGCCCAAGCATTTGGTCCTTTGGATAATATTTCAGCATTTCCATTTGAAAACTACTTATCACAAATTAAGAGACTTGTGCGAACACCTCACTTACCTTTACAGCAAATAGTTAGACAGCTTTTTGAGAAAACAGCTGTTGAGTTAAAACAACAAAAAACTCAGGATAATCCAAAGAGTGCATATGTTACAAAGGAACATTTCAATGGACCAGTTGTTAAATTGTTGAACATATGTGGTCAGTATAAAGAACTGTATTGTAAGCCTTGGAGTATCAAAGTTACTGCTGGAGATAACTGTTTTGGTTTAAAAAATAGCAAAGTTATTATTGTGCAGAATGTTGTCAAAATAGTTGATCAGATATTAGTTATTTATAAACAGTTTGAAGAACTTCAAAATTTGTTTTTGTATCCGTGCGAATCTCTTAAGGTTAACATTGGTAAAGCTTCTCACTTGAATGATGAACTTTTTTATTGTTTAACTTCAGAAATACAAAAAAAATATGTTTGTATACCTTTTGATGGTAATTATGCTGTTATTCCTATGATGCATTGTTAACATTTACTTTATTAATGTTAATTTTTTGGCATTATTTATTTGTATATTAAATGGTTTTTTCTATAAAGTTAGCTAATGATACTCTAAACTTCAAACAATATTCTTCAACATTGTTTTAAAGTATTTATTTCATTATTGCTTAATAGTGTTGCAAAACATATTAGTGTTGTAAAAGAATGCGAGTTGCCTAACGAAAACTGGGCAAAGCATCCCATGTGGGTTTTAGGCACACAAGGCAAGTATATATTTACAATGTTTTAATTTAAAAAAGTATCTCTTTCAATGTTTTTTTAGGATAAGTGATTGTGTAGTTAAAAGCTGAATGGCAAAAAAACTTAATTGTTCATAAATTTGTTTTGATAAAAAAAATGCAACTTTACTTATGACATGTTTATTTTTTTGCTGATTTTTTAACTTTGCAGAATCGTATGCAAAAGCAAGATCTTAACTTAATAAAGCAACAGTTACATCAGATCTTCAAAGTGACGTTGATGATTCAAGACTAAGAAAAAAACGGTAAATTAAATTACTATAAATTAATATTAATTTATTTATTAAACCATTTATGATTTAATAAATCATATATGGTTTTATAAATAAATAAATTAATATTGTATTATATATTATATATTATTATTAAAATTAATAATTTATATATAATACTGAAATCTTTATTAATATAAAATATTATATATGTGTTATATTAGTATTCAGAAATATCCTAATGATGGCATTAATAATAGTGCAGAGGATTCGGACACAGATTCTCAAACATCAAGTACAAAATATTATGGAGATTGTTCGAAGCAGAAGAAAATTTTGAACAAAAATATCCTTTTTTTCAAAAACAAAATCTCACATGCCAGCCCCTCAAGTACCAAAATTTCCTGTGATCAGTCAGAACTCTTTACCACTTCCTTTTGTAAATCAAAAAGTTGTAACAGAACCAGTAGAGATAGATACAAGCAATCAATGTGATTTTGAAGTGATCCCATTAACAGAGATTACAGTTGATGAGGTAGAATGCTTAGCATCCTTTGTTCCTAATATTGTATCTAACTCATCTAATAAAACAATTAGTGGGAAATGTGCTGCATTATTTGCAACACCTAGTATTGGAGTGGCTAGTAGTAGCATTGATGATAAATTTAGTTACAATGAAACAACGTTGTTAAGTACTTCCTCCTCTGCTCAAACATCAAGCAGTGTCTTAAATAAAATATTTACCCTCTTGGTTGAGCTAAAAGGCACAGTTGCTAATCTAGAGAAGCAAACAACATACAACACTACTATGTTGCAGACTCTTTCACAGGTTGGGCAACAAGATGTTTGCAACATTTTTGAAACACTTAAACTTCCTGTGTGTGACCAAGATCAGCTTGAAGAGCTTGAAAATATTCTAACTCAAAATTAATTTTCAACAAACTTGTAAGTTCTGATATTGATATATTGATCTGAACTGTTTTAAAACAATTTTTACATTAAAATTTCTATTTCAAATTTAAACTAATTATTAAATTTTATTAATATACTTATATTAATTTTATTAGCTAAATATTTACTGCCTGATCTTACAAAAAAGTTTATCTATATATATATATACAAATATATATATATATATACAAATATATATATATATATACAAATATATATATATACAAATATATATATATTTATATATATATATATATATATATATATATATATATATATATATATATATATATATACACGCATGTATACATATATAGGTATATGGAGTTGCATCAAAAGGTGGTCAAAGTTTAAAAGAAGCAGTCAGACGTATGGTTTCCGCTCTATTTGAAAATGAGATTCTCAAAATGTTTAATTGGTCAGGACTGGGAGAGCTTAAAAAAAAACCATTTCGTGACTTGAAGTGCCGACTTGTTATTCAGAGTAAAAAGTCTTTATTTTTTTAGTATTATGGTTAGTAATAAGAAATTTTTTTTGTTCAACTGTAAAGGACGATGTATATTTACAGGAGCATTAAGAAAAAATCCTCCAACCAAAGATGCATCCGAAAATGATGTCCAAAAAGCCGTTGTTCACTATTTGGCAGGAGCTGCTGATCGTAGTGGTTGCAGAAAACAAAGAGCCATAAGAAAGTCTGTTGAGATATATTAATAGTTTTGAACATTGTTAAATACCAACCGTTGTGAGTATGGTTGCTATAATTGTAACCTGACATAAATTATGTTCACAGATTGATTTTAAATTTTAGTTCTAAATTTTTCTTAAGGAGATTTTGATGATGACACAAAAAATTTATTGATAATTAAAAAAAAAGTTGTAAAATAAGTAGCCCTTTATAAAACGTTTCTAAAGAAAATTTAATATAAATCAAATCCTTTTGATTTTCTTATATAATCTGTCAAAAATAATTTACTGTTTTTATTAACGAATTCTACTTTATAAAAATTATATTAATGGAGAAATCAACATTAAGTTAACACGCTCATTTTTTCAATTTGTAAACTTAAAACAAAATGAATATATTCTTTTTTTCGATTTGTAAACTTAAAACAAAATGAATATATTTTTATATTCATTTTGTTTTAAGTTTACAAATCGAAAAAAAGGAGCGTGTTAACTTGATGGTATTTTCTCCATTCTAATAATCATTTTTTTCAATTTGTAAACTAAGACAAAATGAATATATTCATTTTGTTTTAAGTTTACAAATCGAAAAAAAGGAGCGTGTTAACTTAATGGTATTTTCTCCATTCTAATAATCAGAAACATATTGTTGCCCGTTACTGATTCTGCTCTGGTGAATCTACTGTGGGCCTGCATTGGGCCTTAAATGATTTGCCAGTGGTGGCCCGTTGAAACGCCAGCGCTTGCAATGGCTAGCCAGCCCTGGACTGTATTTAAGCCGATGTGCATGGCGGCACTGCGCCAGGCCTGGTCGTGTTCCGCAGCCAGAACCGGACCGTATCTCATAACTAATCATCTTCAATTTCAACCTTGATTTAGACTTTAAAATTACTAATCTTCTTTTACTTGACAAGAAAAAAGTTTTTTGCCCGATATAATTATGGCTTCTAGCGGATTACGTAATATTAAATTGGCTTCACTAAAAATGGCGAATTTCGATATCTAGGTAATATCTATATATCTTTGAGTTAGACATCTAGTTATATAATATGTCATTAATTTACAGTCGTAACGCTATACAATTTGCGCAACTAAGAAAATGACCTAATTTTAGCAAACAGAAATTATTATTAGGAAAGACTGTCATGGCAAATCTTAAATCGAAGTTTCAAATTTTCCACTTTGATGAGTCAATATGTTACGTGTTTTTTCAATCTTGTCAATTTTTTTAAATACAATAACATTAATACAAAAATTCAAAGCAAATCAATTTGAGCAAAAATGAGTTGTAATTATTAGAAAAGTTTTCTTATATTACTTTTATACTTGACTTTTTATAAGTAAAAAAATTATAAAAGTGTGACGCATTGATGTGCATTACTAATTTTAATTAAATAAAAATTAATCAAAACTAGTCTAACATCCGCCAAAATATGTAAATTAAATGTGTAAAATTTAATATTTATATAAGAATATAGAACATGCAAAATTGATCCCATTGATTTGATTTTCATTCAAATCAAACTGATTTTTGTTAATTTGTTTGAATTAATAGTTTCTAAAACTCTTATTACGTAAAAAAGAATTATTCTTTTATTAACTGTAATTGAAAACACAAAACATAGTTACTAATAATTATTACTGATTCATTAAACATAAGATTAGTGCAAGCTTGAAACAAATATTGCTTGATAAAAAAAGTCATTTGTTGTCATTTTGAATTATTTTAAAAGAAGCGAAAACCTGCTTGATAGTTGTTAGTAACTGTTTATTTCAGCTGAAACAAAATAAAATGTTTTTTCGTTTACTTTTAATTACGATCAAGTTTACAAATATTTATTTAAGTGAGATGAACATGACTTCAAGTAACAACTTAAGTGAGATGAACTCAACTTTAACAAAATTATTTGTTGATTCCTTAGCAAATTCTTCTTTTTCTCAAAACAATATAAATCAGGCAACAAATAATAATACTACTGTAGAAATTGATATTTCTGCTATGACTTTAGATCAAATTTGTCAACTTTTCGAAATTAACGGTGAGAATTGTTCGTGTTTAAACCCTATTGTAGAATTCATTTGTAACATTAAAAACCAATCTGAAAAAGTTATTGTAACATTCACATGTGACTCCGTTTCAAATAAAGTAACAGGTATTTCAAATTTTATATCATCAGTGTTCGCTTTGATTGGTAATGGATTTGTAATCGGTTTCGGAATATGCAATTGGAAAGATCTCTCAAGATTTCGGCAATTAATTTTAGGTTTGGCTATTTCCGACTTTATGTTTGCAGTTGTAGAAGTTATGTTAAGTATTCCTAAAACATGGACATGTCATTGGTTATACGGTTTGTTTTTGTGTAAAGCTCTTTATGCTGTACTGGCTGCAAGTGCAAACATTGCAGTGGGTTTCATAGTCATTGTTGCTGTTGATAGATACGTTGGCATTGTACACATGTTCAGTACATTGTTTAATCAAAATAGATTAAGAGTCATTGTAATCATAAACGTTGTGGCAGGAATATTATCCGTTCTTCCACCATTGGTGGTTCTTCAAGTCAGCAAATTTCAAACTTGCGAAGAAAACTGGAGCAATAAAAAATCCAGTGTTTATACAATAATCTTGTTTTTTGTTTATTATCTTATACCTGTAGTTGTACTTATTGTTTTATATTACATAATTATTGTTTGGTTAAAAGAAGCGTACTTAAAGTGTAAAGCATTAAATAACGCACAACAAATATCTCGTTTGAAAAAAAACAAAAGAACTTTAGTTATGCTGATTTCAATCTTGGTCTGTTTTGCAGTATTAGTTCTTCCGAATCGAGCTGTTTGGATTATAAACGATTTTTATGGTTTGAGCAATATTAAAGATAAATATTTAATACGGTTTTTAAAGATAATATCGGAGATTCCGTATGTATTCCATGCAGCTGTGAATCCTATTATTTATTCGGTTGTAGATCTTAAGTTCCAATCTCAAATGAAAAAGTTTTTCAACGTTTTATGTAGATACCCCAAGCTAGCAGAGTCGAAGCCTATGAGTGACTCGCAAGCAACAATTGAGATGGTAGTCTCATCATCTGTTGAGATGATGGTTGTAAATAATCATTAATACATTTTTGGGATCATTAACTAGTTTTTTAAAAGATTTTTTTTTAGTGCGTAATACTTTTAATAAAAAAAATTACTAATTTTAAAATTTTAATATAAACTTTTTGAAGAGCCGGGTTGACAGAATTTTGAAGCAATTTTTTTGGATAATATTTGGTACCCGTCTAATGTTCAAGGGCCGTGAGCAACTCCGAAATATATATATTTTAACTTAACTTTCGAAAAACAATGTTATTTTATTATATAAAATATATTAAGGGAGAAAAAGACAAAAATATGTTCATTCTTTTTCTAATGCACAATACAATATCATATAATTTTAAAATACTTTATCATTACGTGTAAATAAGATTTTTTTTGTGTGAGAAAAATAATTTGTTTTTAAAAAAGAATTTTAATACTACATATATTTACATTATTTATATTTTTATATCTAAATGGTCTTTAAAATTAATTTAACATTATTTATATTTTTATATCTAAATGGTCTTTAAAAGCTATCGTTTATGAGGCTTTGTTTTTTTTTTGTTTTTTTGGTTTTAGTTATTTTGGTGCTTCCAGTCTTTACGGTCTCATCACAGAGCACCGCAGAAGAACATTTAACAGGGAAATTCACGCCTCCTTCTTGTTGCTTATTGGGCAACAAGAAGGAGGCGTGAACTTCCCTGTTAAATGTTTCATTTTGCATTTTTTTACTATATTTCATTGTTGATAAATATAGTAAAAAAATGCAAAATTTTGAAGATGCTGTCATTTCACATTTATGTACAATAAAGGAAATTTTTTAAATTCAATTTTTTTTTTAGAGCATTAAACTGTTAAAATCTTTGCGTGTTTATGAAAATTATGTAAAAAATGTAAAAGCTTTCTCAAGATTTTTTTCTGAAAAAAGTTTCTCGATAAAAAAACTATCGAGAAACTATTATAAAAAACTTCTGATAATTTTACGTATAATATAAATCATTCCAGTCTAATAATTACAATTTAATGCCAAATCTTAAAAAACGTTAAATTCTATCAAGCGTCTGACAAAAGTAGGTTATTTTGAAATTGAGTAATAATTTTTCTTGAATTCTCGATGTAGTTAAGGACAGCTTTGTAAAATACGCGATTTTTAAAAGCCTAAAAAAACGAAAAGTTAAACTTTTATTTTGCCAGGTTCCAAATAAAATACTTTAAATTTTTCAACAAATCCGATTAAATTAGCTCCTCTTAAATTATATTGCGCTAGTAAAAAAAAAGGCGCTAAACTTTCTATTCCTTTACTTCGATGAGTTTGTTTGTTTACATACGTACATGAATTGCCTTCAATGTCTTCCAGTATTGGCTTTACAAAAGTGATTATTACTAAGTACATGATTTCCACGAGTACCAGAAACAGAAAAAAGTTATTTTCTACTTTTTAGTCGATTGAATAGAAAGCTATTTTTTAAAAGTTTTTTTTATTTATTTTATTTTCTACTTTTTAGTCTTGATAAAATTGAATTATTACAATTATTGATTATGATTAATATTCAATAAAAATTTATTTTGAATTCTGTATATAATAATTAACAAAAATATTTGGAGCATATTTTTTTTTATTATTAATTTAAATGTTGGTTGGGTCTTCTTCTCGGTTGATGTATTTGTTCTTTTTTGGACGCATTTTTATTTGTCTGAAATTAACAAGTGGAATATTTGTAAAAATTTTAATTAAATGTATATTGATACTTAACACTTTTTGATGCCCTCTCGGTTTCCGATATTTTTTTCGGAGTTCCAGATCTAACCAACGGGGAGGTGGGGCATTGTAAATCTAAAATACTTATTGAATCAAATGTAACAAATATAGCTATTGTTAGTCGGCAAAAGATTATTTGTAAAATTTCAGGGCTGTACGATCAAAAGAATTGCTTCAAAAAGCGCTGTGAAGTTTTGGCCTCCAAAAAAAAAAAATGCGGACTCGTCAGTGAGTGAATAGAAAGCTATAAAAAGGTCCTTGCTTTTCACATTTGCCGACAGTGTTAAAAGTCCAAGTTTGCCTGTACTATATGGTCTACATATGCCGAATGGTCTATAGGAGCTGAATTTGCAGACTTAATTAACTAAAATTCATTGATAGGGGAAGGGGGGTGAAGGGTATTACACACCATTCGCGCCAGCCTCGAATGTACACTGGCTTATAGTGATACACGAGGTCCCCTACCAGTGCTTTCTTCCCCGGTCCGTTTAGAACGGAAGAACGTTACTTGATTTACGCGATGTAAAATCCATCCAGTTAAACTGAATATTTTTTAACGAAAGGATAGTTTACTTGTCTTTTATGACTTTTTTTTATGACTAAAGCCCCGACCGAACGATCTTCACCCCGACCGAACGATCTTCACCCCGACCGAACGATCTTCACCCCGACCGAACGATCTTCACCCCGACCGAACCCTTATCTTCAGTCGATGTATTTTTTATATATTTTTTTGTTATATTATTAGAAATGTGTTGATATTTTATGCCTATTTTCTGATTTTTTTCAAGCGTAATGATGTATCGCCAAAATCCAAAACAAACTTTCTCTGTTTATTATTTAGATCTCTGAGGAAGCTTGTTGATCATTATTGAAGCTGAAATATATGCCCACACTCTTTAAATTTCCATTATGTGACAGCAAGTGAAAAATTAAATGAATTTGACCACATAAAAATTAGGAATTTATTTGTTTTTACAACATTTTCAAAAGAAAATTAGGACCATCAAACATACAACTTGTATTACAAGTTATCATAACATCTAAAACACTTTTTGAAAGAGAATTCATATCATTGGTTTTCTAAAAACAGCAACTTCCTAAAACAATAACATTTTTGTAACATACACCTTGTCACAGAGAATAATAGTTTCTAATAGAAATTTTCAAAGTAGAAAAAAAAGAGTAGCAGATAAAAAAGCAACAACTTTCCTTGAAATTTTAGAACTAAAAGTCTATCTGAGAGGAAAATTGTGCAAAATGTTATTTTAGTTTAAGCTTTATTAAGTTTTGATGCAAACCAGATCATATGTTGCTAGACATTTTAAAACTCGCATTAGGTAAACATTTCATTCGACATGTTTTTTCTCTTTGTCTCTGGGAAACCTATAAATTTTTTAAAACGTTTTTAAATCGTTTAAAAACGTTTTAAACTTCTTCAATGATAAATAATATGTAGAACAGCAGTAAATACATTTCACCATTTTCATAAACATAAACAAAATTCACCAATTTTATAGTAAACTAAATAAAGAAGAAGTATAAACGAACCAACAGACGGTGCTATTTAATTTAATGTCTTTATAATTAGAAAACTATCGTTTTCAATTAATGATTGCTATCTACTTCATTAAAAAAAGTTTTAATAAACGGAGAGTGGATATTTAACAGAATTTTTGTCTTTCCTACACAAATTCAGTTTTTGCTACAGGTTCTCGCTTAATGACTTAAAGGAGGTCACTACGTAAGACCTCCTTTTTAATAAAAAGATTGCAGGTAAATAGCTTGAATATATATTAAATTATCGGGGGTATGTATAAAGTTGTTTTAAAACATGACATTTTGCTACAGTTGCTACCAATGATATTTTAGTAGATGTCTAACTTTGCAAAAATTCTGTTAAAAAAATTCGCAAGAATTCTGTTAAAAAAAGTGAAGCAGTTTTTTTAAGCTTGTAAACCAGTAATCGGTGATAACGTTCTTTTTGTACATAAATAAACAAATTTATTAACATATTTATAATCTGTTTTTAAAAGCATTAGTAATATAAAGAGTTTTAGTTTGGATATACTTTGGATGTACTTTTACTTTTGCAACTATAACTTAAAAGTATTCTGTAGGAAAACTTTAAGTCATTGTTATAAAAAAATATATAAATAATTATGGAAAAAGGTAAATGATGATGTTGGTATGAATGATAAGTTATATTTTTTTTGTTATTAAGGTAGGTTTTCAATTTAAATATTTAAATTATTTTAAAATAAAAATAATTATAGGATATTATATGGAATTTTCATTAATGAAAGAAAATATTTTATAAAGAAGCTTTTTTCTTTTTTTTTTACACATAAAAAATTGCACATTTTTTATAAACTTTTAAATTAAAAAAGCTTATTGGACTGTTGTAATAATTCAATCATTCTTTTATGTAACTCATGCCTACGGTACAGCTGACGATATGAGTAATAGTGTCTTTACTTACTGTTAAATACTTTTCCATAATTTTTCCACAGACCAAAAACTTTATAAACATTTTTAAACTATGTTAAAAACATTATTGGATGGAAATATTAATCCATCCAGATTTTTAAACGTTATAAAACTTTTCCACGGTGAACTGCAAAATATAGAGTATTGATGATCTATGGACAAAGCGTGTTGAGAAATAAAACTAGTTGCACATATCAGACATTTTTACTATGAAATTCTCTAACAAAAAATCTTGCTATATACCCAAGTATAGCTTCCTTATAAACAGAAGAAGCTGTTAAGAGGCAACCAGCAAGGTCTTTAATATAGTTCGAGTCCTAACTAGATATTTCATTTTCAATAAGAGTACATCTCCTTTTCTTCGTCAATAGTAAGACAGTTGCTAAATTTTATAATAGATTTAAAAAGATTCTCTAATCTTAATAAAATGTTAAGTGATATTTCTCTGAAAATTTGTCTAAAGTTCTAATGAAATTAACTATGCCTTTAGCTTCTAGAAAATTTGGAAGACCAGAAACCATCAAATATATTTATTATATATATATATATATATATATATATAAATATATATATATATATATATATATATATATATATATATATATATATATATATATATATATATATATGATATATATATATATATATATATATATATATATATATATATATATATATATATATATATATATATCTGCGATAGGAGAATGGGAACAAGAAACCCTAAAATTTTAGTCCCCCCTGCCCCAAACGTGGGAGCAACAAGTTGATGAAATATTTTTTGTACTATTTTTAACTAGACGTATATTTTTCGATAAATTTTAAACATAGTAAAATATTTAAGTGTTCAAAAATTATGACCATACAAAGTTTCAACCCCCCTCAATTTGAGGGGGCTGCAAATTTTATATGGTCATAATTTTTGAACGCTGAGAAATTCTACTATGAATTTTAAAATTTTCGATAAATATAAATCTCGTTGAAAATAGTACAAAAAATATGTCATCAACTTCCTACGCTACTGTATATATATATATATGTATATATATATATATATATATATATATATATATATATATATATATATATATATATATATATATATATATATATATATATATATATATATATATATATATATATGCTTTCTCCTATTGTATTTCAGTCTTACTTTAGTGAAATCTCGCACAAGTATCCTACTAAATTTTCAATTAACAACTTTATTGTACCCAAAACTAATTTAAAACTAAGCTCTTACCAAATCTGATAAAATATTTTAAATCAAATGACTTTGATTTAAAATATCTCTTTTAAAATAAATACATAAATAATATAAATTATCTAAAAAAATAGTTATTGATACTAGTTTTCTTTTGTTGCAGTTTTCTTTTTATTTAGTTTTTTTTTTTTTTTTTTTTGTTAAAAAACTTTAATACTTTTATGTTGTTGTTTATCTTTGATATATTGCGTTATATTTCAACACTAATATTTATATTATATTAATATTTATATTGAAACTAACATGTGTAAAATTCTTATTATGTACTTTGCTACTTTTCTTTTTTGTATATAAACTGACGACTTTTTCAATGTGAATGGGGCTCGATGATAAGACAGTTTATGTCTTCTGCTTGCTCCAGCTCTCTTATTTATTAACACGATATAAATCGTGTTAATAAATAAGAGAGCTTCATTGTAAATTTTAATATACGGCAAATAATGATAATAATAATAATAATAATAATAATAATAATAATAATAATAATAATAATAATAATAATAATAATAATAATAATAACAATAATAATAATAATAATAATAATAATAATAATAATAATAATATATATATATATATATATATATATATATATATATATATATATATATATATATATATATATATATATATATATATATATATATATATATATATAATTTAGCATTAGCTTAGATTAAACTTTTTTCCAAAAATAAATTTTTTAAATATTAGTTAGAAAATGAAAAAAAATTTTTTGGTTGATTGTTTAAAATGCAGAAATTATTTGATATTACAAATGTTTGTACCCTATTAAAAGATAATTAAAAAGACCGTTAATGTTTGAAATAAAATAACAAACAATAATGATGGACAATATTTAAAAATAAAAGCAAAACCAAATTGCAGTACAATAAAAGCAATAATAAATTGAATTAAAAGAAAATAGTTTATTTGTAAAAATCCCAAAACAAAGTTGGTATTAGCTGTGGAAAAAAAAAAAAACAAATTCGAAAAAAATTTATTCTGTGAAGCCCCATTGTTTTTTTAAGTTAAAATTTTAATATCCACTAATATGACTTCATTGTTATTCAATGAAGAAATGAAACGTTAAAACGTATTTAGTGCTGATCAAGTTGTGACTGATGACCTTAATGAAAAAAATAACTTTCCTGTTCAGATTTTAAAGAGTTTGAGGAGAAAACTCCTTCAGCTATGTTTCCTGTATAAAATTGAAAATTAGTTGTGTAACTTTTTTACTCAAAAAATTTAGATTGCGCTATTTGCATGCACAAACAAATCTGAATGGCAAAAAAATTTGCTTCACAACGGCAGCGTCAGTTACATATCTTGTTTAAAAAACTTATGGGCGAGTGAGAAAAAACCCGTTAAAAACATAGGTTTTTTCATTCAAGCATTTTATTGTCCAAATGAAAGATTTCCGACCATAGTCAACTTGGCTCGGCTACAATTTTAAATGAATTTTGAAAGCGCCGCATTTTGATTATTTGTAATCTCCATATCTTGTTTAAAATATTTTCTCTTTTGCATAAAAAAAGAGTGCTTCTGGAGGTAAACGGGTATTTGTTGCATGAATTCAGGTAGCTCCATAAGATTCTAATTTAATTTTTGTTTTAAAACATTGTCAGTTTTATTGACATATTCAATGAAAATAAAAGTCAAGGTCAAACATTTGATAAAGTTATTGTAAATCTAAAAAAACTGTATTTCTCAACACAGTTTTTTTAAATATACTTTTTGTTGCATGTTCAAGAACATTCAAGAAGCATTTAATAGTTGGTTTTTCAAAATTGATAATCATTCAAGGTATGGTAGGTGGAAAATGTTACCCGAATAATGTAGTATTTTCTAATATTCTTTATTTATAGTCTTAAGATTTTTAAATTTGAAAGTTGATTTTTTGTAGATTGTAAGCATGTATTGCATGCTAATGTACAAATGTGCCAACTCAAATGCACATAAATCAGCTTTTGGAGTTAGGGTCTAGGGAGTTAGTTTTAAGGTGTGGAACACCCTTTACACCCCCTCCTCCTTCGGGACGGCCTTGTTTGTCATATATGTTTATAAATATTATATGTGATTATATGTGTAATGCAAGATTGTATTTATTGTAAGGTTATATGTGTTTATAGCTTATATATATATTTCTACTATATTGTTTCCATGTTTTCAAAGTGTTGCAACTTAGCAACCTGTAGAGAACGATTGTTAAGCTTGCCAGCCTAGCTGTGTACTGACAAATGTCTTTTATATGTCCTATTTTTGTGTGTTACTATTGTGATGTTATTTTTATGATGTTGATAGACAGCTTGACTTACATTCCTATTGGTGCCTATCAATAAAAATTAATAACTGGTAATTTTATTACAACTACTTTTAATCATTCAGACAGAAATTCAAGACAACATTTTGCTATAAATGTAATTTTTGTCCTAATTTGATTTAATATTTAGAATTGTTAATACTTTTGATCTTTGGAACAGATTCTATAGTTAGCTTTTCAATCAATAGAATTTACTTTTTTTTTAGATTTACTATGACGTATTTATCAAAAATAGAAAAACAAAATTGACAATTGTTATGTTTTTTTTAATTAGTAAATTTTTGTTATTCGTTAAAAAGATATATATTTTTGCGTATTTCGTTATATTATTTAATAATATAACGAAATACGCAAAAATATATATCTTATAATAAAGATATATAGTTTGTTCATTTTAATTGATATTTCTATATTTTATGCACAATAATTTTAATGGTTTAACTTAAGTTTATATCAAAGCTTTAATATTATTCTATTTTACCATTTACTTAAATCTATTTAAATAGAATTTAAATAGCAAGTTTTTTCAGAGGCGTAGAAAGAATTTTTTAGTGTTCGAGATAGGTAACTTCCAAACATGGAGCAAACTTCAAACATTTATATGTTTATACTTATGTCTTCTGCCGGCTCCGGTCGAAACTTTAATGTTATATTTTTATGTTGTAAAAACATTGTAAAAGCTTATTTTTTTTTAATGACGAAAACAAATAAAAATAAAAATAAAAATTTATACTTATGTCAAATAATGAGGGTTTGCAAAAAATTGCGATGATTGGAGTCTGGGAACAAAAACGCCCCAAAATTTTTGCAACCCCCCCTGCCCCAAATGTGAGAGCAACAAGTTGATGAAGTATTTTTTGTACTATTCTTAACTAGACTTATATTCATCGATAAATTTTAAGTTCCATAGTATTATCTATTAGCGTTTAAAAATTATTACCGTATAAAATTTGCAACCCCCTCAAATTGAGGGGGGTTTAAACTTTATATGGTCATAATTTTTGAACGCTAAAATATTTTAAAATGAAATCTAAAATTTATCGATGAATATAAGTCTAGCTAAGAATAGTACAAAAAATACTTCATCAACTTGTTGCTCTGGGTTAATAATATATATATATATATATATATATATATATATATATATATATATATATATATATGTGTATATATATATATATATATATATATATATATATATATATATATATATATATATATATATATATTTATATAGATGTAGGTATATATTTCTTGGTGGTGAATCATATTGAAGGTTATAATAAATCTGTTTGACCCAACAAAGACAGGGCAGAAGATAGAAGTTTCAAAAGAACATACTCAGGGATCAACTCATCGCTTGTTTTAGTCTATTGTGAAAAGCTCAGTTAATAATATATTTTACTTTTTATATAAAAATTATAAACTTATGGAGGAATACACCCCTGTGCTCGAAGCCTCTTCTAAACTAATTTCTGAAGAACTTAGAACATTTCAGCCTTCAAATTTTCACTTTGAAAAGTATTTATCTGCAGGATATCCGTTGAAAAGTATAAATAAATATAAGGTATATATTTTTTGATAAACAAGTACAAAGCACATTGTAATAAATTCAAATTTTATCATTTTAACCATGTAGAAAAATTTATAATGCAACTTTTGGCCTGGATTTACCCATTGGATAATGAGCATTGGATGCATTGGATAATGAGCATTGGATGCCTTTGGAAAGAGTACCACAAAGGAACATATGAAGGAAAAAAATGTAGAGAAATACTTAAAAAACGTATAAAGTAATAACAAATGTAAAATTGGATTTTTAAATGAAGTTTTCTAATGAAATTAATCTTGACTAGCCGAAATGTCGATATCGGTTTCAGTAAAATATTTGCCGAAATGCAGCCATCGTTTTCGGCCCCGAACTACAATACCAAAAATTTTGGTTTATTTCGGTTACGGCTTTTTTTCTATTTCGGTCGATCACTACTTTCAAATAATTTTGCCTTACTAAAGCTTGAGATTTTCTTATAAGAACCTGACATATTGGATCCATTATAGTGTCTCTGACCGCGACAATTTCAAATATTATTACCTAGCCTTGAAATTTCATCAGTGATAATCTTAGCTATATCGACTGCATTCTTTATCTCAAAAGCTTTATCTCAAAAACACACAAAAATCTTTAATTGATTCGCCGGATATTAGTTTCTCTTTCATGGGAGAGAAAACGAATAACAAGGGTTATCTGCTCAGTGTAAGAAATATTAAGGGGACAATTGACTATGATTGTGATGTAGATACCACCTTAGATTTCTTCGATAGCTGCACTTTGGATAACACCACAATATTCTCTGATGAACTCATTTTGAGACGACGGAGAGAAGTAAGATCACTCCTTCTGGAACCCTCTTGTTGATGGCGTTATATTTTTCAAGTGGGATTTGATAACAACAATGTGGCGATCAGTAAGCTCCATACCAGCAAGGAAGTTTACAATTTTCTTTTCCATTCACTTGTGTTGTTTTAAATGCAAACGTAGTTGTATATAGTAATTTTAATTATATTATTACAATAGTTAGATAAATATTTAAAACTTGATATTGAGAGAACTTTGTAATGAGTTAACTAGAAAAGCTAAATTCCTAAAAGCCAAGAAAAAAGCCGCATCCAAAATTCCACAAAGAATTGTCCTCCATTTAGCTGTCTCAGAATTTATTCCCTTCTGGAGCTCTGAATAAATACCAGTGAGCTGTTAAGAGGAATGTTTCTTTCCGACCCATGTAGAAATTTTGGTGCAATGGGTGGGATTGATGCTGCTTCATACAATCTATGAGTTTTCTCAGTTCATTTCTAGCTCCTCAGCTTCAGAGGAATTGTTTGAAGCTCCCACTAATCCACAGTCCTTTAAACCACACATATTGTGTGCAGTAAATTACACATATTGAGTTCAGTAAAGATGCAAAAACTCAAATATTTGATATCTGGCCGGGTCTTTGTAGAGAGAACCCTTACGGAAATATTCCATGGAATTCCATGGGTATTCCATGGAAAACCCATGGAATTCTATAAGTAAACCATGGTTTTTCTTTGGAAAACGGAAATTTCATGGAATTTCCATGGGTGAATTTCCATGAAAATTGAAATCCTATAAAATTTCCATGGGTGAACGATGGTTTTTTTTTTCATAGCTCATGTTGCATCTTGGGTTTTACAAATATAAATAAATAATGAATAAATTCTTTTTCAATAACAGCTTAAAAAGCCTGGTTTCTATTGACTATCTCTGACCCTACCCTAACCCTTACCCAAACCATGTACATTTGATTGCCCAAACCCTATTTGTCAGTCAATGTATGTACATTTAACTGCAACTTTCTGTAAGAATCAGCCGAAAACATTAAATTTTTAGAGTGACCTCTTTCAAAGTTGTTAATTTTTTAATATGTTGTTGCTATTCATACAAAAAGCTCAGTTCCAAATTAAAAAAAAAATCATTGGCTCTCTAGATATTAGATATTATCAAAGTACGACTAAACTTTTAGAAATATTGACCAAATGGTGTTTAAGGCATTTTTGAACTCGAAAAAAAAGCAATGTAAATACTTTACAACGAGTACTCCACTTGATTATAGTTTATTGGCTAGTTCAGACCAAAAATTGATACAATTTGTAAAGGAAATTTTTTTTCTTTGTCGAAATATCATGCTTCAAAATACGCAAAAAATGATTTTTTTGTCATTTTTGATCTTCGTTTTTATTCAAAGCCGCAATTATCCCACAGTTTTTTTTTGTTATTATAAATCTTTATGTAGTTAAATACCTAAAATTATAAAAACACCTATGGGGAAGCAAAGGCTTTTGAATCCGCAAAATCGATCTCAAAAACGAAGTTCTAATCTTTTTATGCATTGATTGTGACATGATGGTATTGTGTTTATATTTCAGTAGTCCGCCAGCTAATTGCCTTGTGAACTACTTGACAAGAACTACATAGAAATATTTACAAAGTTTTTTCTATGCTTTTCAAGTCGAGAAACGCATCAAGAATAAGCGAGGCGCGCATCAAGAATAAGCAAGTCGAGAAGCGCATCAAGAATAAGCGAGTTTAGAAAAGTAAGAAAAAAGTAAAAAGAAAAGACGAAAATTAAAAATAAAAAAAAAATAAAAAGGGTGGGTCTTTCAAAAAATATAAGGTTTTTTGATTTAATTCAAAAATTGGTTTAATTTATTAATTAGTTTTATGTTTCCTTTTATATCTCTTATTTCTTTAGTTTCATTTAAAAAAGAGTTTAATTTATATGCTCTTAGAAGGCTTATTCTTGCGCTCATACTTCTCTCATGATAAGCTCTCATTCGTATAGAATAGACATAATACAAAAGCTATATATCATGTGAGTTTCTCTATCTTTCATACACTGGGGACAAAGGTCATCAGGTGCATGACCTCTACGTTTAAAGATAAAGTTTGTGGGTAGCGCAAAATGAATGGCTTTATATTTTATTACGTTTGCTTTGTTGTTATTATTTCTTTTGAAAATGTTTTGAAAGAGGAGGGACCATTCCTTTGAGGAGGTGCCCGTCATGCTCTTTTCAAAAACAGAGTTCCACCTAGTAAACAGGGTTGTTCCACCCAAACTGTATTTCTTTTTCATAAGAAAATTGTAAATTGATTTTGATGTTAGGTCGGTAATCAAAACCGGTTTAAGGGGTGTATAAAGTTTTTTAGGGTGAAATTTGATTTGTTGTGGTCATAAGATTTACCTTCCTTTATAATTTTTGTTTTCCAAATACGTGGAATGGAGTTTTTAATTTTTTTAAATGTTGTTTGTTAAAGACCGGTTAATTAGTAATCCAAGAAACCAGGTACAAAAACCTTTGCAAGATCAGATATTTTGGAAATTTGGTTCAAAGTAGTTTCTTTTAAGGTTTTAGAGTCTGGTGGTTTTTGTCTCTAATAAAATTGTTATAAAAAATGGAAATCTCAACCAGCCGGTTGAGTATTTCCTATATGGACATATTTTTTATGTCGCTCTTGCCGTTATAAATGTGACTCCAGTTTTTAATTAGTTGCTGGTAGAACACAGGGAGAGTATCAATTGCGCTGCTTGAGTGGGTTGTGATAAATATAATTTCTCCTTGATTAGTATTTCTATAACTATTGAAAATATGCATCGCAGCGTCTTTCCATGCGCCTGTTAGGGTGTGATTAAAAAATTTTGCCACCCAAATCAGCTGGATGGGTTTTAGTTTTTCGCCTATATCTATAACGTTTAAATCTCAGCAGCTAATAGGAAGTTTAGAAACTTTTTGGTTTGTTTTAATTGAGTTTTAAATGTTGCTCCAGAGAAAATTTCAACAATTTTTTCCATATATTTGATAATTCTATCGTTACCCAGTCGGCAAATTTAGTTGTAAATGCGCATTAGAAACTCGTTTAAATACGTATCGATGTGGTATGTATGTTAGGCATTTTATCGTGTCGAACACGCATTGGAAATACGCATTAGATGCGTAAAAAGACAGGTATACAATACGACGCCTACTGGGTATCAGACTCGCATTTGAAACTCTTGTAAACACGTATAAAACACGATGACCAGAGAATATTCAATACGATATTTTCCTGGTATTACATGCGCATTTAAAACTTTCCAGAATACGCATTATTTATGAATATATGTTAGCCATTTTATCGTGTCAAACGCGCATTAAAAATAGACATCAGATGCGTATAAAGACAGGTATACAATACGACGCCTACTGAGTATCAAACTCGCATTTAAACTCGTATAAAACACGATAACCAGAGAATATTCAATACAATTTTATTAACCAATATGAATTCAAACATAATGATAATGACTAGCAGTAAGCAATCCGTAATACGGGTTATGAGTTATTAAATCATTAATAACAATAAAAACACATTAATAACTTGATATATTATCTAAAATATTAAATACAAATTTATCTATAAATATTTTAACTTTGACTCCGTATCAGCAACGTCATTGCTTATAGGTAACGACATAAAGACCGCATTAACATCAGTTGAGTTCTTTTTAAAATCTGTCACAACACAAGTACCAGAAAAGGAAAGTCAAGGAAAGCCTGCAAATACCTAAAAAAAGACATGAAAAAAAAAATTACAATTTTTAATTACAAAAGTACTATTTGCATTTTATTGTTAGTAGAATTAGGATAATAATAACAGAAAATATATGAACCTGTCATTTCGAAAAGTGCACAAGTCCATTTACTAAAACTTTTCAAAATCAACAAAAATATGATTTTTATTAAAATAATGTCTAGGTTGCTAAAGAAATTAAACATAGAAGTAGATAAATAAAGAACGTATATAACTTATATATTTTTTATAAAAAAAACATAAATCATACAGAAATTTTTAATTCAAACTTATAAACTAACTGCTAAAAGTTTTGGACTTATGTCTTTTTCGAAATGACAGGTTCATATATTCTGTCTACATAATAATTAAAAAAGATTATAAAAAGGCTAGACAACACAATGTGTACATTGTTACTATAGTAACGCTGGCAAATAACACCACAACTTAATAAGATATTTTATTAACTTAAATACTTGGACTAAAAAGATTTTATTTATTACAATATTTGAACAATCAAGGGACAATTATAGTTAAACAATTTGAGCAACTATATCATAAAATAGCAAGCAACTCGTAAAATATTTCTTATAAATGGTCATTATCATTTGTGGTATTAAGAAATACGTAAGAGCTCAGTAATTACATAAGTTTTATTAAATCTCCCACTCATCTAAGAGAGAGAGAGAGAGAGAGAGAGAGAGAGAGAGAGAGAGAGAGAGAGAGAGAGAGAGAGAGAGAGAGAGAGAGAGAGAGAGAGAGAAAGAAAGTGTTTCCAAAGCAGCATGTTAACAAATGTAAAAAAGCACAGAATAAATAGTAGTAACTGGATTTATTATGTTACCAGTAAACAAAATTATTTTTACCTTGATTAAAAGCTAATTTCCAGAATTTCTTAAGCTCCAGCTTCTCTCTAACTGTTGACTAATGATTAATAGAGTAAATTTCACATCATACTAAATTTATAAAATTAAAACTATGTTTTAACAGTTAGCTAACTAATCAAAAGATGACAAAGGGAAGACAAACTAAAAAAAAAAAATGAAAAAAAGAACATAATTATGATAAAAATTATAAAAAAAAAAAAAAAATTATTTAGATTTAAAAGTGTTAATTGTTACTATAAATAGTTAAACTCATACTTTGCTTTGTTCTGAAGTGTCTAAAGTAAAATCAAATTAACAGACATTAACAATGCTTGACACTGAATTCTGGCAAGTAAGTTTTCTGCACGCCGAGTTACATTATTTACATTTCAATAACGATTAATTTCATCCTGCCTAGATCTATGTTTTTCATTTGACAACTATTTTCAAGTTGCCTATTAGCATTTTACATAACTTTGTTGAGCCTAATACTATCTATTTCAATTTCACTGTTATCATTAAACATATTACCAGTAATCTTACTATTGTTACAATTGAATAAATGAACGTAAAAGAATCTTACAAACTGTGATCTTTTCTAATCAAAGACTTTATTTAAACTTAAGAATTATTGAAATCCTTATCTTTTTACATGTTTATATACATAAGTCATTTATCAAAAATATTAAACAACATTTATTTACATCAATTATTTTTAATTTAACAAAGAATCTACAATGCACAAAATTATTTTTACCTTAGTGATCAAAAATAATAAATGCACAATCTTGTATAAAAAATTAAAGCAATGTCAGTCAGTATATTTTACTCTAAAGTAATTATATATATATATATATATATATATATATATATATATATATATTTAAACAACTTTAAAAAGTATTCTACACAATAGAGTGCTCAATGTTCTTAAAAGAACAGAGCAAATTCTACTACTAATATATATATATATATATATATATATATATATATATATATATATATATATATATATATATATATATATATATATATATATATATATATATATATATATATATATATATATATATATATATATATATATATATACTAAATTTATAAACTTTCGTGTCAACAAATTACAGTCAGTTTTCCATGTTAAATACACAAAATATATATCTAATATAATATATATCAAATATAAAATAAATCCAATATAAAATAAAACAAAATAGTAAACTTACTCAAACCAGTATCAGTTACACCGTGTGAAGTAACTAAAAAACACTTCAGTTCTTTTCAATCACTCTAAAAAGTAACTTTCAGCTCTTTCCAAAAGCACTAAAAAATAAAACAAAACTTGCTTAGCTGAGTTGCCTAGTTTATAAGAATCTGAAAACAGATAAGTAAAAAACCAAAAACAAACAAACATTTATTTGTTAGAACTACTATATTTAAACAAATTAAATTAAACAAAGAATAACGCCAATTTTCCTTAAAAGCTAAAAAAAAATTTCAGCTCAAATTTGCTTGCAGAACTTGCTTGTAAAATAAAATGTGAATAAGAAACACATTTAGAAAAGCCTAGAAAAAATTTATAAAAATTTACATACATTTGTATGTAAATTTTTATAAATTTTTTGTTCATTGTTCACATATATCGCATAAATCCATTGTATGAATAATCTGAAATGAAAAAATGTAATTGATAAGTAAATAAAAAAAACACATCAAATATGAATCAAAAATCAATATATCTGATAGAGATAAGATGTCATGATAAGAGAGTAGTAGTTGTTAAATATTGTTATTTCATATTAGCTTTTAGAAAACAAATCATGTTGGTACTTCATGGTTCTAAAAATTCAAATTCAGATATAAACAAAATGTATATACGGCAAAATGATTTTTCTTGAATGGCTTTTAGTGAATGATTAAAAGCAGTGAGTTTCAATAATAAAACCACTTATAATTTTTAACAATAGACACCAACATAAAGGTAAGTCAAATGTAACAACATTAGTAACATAAATAACAACTTAACGCAAAATCTTGCTCAACACGTTTGCCAAGTCACACACTTTGAAAACATGGAAACAACATAATATAAACATATATAATAACTATAAAACACAATACATTTATTTAACTTTATATAACATATATAAACACCTCATATAATATTTATATACACAATAGATACATTTTATACTATTTTAATAGGTACGTGCAATGAAAATTTTAAATTAGATAAATTCTTGGTTGTTATATATCATTAGAAAGAGCTTCGATTCAATATTGTAAAAGTGAAAAAATTATCAAAATCGAACAATTCCATAAAAAGTTATGTCGTTTTTAGTACCGATTTTTCGATATATGGATTTGTTGAAGAAAGTGTGGTCAAAAAAATGTTTTTAAGCACTAAAAGTTTAATAACTTTGTCAATTCTTATCCAAATGTTTATAACTTGGTATCAAAAGATAGATGTAATAGTAACCGACAAATTTATATAGGTCCATATCACCGGGCGTATCCAAGGGGCTAGAGGGGTAACCAAACGCCACTTTTACCAGCAAAAAATGAAATTTTTATTCATAAAAGATCAATTTTTCAATGAATTTATTAATTTTCATATGCAATAAATTGCTATAATTTCCATGTAGACTGCCACCAAATAGGAGAGGTTCATTTTTTGAGTTAGGGTATATGTGGGGTAATGATTTAACACACCCTATTATTAAAAACGATTCATTATAAATATTTTGATTCTTATTAAAAAGGCTTTTTTAAAATCATCACAATAAAATTTATAATTTACAACATTACAACAAACAAAGCTGCACACTCATTGATTCGGGGGAAGGGGGTGTGTCCACACCCCCTCCAACCTAAAAAACATAAAATACTTTATTTAAAATTTTGTTAAAAAAAAAAAAAAAGAAAAAAAGCAATGACTTTAAATAATATATTGAAATACAAAACACAATACACATTACCACCTTACAAGTTTTCATATTTTTTTGTTTTAAAATAATATTTGAATTAATTTGAGTCTTGGCTTTTAGTTAATGATTAATATATTAAATTCCAATAATGAAACTAAATATAAATTATTGTTAACAATAGACACGACATGAACGTAAGCCAGAGCCGTCTATCAAAAAAATTGTGAGTTCCACTACTCGCTGTACATTTATTTTGCAAGTTCCACTACTCGCTGTACATTTATTTTGCAAGTTCCACTACTCGCTGTACATTTATTTTGCAAGTTCCACTACTCGCTGTACATTTATTTTGCAAGTTCCACTACTCGCTGTACATTTATTTTGCAAGTTCCACTACTTGCTGTACATTTATTTTGCAAGTTTTACTATTCGCTGTACATTTATTTTGCAAGTTCCACTACTCGCTGTACATTTATTTTGCAAGTTCCACTACTCGCTGTACATTTATTTTGCAAGTTCCACTACTCGCTGTACATTTATTTTGCAAGTTCCTCTACTCGCTGTACATTTATTTTGCAAGTTCCACTACTCGCTGTACATTTATTTTGCAAGTTCCACTACTCGCTGTACATTTATTTTGCAAGTTCCACTACTCGCTGTACATTTATTTTGCAAATTCCACTACTCGCTGTACATTTATTTTGCAAGTTCCACTACTCGCTGTACATTTATTTTGCAAGTTCTACTAATTGATATATATTTATTTTGCAGGTTCCACTACTCGCTGTACATTTATTTTGCAAGTTCTACTAATTGATATATATTTATTTTGCAGGTTCCACTACTCGAGGTACATTTATTTTGGATGCTCCGCTTGTTGAAAATTCGGAATGCTCAAAATATGAAATTGATATGACCCAGATTAGCAATATTTAACCAATTTATGTCTTGCATTCATACTTTGCTAACATACAATTAATATGCTCACATACATATATATATACATATATATATATACATATATATATACATATATATATATACATATATATATATATATATATACATATATATATACATATATATATATATATATATATATATATATATATATATATATATATATATATATATATATATATATATATATATATATATATATATATATATATATATATATATATATATATATATATATACACACACACACACACACACACACAAATAAAACACAATAGCTAAATGCTAAAATTAAATAAACAAAGAACCAAGAAACACAATAAAATTCACCTATTCTCTTATCTCTTTCAGAAATCTTACTTTTTTTGCCAATTTTGTTTTTTCTTTTTGTCACTTCTTTAGGCATTATAATATTAATTCTAAATATTATTTCATTGTTGCATTAAACAAATTTTATCTATGTAATCTAATGTACCTTAAAACTTTATCTAATGAGTAATTAAATATGACAAAATATGACTTTACTAAATTTTGACAAAATATGACTTTACTAAATTTTTGTAAACAATATTAAAGTACACTACAAATATATTGTAATTAGATTAAAATTACACTTTAGAACTTGAAGTATAAATTAAGCCTTTTAATCGAAAATTTTTAAATTTAACTTAAAATTTAAATTAAATTTGAAAGTAAACTGATTAAAGTATGGACAATAATATTAAGTTAATAATATTATTAATATGAAGTTTCCGATAGACCCCCTCTACCATACGAGGCGTAAAATTGCCGAAATTATGTACCTTTTTTGTGCATTGTAGTAATGAATGTGGGCATCCAAATAATGCAATAAAATTTGGCAAGAATATAGAAAATAGATATAAAAACAAACGCAAATAGTTTTAATAGTACGCACTACCTTCCTTTGATAGGAATTTAACGAACGATCGACATCAAAAATTTTGATACCCATTAACTTTATATAAATGTAAGTAGATTCAAAAACAGCAAACACTAACAGAAAGTATAATTATTTCAATTTTTAAAACATATCTAAAGTGATATTAAATTCTAAAAAAAAAGACTAGAAAACACGTTGTTACCACACTTACTTTGAACGGACTTTAAAAAACGTGGAACAGAATTTTGGCACAAAAATCGGTTCCGTAAAACACGGAATTCTACGTACCTAATTTTAATGACACATTTATAAAACAATTACATAACACATATAACCACATACATATATTTATCAAAAACTTTTAAACTTTGAACATAATATAAACATATATGCAAACTATAAACATATATAACTTGAATTGCGCGAACAAAAAATTTAAAAATAACATGAAAAAATCTAAAAAGATTCATATATATATTCATATATAAAAACATATATCTTGTAATAATATATCAAATTATAATTATATTTAATTCAAATCAAATACTTATTGAATAAAGAGCAAAGAACAGATAAAAGAACTGCAATCCTTATAACAAAATTTAACGTTTAGCAACAATAAAATGTCAGTGTTGGCTCGAAATTTTAATTTATTTTTCTAAATTTTTTAAAACAGTACAAAAAAAAGGTAATAGCATAACAGAAATGTTAATAAAATAATAATCAACATAATAAAATAAGTAAGGAATGAAATAATAGGATTTATAATATATTTGAATTATATTAATTTAGGACTTCATAAAACTAAATAAATTTAAATGTAGTAATAAATACTTTTATGATAAAGTTTTAGTAACTTTTTTAGTACAAAAAAGTACTGTAACTGTATTGGAGATATGCGATACTGCTTTAGCAGAACGATATCTCTTCATACAACTTTTCATGTATTCCTGATTACTTTTCATCATTCCAGACAAACTTTTTACTAAATTTCTTATGAGAAAACTTTTTAATTTAAATTTTGCTTTCACAATTTCAGTTTAAGCATGCGCTTTAAAGCAAAGATTTTCGTTTTTCCGTTATATGTTGATATTTGATCAAAATCGGGTACGATATCGTTATCCGATTTTGATCAAATATTAAATAATACGTATTTTTGATAAATAAGTGGTATTGAACTCGAATTCGAAACTTAAAACTAAATGCGTATTTTTCTGGTATCAACGGCGGTATGTTATACGTGATCAATACTCCGAGTATTTACAATACTAGGTATGCCGTCTGGGTAGGTATTGGCAAAGTAAAAGCTAGTGCCAAAGGTTACTTAAGAGCATTTGATCAATTACTATTCTTTTTCCTTTAAAGGACAAGTTAAAGATTTGCCAGCGTTTAATTTTCTTTTGAAAAATGGCAATGCTTTCGTTCCATTGCTTAATGTTAATTAAACAATCTTTATTGGAAAAGTAAATACACAAGCTTTTAAGGGTATTTTCTTACCAGTTAAAGTTTAAAAAATTTTCTTTATTTTTTGTTTTAATTTTTCCAATCCACAAGCCTTGGCATTTGGCTACATTTAATTTGGCTCCTGTGGCTCGCTCGTTGAGTTCTAAGGCCCTACCGAGTTCTTTTATCGACTCATCTCCTATTAAATAGAAGTTTGTGTCGTCAGCGTATTGCTGGATTTTAGTTTTTTTAGCGGGAGTTCGGTAATAAAGAAAATGCAAATAAGCACATTCTTATTTGGAACGCCGGCGTCAGGTGGTTTAGAGTTAATTAGTTTCGTGTTGAAATGTGCGTTTAAAAGTAAATTTGTTTTATAAAAACCGTTAATAAAAATTAAAGAAAAATAAATAAATACGAAAAACTTAGCCACTTTCTAGCGTGTTGCTTTGCTTGATCGTTTCCATTCTTTTTTTTCGATCATTTTTGTGTGGAGTCGGTGGTGGTGCACTGCGTTTTTTTTGCCAGGTGTTGTCTTCGCCCATTTTTTTCGACCTTTTTCGTTCGCTTCTTCCGCTCGCTTGCTTTCTTCGGTGTCTTTCAAGTGATTCTCCTCTTCTTCTTCTGCTTCTTTGTTCGTCGGTTTTTCGAAGTAGTATTCTTTTCTTGTTTCGAGTGTCTTCTTTGTTCTTTTCGTGTTGAGTATCGTTCTTCTGTTTTGTTGCTTGTTTCTTCTCTTCTTCTTCATTAGTTTGTTCTTCTTCGTTTTCAAATACGATAATTATCTTCTTTTTGATAACGGTTAGTTTATTTATGTTTTCTTCATTTGTTATTTTAGATGGATTTTCTTCGGGTTTTGAGTTATTTGTTTCAAGTTCACATGTTGGTTGTTGATGGGTTAGTGTAAGTTTCGTTTTTTGCATCGCGAGGTTGTCTTCTTTCTGTGTGGTTTTGTATTTCCTGACCGTTGTGCTTTGTTCGCATTTTATAGCCTACAATGTTTAGGGAGGTTGGAATTGGTTTTGGCATGTCTTCCATGACAGCAACCAGGATACCGGAGTAGTACGGTGTGCCTTTTCCTGGCGTTATCCTCATAACTGGTTTTGTGTAGACATGCCTACCGTATCTCATTTCTTCGAAAAAACTTCCAATATTAAATTATTTTACCTCAATTGGAAGGCCAAATACTGATACGTGTATTTGGTTAAATACTGATACGTGTATTTGGTTTAAGCGTTTTCCTTCTATTTTTGGCCTTCGATTTATATTAAATATTTTGAAGGCATGCTGGTAGTTGTTAATTTTTAAACCATTTTCTAATAATTTTAATCTGGCTTCGTTGGTTTTCATAACGATTTCGATACCTGTGTTTCATCGTAAAAATTGCACGTGTTCAAGTTCTTCGTCTAAGTTTTCTTTTTCTATCGCTTTTAAGAAATCGTTTAATGTGAAGTGTTCTCTTATTCGCAAATAAGCGTTTTTGGTAAGTTTCGTTTCTGAATTTCTGTTTTTGCTGCTTCAGCATAGTTTCTTGGTTGTTTTTTAATTTTTTGTTGATTTTTGCATTCATCATCCGAAGGTTCATCGCTACTATAATTGATTTCTACTTGTTCGTTCCATTCACCAGCAGAAGCTTTCGCCATTTTTTCGAGTAGAATTAATGATATTTCTTCGGTTTGTTGATTTTCCATAAAGGTTAATTGAGTATCATCATTAGTTTTGAAAAAAACTGTTTCTCGTTGCTTTATAAAGCTCGCCATTTAAAAGATTAATCCAATTTCAAATTAAAACATTTACCAAATATTGAAAATACTTAGTGACTAGAGAAGCCCCTTCGTGATCAGACTTTACTTCCCAGTCAGGTAAGAAACATGATAATGATTAAAGCCATGGGTTTACAAAAATTACATAAGACAAACATATTTCTTTTAATTATCAGATAGAAGAATAGTAATTGTGGGGCATATTAGAGAATTATTTAAAAAAAAGTAGATGTTGTTTTACAATAAATTTCTTCTCATACAACTCAACTTTATTTTTAAGTTCTTTGTTCATCACTTTGTTAGCTTCTTCAAAATCATTTGTTGTTAAGAAGTAATCACCGTGGTGATTAATTGGAGTTGAAGGACTTATTTTACATAAGATGTCATCATCTGAATATACCATGCTATCTTTCTGATTAGGCCATTGAAAACAATTTTTTCCAAAAGAAACACTTTTCATGCAGTCAATTAAAGTAAATCAAGCAAAATTAATAAAAAATAAAATGAAAACTAATCTTGTAAGAAGTCGAGTTAACAAAAAACTATTTTTCTCATATATACCAAAAATTAACTATTTATTAATTTAAAAAAAAAGAGTTGTTTTATCGGCAGAAACAGGTTTGCGGCATTTTTTCACGCAAAAAAACTCTTCACCGATTTTGTATTTTTTGGTTAACACGATCAAAAAACCAAAGACTTGCAACTAAAAGCTTCACAATGGTACCACATTTTGTTTTAAGTTGGCAATGCTTCTTCCCAAACTCTGCGACACTTTTTGCACCGCTTGATGTCTTTGTCTTGTCTCGGTTTTTTTGAACGTTGCACCTGCTGAGTTTCATCTGAAGCTTCACTGAAATGAATTTTGCGTTTCTTTAATTGCTTTGACTTTTTGGCTTCATTGTCTTGCTTTAGTTTCTTGAGCACCTCAGGTGTACTTAGACACTGGCCTTCAACTCTCGGTAAGCTGACTCTTTTGGGTTTTTTTGAGTTTCAATATGGTAGCGCTGTAAAATATTGTTCAAATTGCCTTCGAGTCTTTCTGTGAAGTGTTGCAACATTTGATACGTTTGAGCAGGAGTCACTAGTTTAATGAAATTTTCTTTTGTTAAGTTATTGTAATTTTTAGCTGCATGAAATTCTGTAAGTAACTTGCGCCAAACTCGTTTAACGTGAAAATACACACCTGTCTAACGGTTAAAGTATGTGGGACGAATGAGCAGGTAAACATATCAGCCTGATGTTATTGTTAATGCAAATACGTGCAACACTGTAAGTAACATGTGTGACTTGTCCATCTAAGGCTAAAATGTGAATACCTGTAATTTAAAAAAATATTTGATTAGTTGATTAATTGATTAAACTACTCAATTTAAGTAGACCCAATTATCTGGAATTAATTTGATTGCCGGTGTGAATACTTTAGTGAGCCATTGAATAAATTGTTTCTCTTCAATCCAACCCGACTTGGATGTTGTAAATACGGTGTTTGGTGGTCCGCCTACACACCAGTCTTTGTACAGACGTGATACTGATTTGTAAACTACGAATGGTGGCAGAATGGTAGCGTTGGTATGGTACCGGTAGCGTTGACACAATTACCGACTGTGTAATTAACTTTTTCGTTGTTACCAACCAACTTCAAAGGGCTTTCAGCACCAAGCCTGCAAATTATATGCTGTTTACCTTGATCGCCTGAAAATCCAATTGCGTCAAAATTCCACAAATTGCACGCAGAGTTATTGTTGATATTTGCTTCAAGAAATTGCTTTTGAAGTGTATTGAAATAACTTGTTATTCTGTCTTCGGTATAAGAGGAAGTTCTGAGAGACAAAATACTGCCTGCTACTCTGACGCCTAATTTATGACTCCATCGTTTCGTGAAACCTTGATACCATTCTCTTTCTGGTATACCATTTGGAGGAAACAGATGGCTTTGATTTGTAGATACCAAATATCCCCCAACTATTGCGATGACATCTGCGAAGGTTCTGCCGAAACTCAAATCGGCTAAACTGATAAGTACTGAAACAAGAACAAGTTCAAATGTTGAACTTAGGACAGTAGTTGTACCTCTATCATGTGATTGAACTTTGTTGTGCACAAGCTTGTGAAGAGTTGCCTTTGGTATATTGTATACCTCTGAAGCTTTACTACGTGATATTTCGCCTTTTTTGATTCTTCTACTGCAAATTGCAATTGCTCTTCATTGTAAGTTGTTTGCGTTTTATGAATATAAGTACGAGTTATTTTGTTTTAAAATTTTTGAGAAATAGCAAAGGCTGCCATATTTATTTACGTTTTAAATAATTGATAACTATTAATTGTTTAACCGCGCTTATCTCAATGCATAAGTGTGAGCAATTAACATGTTCACTCTTCCCCCGAAAAACATTTAGATTGGTTTTTGCTCATAACTTTTTTTCGGAACAAGCAAATTCAATTTTGAAAAGAGAATCTTGATCGTCATAAAATTTTCTACAAAACAGTCCTTTTTGTTTAGCAAAATTTAAATTTTAGTTTTGGGAGCTTTGAAGTTAATTTTTAAGAAAAAAAACATTTTTTTTAATGAGGGTGAGAATTTTGAGATTTGCTAAGGCAAAATTAAATTATTTAAAATAATTTTTAAAAAATTAAAGCACAAAGTTCTCTACAAAACGGTTCCTTGCATTTTTTAAGATTTTTTGTTTTAGCTTTCAATAAATGCAAAAGAAACAAAATCGCTAAACAGTTCACTTTTTTTTTGTTTACTCTTACCCCAATTTACTATATTGTTTCTTGGGACAGGCGTGATTTTAACCAATGCGGTTATAGAATTAGAAGGAACTTGCAAAGTTGCTTTAAACTTTTTAGTATAAACCTTTTTTACTTTATCTAAAAAAGAAGATTGTTCAGATCTTTTGTGCTGTTCTAAGTCCATTGGAAACAGTCCACTTAAAAAGGTGAAATCTAAAAAATGTTTACTTTTTGGAATCGAAAGTCTACTTATTTTAAATAAACTCTTCTAGGGGGTAGTACAAAATTTTAAATAAATTCTTTTAGGGGTAGTACAAAACTTTTTAGAAAGTAGTACAAAATTTTTTTGTGAGGCTTTCCATTTTCTGGCAAGTCCTATTTTATATTTTGTGCACTTAAATGTGTTGCATAAAAATTGCTTTGTATATTTATTATGATCGATAAATGCCAAAGTTACAAATTGACTTGTTGCATCACTGTTTTTAGACGTTTCTACAAGATTTTCAATTTCATCTGGAATCTCTGTTTCGGCATTTTCATCACTTTCAAGCACTTTTAAAAACTCTTCCGATTGACCAGGCGCAATAAATTCTGCAAATTTTTTTCTGAAGGTTTCTTCCATACGTTTATATTTCTTTCGCATTTGTTGCTTTGTGGATTCATTGATAAGCTCAAGTTTTCTTTTAAACTGAAACTTAATTGGACTGGTCCCAAGATGCACTGTGATATTTTCTCTATTTTCATTTGAAGTTTTTCTTGATTTTGTAAAAACTCATCTCGTATAAAATCAATATCAGTATCTGTTGATGTAGATTCGTGTTAAGTTATTATTTTTGTTTTTTTATTCATTGTCTCGGAATAGTATGACAATTCGATGACAATTGCATATAATTGAACCGATTGGAATGTATGAACTATAATGGGAAGATATTTGAAGTGTCATGATATAAGTGCGGGTTGCCCTAATAATGCTTTCTTTCCTGTTTGTACTTTGTGATTAAGGTGCATACATTTTTTTCCTTATTTCCATCCTATTGTGCTGCGATGAAACGCATATATTTTTTCTGTATTGTTAAAATTTCTGTTTAAACGATTTTCAATTAGAGATTTTTCGTTTCAATCACTTGCTAGCTCATAGCTCTTTAAGACCTTAAAATAATTTCATTATTTTACAACCTTCTTTATTTTGATTCAAAAACTAATCAATAAAAACAAATTATTAGGATTTACAAGTTACAGTTACAAATCTATTTAATCACGAGTTTTTACAAAGAAATAGTATAATATTTTTAGTGAGTTGAATTGTTTCAAACATTTCATCTACATTTGAATTAGTTTGCATGTAAGGTCCACAATTATTCCGTTCAATGCAACAACACGTGTCGTAAGAAATATTTTTTGAAGATAATCAAAATGTCTTTAAAAAATAAAAAATCTTAACAAACTATAAATACGCAAAAGAGATTTATTATAATATAAAATAATCATACTCAAAATCATACTAGGGAAACATATTCAGAGTAAAATACATACTCAAAAAATTTGAAAGAGTAGCAAGGAAACATACTGAATTCAAGCGCTTATAAACAAATATAGATGCACCAAGAAAATATTTACACTATTTATATGTTATTTTTTTTGAACTATTGCAATACCCCATAAGTATTTTTTATAAATCTAGTAGATTAAAGGTCAATACAAGTTTTTTTAAATTGAATTTTATAGTGAACCCAGGGCTTTAACCATCATCATGTCACAATCAGTGCATCAAAAGAATAAAATTTCGTTTTTGAGTTCAATTTTGCGACTAAGCCTTTGCTTCCCCATGTGTTTTTTTATACTTTTAGGTATTTAACTAGATAAAGATTTATAATAACAAAAAAAAACTGTAGGATAATCGCGGCTTTTAATGGAAATGAAGATCAAAAATGACAAAAAAAATCATTATTTGCGTATTTTGAAGCATGATATTTAGTCAAAGAAAAAAAATTTCTTTACCAATTTTATTAATTTTGGTCTGAACTAGCCAATAAATGATAATCTAGTAGAATACTCGTTATAAAGTAATTATTTTGCTTTTTTTTTCGAGTTTAAAAATGCCTTTGACACCATTAAGTCAATATTTTTAAAAGTTTAGTCAAACTTTTTTATGATTAGAAACAATTATTTCGTCATTTATAAACATTTTACAGAGATCTTGTTGAACTATTTTTATCAATAAAATTTAAATAAAATAAAAAATTAATAACGACAGGAGCAAGTAGAAGGCAGAAGTCTTGTCACCAAGCCCCTATAGTAAGCATAAAATATTTTTTACAAATTTCTCATTATATAAATTTACAAATACTCGTTATGTAAAACAAGTTAATACATAATTTCAACAAGAATACGACAAATTGCAAAAAATTAAATAAATACATACGGTAAGAAATATTACAAGATTTTTTGACTTCAAATTTCAAGTTCGTTTCTTGCATCCACCCTAAAGGTGGAATGCAAGAAGCGAACTTGAAATTTGAAATTAATATTTCGAAGTGCGACTGTACTGTTTTTTTAAACATAGTTGCTGCATTTCAAAGCACGCTTCTTTTCAATTTAAAATGAGTTTTAAAATTACATTTTTTTTCATTTCCAAATGCTTTTGTATCATTTTTTAAACCTCGCATTAAAAGTCGTATTTTGAATCATATGAATGGGCAGTTGAATCATTAATAACACTGATAGCATTTCTTTTTCATCAATAACACTGATAACATTTCTTTTGTTTTTCATTAATAAAATACATTTTACGTAAGTCTGCAAAACAAAATTCACAAAATAAAAAACATTATTAAGATGCACGTAAAAAAATATTATTAGAACGCAGTTAATGATGCAAGTGGATAGTAATTTTTAGATGTTTTTGAGATATTGTTTTTTGTGTTTTTTTTTGGTTTTTAGAGAATATTGTTGTAATTAAAAAGTTGAGTAACATTTTTTGCAAAAAATCTTTTCATATTTGTATCTCCCGCAAAAAAAAAAGGTGCTTATTATGTTTAATCATTTGAGACAAAAAAATTCTTAAAATCATTATTTAAAAAGTTATTAAGAAAATTAACTTGTTTACCATACGGCGGTCGATACAATGAGGAGATTTAAAAAGATTTGTCGGAAGTATGTAAAACTTCAATATGGTTCGATTGCATTATATTTCGATTAATAATATTTCGATTTTGATTAATAATGATTCGATTTGGAAAATGTGTTTTTTTTTAATAAAATAGTTGGATTTTATCGTTTGTTTTAATGCTGATAAATTTTTAATGCTTATAATGCTAGTTTAAAATGTTTTAATCATGCATATTGTCACTCCACATTGTTTACAGCGCCGAATACACTACTGTTATTATTTTTAAATTTTATTAAAAACTAGTATATCATTTGCTCAAACATATAAAAATGTAATGTTTTTTATAAGTATATGGTAGATTTGAGTAATATGAGCACCTTGGTAACATGAGCTTAACATAAGATTTCTAAGATGTAAGCAGTGAAGTTAAAGTTGCTTTGCATTTATCGATCCTGTTATCACCACTATATGTTTTTTTTTTTTTTTTTAATCATTCACCTCCTCAAGGCCGAGAAGGCCACTACAGTCGAGGAGGTTTTTTTGTGGTTACAACTCTCTCTCAACTCAATTACTCCGAAACACGAACCTCGACGAACAAGGCCGCTGCGCGAAGAAACAAGTTGAGCGCGTTACTACCAGGGACTTTTTGTGGGGGAGGGAAGGATATTGAAATATTTTTGTATTTTGTACCACATTTGCGTCTCCTAAAAAAAAAAAGTACTTAATTTTTTAGATATTTTAGGAATTTTTTTTTTTTTATACATGTTTATTTTACAACTACAAAATATTTACAAGTAACCAATCACAGATTTACAAGTAACCAATCACAGATTGGCGGTAAAGATATACAAATACAAATATCATAAACGTAAAGTTCAAAATATACGAAGTAAATAAAAATACAGTTGCATTCAACTCCGAGGCCTGATTAAAATTAATACCAAATACAACAATATAATAACGCAAAATATAATCCGAGAAATATATCTCTATATTCTTCCAATTTAAATAAAAAATACAATAAATAAAAATTATTTACTACATTTCATGATAATGTTTGTTTATAAATATGATATAAAGGAAATTTGTAAAAGGTTGATAAAAAGAATTACTTGTTTGGGGAGAGAAAATGCACCACCGATTCCGACCCCCCTCCTCCCTCCTCCTGGATCTGTCAATTTAAAGGTTTGAGGAAATAAAAAGTTGAAAAATAACGAATTATTATTTTTGTTGTTGTTGTTGTTGTTGTTGTTGTTGTTGTTGCGTAAAACAGTGAAGTATTGTTGCAATGAAAAGTTGCTTAAAATTTGATCTTTTAATCGAAAATTTTGATTTATATTCATTATATTCTACAAATTAGTTCTAATTGTCAGGTTGGTATTTTTTTACCTAATGTTAGTTTTTCGACCTAATTTAAAGTTAAAGTGCTGCTTTTTGTAAAAGCTTGGCGTTTTTAAGGAAAATTTTCGGATGTCCAAATATCTAAATGGATTATGAGTAGTGATCCCTAAAAAATATTTTTTCGCAAAAATATTGAATCTAGCATAATTATTATAATATTCTAATTTTTGCTTAAGTTTATAATAATACACTGATCTATAAGATGCATAGATTGTTTCTATTAATATAATTTTTATTCAAATCAATCATTAAAAATCAAACTGATTTTCGATGATTTGTTTGAATTAAGAGTTTATATAAATTCTAGTACTTATTACATAAAAAGAATTTATTTTTTTAACAATTAATCATTAGATTAGTTTGAGCTTGAAACGAGTATTGCTTGATAAAGAAGTCATTAGCTGTCGTTTTAAATTATTTGAAAAGAAGCAAAAGCTGCTTAATGGTTGTGAGTAACAGTTTAATTATTTTATCTGAAACAAACAAAAAAAATGTTTTTTCGTTTGTTTTTATTTACGATCAAGATTACAAATATTTATTTGAGTGAGATGAACTGGACTTCAAGTAATAACTGGAGTGAGATGAACTCAACTTTAGTAAAATTATTTGTTGATTCCTCAGCAAACTCTTCTTTAACTCAAAACGATGTAAACCACACAGCACATTTTAATATTACTGAAGAAAATTATTTTTCCGGTATGACTTTAGATCAAGTTTGTCAACTTTTTGAAGTTAACAGTGAGAATTGTTCGTGTTCGAATCCCAGTTTTGATTTTTTTTGTAATGACCAATCTGAACAAGGTGAAATAACATTCACATGTGATACTGTTTCAAATAAAGTAACAGGTATTTCAAATTTAATATCATCTGTGTTCGCTTTGATTGGTAATGGGTTTGTAGTCGGTTTCGGAATATGCAGTTGGAAAGATCTCTCAATATTTCGGCAATTAATTTTAGGTTTGGCTATTTCCGATTTAATATTTGCAATTATAGAATTTATATTAAGCATTCCTAGAATATGGACATGTCATTGGTTGTACGGTTTATTAATGTGTAAAGTTCTTTCTGCTGTACTGGCTGCAAGTGCAAACATTGCAGTGGGATTCATAGTCATTGTTGCTGTTGATAGGTACATCGGCATTGTACACATATTTAGTAAAACTTTAAATCAAACTTTATTAAGAGTCATTGTAATCATAAACGTTGTGGCAGGAATATTATCTGTTCTTCCACCATTGTTGGTTCTTCAAGTTACCAATTTTGAAACATGCGAAGAAAACTGGAGCAGTAGAAAATCTAGTGTTTACACAATGGTTCTGTTTTTTGTTTATTATCTCATACCCGTAATTGCACTTATTGTTTTATATTGTATAATTATTGCTTGGTTAAAAAAAGCTTACTTAAAGTGCAAAGCGTTAAATAATGCTCAAAAAATATCGCGTTTGAAAAAAAACAAAAGAACTTTAGTTATGCTGATTTCAATCTTGGCCTGTTTTACAGTATTAGTTCTTCCGAATCGAGCTGTTTGGATTATAAAAGATTTTTACAGTTTGAGCAATATTAACGATAACAATTTATTCCGTTTTTTAAAGATAATATTGGAGATTTCGTACGGACTCCATGCTGCAGTGAATCCCATTATTTATTCGGTTGTAGATCCTAGGTTTCAATTTCAAATGAAAAGTTTTTTCAACTTTTTATCTAAATATCCTAAGCATGAAGATCCTAAACCTTCAAGTGACTTGCGATCAACAACACATCACATAGACGAGGTGACAGTCGCATCGACAATTTAAATGAAGGTTGTAAATAATCATTAACTAGTTTTTATTTTAAGGCTTTTTTTAGCGTGTTATATTTTCAATAAAAAATTACTATTTTTGAAGATTTTAATATAAATTCTTTTAAGACCCAGGTTAACTTTAGAAAAAACCTTTTTTTTTGATAAAATTAGATACCCGTTTAATGTTCAAGGTCTTGAGCAGTTATTAAATATGTTTTTTTTTAAAAAAAAACAAATTTAGGAATTATTTGAAATATAGTGTTGTTTTATTATATAAAAAATATTACATAAAAATTATAAATTATATAAAATATATTACATGAAAAAAAGATACCAATATGTTTATTCTCTTTCTAATGTACAGTACAATAAAAAATTTTCAAATAATTAATCATTCTATGTATATAAGATATTATTTTTTTTTTTAATAATCAAATTTGCCCTGGTCATGCAAGCCAGGTACAAAATGCGGTTTTCTTGGATTTTTATTTAAACTGCGCTTAGTTCTTACCACGTGTACTGTAAGTTAGGCGTACGCGCGTTTCTATATTTTCCGGTTTGCAATCATGCGTTTTTTTAAAAAGAGGAAAATGATTTTTAAATTAGTAGGTTTAACTGAAAAATACACTTTTAGTTTTTGTGTGTGAACAAATTATAAAGAATGTTAAACTTTAACTTTGTTTTTTTTTTAAAAAATAAGAAAGAAATTGTAACAACTTGTATTTAAACTTAGAAAACAAAAAGCAACTATACACCTTCATAAAGTTTAAATTAACTTGCAACTGCCCCATTGATTTACGTAATGCTATTGAAAAAAAAATTTTTAGCAAGTGAAAATAACGTGAAATGTCAGCTTTGAGACAACTTGGAAACAAATCTAAAGGACGATTGAGCATTGATCTGTTGAAATCTTTGCGTGTTTATGAAGATAAGTTATTAAAAAAATGTAAAATAATTTCCCAAAAAAGATTTCATTTTTGAAAGTTTTGTAATTTTTTTAATGAGAAACAATTTTAAAAAAATTCTAAAGTTGTTGACAAGTATATCTATAATATAAATATTTACCAATTAATGTTAAGCCTTATTATATTTTTATCTTTGACTGAATAAAGACTTAACAATTATCTTAGATTGTTAAAACAAAGCTCTGATGTATAAAAAATTTCTTTTATCTTTTTTTACCACTATACAAACATTTTTGCGTAATTCACTGATTTTTTAACTATTCTAATATTCGCAAATACTTAATTAATAAAATTTGAAAAAGTATCACAAAGTGAAACTCTTTCAAATTACATTAATTAAGTGCAGAGACAATTTAAAAAATTCCCTGCGCTGCATATAAGGTAAGATTTTGAAGTGTTTTGCACAGATTATTTCAAATAGTCACCAAAACGTAGTCAAATTTCCTCATTAACACCATAGATACAAGTTTTTATTTTGGTATTAAATCATTTAGTAGCAGCCCATTTTCAAATTTCTTTCAGATAACTACTCATTATACTACTTAAAGATTTATCACATTACCTCCACGTGGAGGGAATGTGTAGTAGCACATTACCTCCAAGGGGAGGGTATGTGTAGTAGCACCACTTAAATCTTATCAGATTTTCTTGCTTTTTGTGAAACATTTAAATTCGGCAGTTTTATCTTTGGATCATAACGTTGATGACTGTTACCCTTTGATTCAAACAAATCTCAATAGCCAAAATATACTGGTCTGGGAATATACTTACGCATAAATTTATATATGGAAATTTATGCGTAAGTATATTCTTCAATCCTCTTACTATTTTTATGTTTTATCTCTTATTTTTCTATTTACTTTCATTTAATTAATCACCTTTTTTATTTGTTTTTTATTGTTCACCTTCTTCCCAAGACTGCACTCATTTTGAAGTTGATTCTGATTAAATGTAGTAAGCCTTTTTTCATTAGTGCTCAGCTAATATTATTTTTATGGATGAGTTTAATAGTCATCACATTGATTGCTAGTTCAACTGACTGCTGACTCTATAGCTCTACAGTTTTTATCTTTCTCAACTCGTTAATTTTATGACTTGTTTCATAGAAAATCCTGATAACTTTCCTCCGCTCCTTGGTTTTTGTCTTGACTCTGACTTTTGTGCTCAGTTTTTTCTTATTCTTCTTTAGTTGATTCAAATTATGCAATGATCTTACTCAACTTTTACTTCCTTAAAATCAGATGCCTAACTACTACCTAAAATTATCAAGTACTTATTTTACAATTTTTACTACGATGATCCAAGGGTTAGTATCTTTTGGTTGATCGATGGTCCTAGGGTATGTATCTCTCCTGTCTTCTTAAAAGTGCGCTTTCTTCATAATCTCCTGGATTCAGACAAGATTGGAAAATTTCATTTCTTTTTGTCGCTTTTAAGTAAAGTTGCACTGAATCCCATAGTTTTCTTCTTCTAGTAGAGTTTGTCTTTATAACCTTCTGTCGCATTTAGTTTCTCTGACTATTTTACAAAATGATTAAAACCAAAGTTAAAACTGAAGTTTCAAAAAGTTACAAGTTTGTTGCGCATGTTATCTAATAAAGTTGAAAAAATTACAAAACTAGTGCATTAAAAAAAAAGAAATTTAAACGAAAATCTTTAAATCATTGGGTTGTACGTATCTTATGTTTAACGATATTTGGAATCTTCAGTGCAGTTGCAAGTACGGGAGTTTTTATACTTCAAAATTAAAGAAAAAATTCATAACTAAATTCCAGTATATTGTTGTAAAAACACTTAGACATACAATAGTTTATTTTATTTTCAGAAAAAATGAAAAAATTTTGTATTATTCAATTATCTCTGCACAGCAAAATCCACGATTCTTGTTTTAAGCAAAAAAAAGTCTTAAAACAAGAAAAAAAAGACTTGTCTGCCACGTAAGAATATTTTTTCTTTTTTCAAGAATTTTTATCCTTAAAATAAATATTTTTTTTCTTGAATATTTTTTTTTTTCTAGTTTCAAGAATTTTTATTCTTAAAACAAAATTTTTTTTTCTTGTTTCAAGAATATTTTTACTCAAATAAAGATTTTTCTTGTTTTAAGATTTATTTTTATTAATAAGAACATTTTTCTTATTTCAAGGACATTTTTGCTTAAAATAAGATTCTATTTTCTTTGTAAAACAATATTACAAGATTATTTTTTCTATAATTTTTTCTTTTATATCATCCTAATTTTAAAATGAAACATTTTGAAATTAGGATGATATAAAATAAGAATATTCAAAAGGTATTTATACATTTAAACAACTCTCATCGTGGAAATAAAACTTGTTGTTCTTTGGAATGTCCAGTTATTGTTAATGCTTGTAGCGGCAATACTCCTCCCATAGGCTACTTATTTGACTCAAACAAGTTTCTGTTGACCCTTTATCTTTAAATAAAATATAATGTAAGTGTAAAATATAATATAAATTGTGTATGCCGTCATGACATGGGCGCCATAATCCATGTCCATTACATAGTGTATTCCAATAAGTCCAATCACGGCGTCAGAAAATGAAAAACTTCGTAAAATAATCTTTTTGCCACGCATAACGATTGCCTCGTCTTTATCGTCTGTTATGATAAGGATTTTATCTGAAAATAAATTTAACAAACTCAAATCTATGTTTAATATAAGGCTTCCTAAAATTTAACATTAACATCTTTCATATCCTAAAATCTTATAAATCCTTACTTTGATATATATTAATATATATATATATATATATATATATATATATATATATATATATATATATATATATATATATATATATATATATATATATATATATATATATATATGTATATATATATATATAAATATATACATGCTGACTTAGGTGAGCAGTGTGACATCATACTGAAATAGCCTGCTGCTGGGGGCTTCAGTACATACATCGACTGAAAAATAGCCTGACTAGCAGTGGAGTGCTGCTACATCAACTGAGGGTTTGGCATGGGGAACCAATCTTTTCATTCATTGTTCTTTGTTTTTTCTGAAAAAGCCATATCAATTTAGATAAGCAAAAAAAGTGAGCAAATGCTTACATAAATATGCTATTGTAGATATATCAACCCTCAGTATTAGGAAAAATGAGATCAGCAATAATTTGCCAATCTCAATCTTTTAGAGGTTGACAAGAAAAATTTAATACAAAGGTCCTACCATAAAATATAGAAATGAGGTCAGCAATTTTTTGTCGATATCAAACATTTTTAGGTTGGCAGTAAGGTCAACATTGCGGAATGCCGACCCTAATTTCGGGCTGATATGTGTGTGTGTATATATATATATATATATATAAATTAGTAGAAAATTACTTAATAAAAGTTTATACATATATATATATATATATATATATATATATATATATATATATATATATATATATATATATATATATATATATATATATATATAAATTAGTAAAAACACTTATCTAATTTTTGTTTCCTTCAACACTATGCTTCACCATCAGCAGGTTCATCAGGAAGAATGTCTAAACATAAAAAAAATTTCAAATTATAGAAAAATTATTTCACAGGAAGTTGGGAGTTGTTATAACTAATTATGTTATAACTGTAGTATTTTGCAACCAGGAAGTTGCATCAACTACATTAGATAATTAAAAAATCATGAAAAGAATTCTTTAGAATTAGGATAAATTTGGTCTGGTCATTTGTTTTTATAATTTTTTAAAAAGAACTTATTTTCATTTAGAAAATTTCTAGAAAAAATAATGTAATAAAACAGAATGTGTGTCAATTTCTTCAGTCAAGCTTACTCTCACTGATTCAACTGTGACAGAAGATTTTAATACACGAGTTATCTCACCAACAATCTGAATTAAACAATAATAAAAAAAAAGCATACAAACAATTTTAAAAATCAGAGGATAATTATAGGATAACCCATTAGGACATTGCAGTTTTGAAAAAATAACTACTCACTTTAGAAAGGATTTGTGATTTTGAAACTCTGTTTGATATTTTCCAATAAAAATATAAAACTAACAATGAAAAAACAAATATTACCACAGTCACAGTAGAGAAACATGGATATTTTTCTAAAACTGTTGCAATTCTATCAACTCTGTCAACTGAACATTTACCCAAGTCTTTTTTTGAGCAAATTTAGCACCCAATTTCTAATAACTTTGTTCTGGAGCATTTAAATTGATCATGTTATAAAAATAATTTTAAAAGAAAAACAAACAAAATTAATTAAAAATATTTAATTTACTAATTGAAAAGTAATGTTTTTTTACTTACTTTAGATTGCGTATATTTGGAAACTTGCAATTGCTAAAAAGAAAATACACATATATCGTGTGTGTATGTATAAAACATACACATGCATTTCATGGATATTTAGAAAAAGTACTAGTACTAACCTAAAAAAAAATTAGCAATAACAATATTAAAATAGTAATAATATTATAAACAATAACAATAAGTAATATTATTACTAATAATGATATGAATAATAGTGAAATAATGCTATAATAATATTTATATTACATATAATCATACCAAAAGCAATAATAATAATAACCTACAATGAGCCCAACATTTTACAAACAGTATCTCTCCAAAAAAAGACGAGTTTTAATAGTAGAGTTTAGTGATTTAAATTGAATATAAAAAAAAATTATTCCATGAATAAAATATGGTTTTATGCATTGGTTTGTGATTTATGGCCGCACCAACTGAACAATGATTTAGGATATATAATTTAAGGTTACTTAAAGATGGAAGATAACAACGAGAACTTTTTATAGAAGTAAAGAAATTACAGATTGAGAGAGGTCGGGTAACATGCGTATGACTCCAGACTAATAGACAATTTAAAATATGTACAAGAGCACCCAATTTGATAATTTTGGATAGAAAGTAAAGGATATTAGAATTGGAACGATATTCTTGAAGGTATATTATTTTAAATGTCTTGTTTTTAGATTAGATATTCTTAAAAAATTATTGGTTGATAAGTAGTTTATAGGGTATTTCACTGAAATTATAGGTATACACTGAGGCATATTCGTTTAGACGCATCAATTTTTTTCTCTTTATCTTAATTTTTTTCTATGTATTGTCAACTGATATGCATGCAAGTTATTATCAAAATAATTGTTGTGTTGTGGGCTAATAAAAACCACAAAAAAATTTTTTATATGTGTCTTTATTAACATGAGAGTATGTTTGATATACAAAAGCACATTTTTTAATTGGAATATATCTATAGACGCAAAATTAAATTTAAGCAATAACCAAAAAATAGTTAAGTATAAAGAAAATAATAATAATGAAAAAAAAACTTTTAATTTGTGCAGGCAGAAGTTCTCAAAGTTTATTTCAAAAAAATAAAAAAATCACTCAATATCCACGGCTGTTTCAAGCAAGCTTTACGGCTTCTTGTTATTTTTCAAAAATATTAACGTTAAGGGTGTTACTAAATCTTTTATAACTTTTAAAACATTAGAGATAATTTTGTTCTCTAATGTTAAAATCTAATTGTTAAAAAGAATAAAAACACCAATAAAATGTTTTATCTGATGACATTTCACAAAAATATTAAAAAACTTCTTCAATTTTAGAATAAACGCGGCAAATGATAGACTTGGCTAAATTTTAGTAATTTCTTTTTTTTTTTTTTCTTTTCTTTAATATTTTGCCGTTTAAAATATTACAACAACCAATTATATTTTACAATTTTTACATTAGTAACGACAGGACTTCTAGAAGATCATGTGGATCTTGTCATGAAGCCCTTTACAATATATGGTTAATTTTTGATAAAAATACAATGTCTTAAGTGAAATAATAATAATAATACAACTTTATGCAAAAACATGTAAAAACCAAGATAAAATTTTAAAAAGCCAAGATTAAAAAATAAATAAAATATACAAAATAGAACAGCAACGAATAAACAAACAAACAAAACAAAAAAACAATTAAAAGTAAATCAAAATATTTTCAATTAAAAATATAATTCTTTTAAGTTTTTGTTTGAATGAGGCAAAAGTCAGTTGGGTAGAAAAATCAAAATTTGGTAAGACTATTTTGTTCCAGAGATAAGGACCTCGATAAGAAACAAAAAACTGGTCTTTGCTTTTATGGCAAAAAGGGGCAATAAGATTGTTATTAATTCGAAGATTATATTTGTTTTTAGGTTTCATACAATAAAGATTTTGTAATACGTTTGGCAACAAATTTTCTCTACATTTAAACATGAAACATAAAATGTTAAAGACATTTTGTTGATATACATTTAAAATATTCATTTCTTTAAAAAGTTGTTTCGTATGAAAAAACTGATTTTTAAAATTTATTGCGCGAGCTGCGTGTTTCTGATGAAGGTAAAGAGATTTTAGTTTTGTTCTATGAGTGCTTCCCCATATAATATTCGCGTAGTTTATATGACAATGTATAAATGAATAATATAATTGTGTTAACTGGTGTTTACATAATACATTTCTTGCTTTATAGAGAATTCCAATGCATTTAGCGATTTTATTGGAGGTATTATCAATATGATTTCTCCAAGATAGATTCTCATCAATATATGCTCCAAGAAACTTAGTAACTTTTTCTCTTTTTATTATTATATTATCAATTAAAAGGTCTGGCATGATATGAGGCAGTTTCTGTTTTTTTGAAGGTGGATAAAAAAGTGTCCATTTAGTTTTTTCTATATTTAGAGACAATCTATTTTGTTTAAACCAAACAGATACTTTTTTTAATTCATTTGTCATATTAGTAAAAAGCATATTAATATCTTTATGAGACAAAAACAAGTTAGTGTCATCTGCAAAATTTATTGTTGTTAAGTTTGATGATTTATGAAGATCATTTATGTATATTAAAAAAATAAGTGGACCAAGTATGGATCCTTGTGGAACACCACATGTTATATTCATTAATAGATGAGATATAGAATCTTTATTGTAAACAAACTGTTTACGGTTAGTAAGATAACTTTCAAACCATAATAGGGTTTTATCTTTAATACCATATGATATTAGTTTTTTTAACAGAATTTGATGATTGACAGTATCAAATGCCTTAGACAAATCAATAAACACTCCTAGTGTAAAACAAGAGTCTTTAAAAGAGTCAGTTATATTGCGCGTTAGTTGAAGAATGGCATGCTCGGTTGAATTATTTTTTTGGTTTTCGTATAGAATTTTATTTTCAACAAGATAAGAGTAGATTCGGTTGTACATTATTCTTTCTAAAATTTTTGAAAAAACTGGAAGAACTGAAATAGGGCGATAATTTGTTATATTTGTACGATCCCCTGTCTTAAAGATTGGAGTTACTTTTGCTATTTTTAGTTTATCCGGAAAAGACCCTTGTGCAATGGATGCTCTGAAGATTTTATAAAGAATATCTTTTATAACATCGTAGGAATCAATCACAATATTTGTGTTAAAATCATCATACCCAGTAGCTTTATTACGTTTTAATGACTTAAAAGCAACCTCAAATTCATTAAAAGTTAACTCAGTATAATTTAGATTAGAGCTTATTGATGTTTCGAACTCATCAACAGATTTATCTTTAATGAATGAAATACTATCGCTTAATTTTGTACCGATAGTGGTGAAAAGCTTATTAAATTCAAATGCAATATCATTTGAGTCATTTATTAATTTGTTATCAATTTGTATAAAATTTGGAAGTAAATTTTTAATTGGTTTAAGTTTTCCAGACATCTCCTTCATGATTTGCCAGACCATGATACAAGATGTTTTACATAAGCATGTAACATGCTTATGTAAAACATCTTGTATCATGCTTATGTATAACATGCTATGTTATTAAATTAAAAAATATATATGCACAGTCCACATTTTGGCTTGTTCACTCTCTTACAGCCTTAATTTTATTTATTTACTAATAAAAAAAAGACATTTATTTATTGAGTCAGATCAATAATATGGTTGCAACATAAATTTTTACAAAAATAAACTAAAAACAGTTGCCATATAAAAAAAGATTATGTAGCTAAGAACTGCAGCCATTTTAAAATCTATGCAATTTCTAAAAATTTCTGGCATATGCGCACCATAACGCTCGTAATTCCTTAATACGTCGCTAGGCAGTATATTCATTTTTGTTATATTTATTTATTATAAAAAAAGTACACAGCTTTGGAACTCTTCAAACCAAATCGCACTTATGCATGTTTGCACTTATACTTGCACTTAACACTTATTTTGCAACTACTTCGCCCTTACAAAAGATTCACATTTATACTAGATTAGATTTTTACAGACTCGCAGATACAAAAATCGCACTTATTAAATGCGAATTTTATAGAATTCTTGTAGTATATGACTCCTTCTGGTTGGTACTTTAGTCTTAATGGCTATCAAATGAATTAGACTATTTGATTATATAAAATCATGAACGCAGGGTCTATCAGATAGTGGGGGAGGGGGAACAGGAGGGGAAATTTAGTGGCTTTAATTTCTCTGAATTTAGGGGTCCCATTCAAAATTTAATGATTTTTTTTTAGGAATACCTGTCAAAACGTACGGACTTTGATATATATATATATATATATATATATATATATATATATATATATATATATATATATATACACACACACATATATACACACACACAAAGAAATAAATAAATAAGGTCCTCGTTTTTTAGAATTTGTCACAAATCCTACCCCCCCCCCTACCCCATCATCTCGCCGGCCTTTTTATTAATATTCCTAATTTTATAATATTATTATGATATTATAAAATTAGTAATAATGTTTTTTGTTGAAATATCCTTAAATAAGAAGAAAGTTAAAAAAATAATACTGATATTTAAGGCACAATCTACTCTAAAATATTTTTCATCAGAGAAGGCTAAAACTAGCATGTCTTTCTTCAACAAAGCCAAGACTCGTTTGTTTCTTTTAAGTCGGTTGACCTTACTTCTTTCAGTCAGTAATGACCAAGCTGTTCTTAAAAAATAATCTAGCCCTTTTTTCTCTAGAGTTTGTTTTCATTGTTGTCTTACATTTGTTTTTTTTTTCAGTTTAACTCCTTTTTCAACCTTTTTTATACTTTGAGAACAGTGCTTCTGTGGACTCCAAAAACCTATTCAAGCTTTTAATATCTATCCTAGGTTTTTATTTTCTCTGTTGTATGGCAATTTCCAGAACCATTTTCTCATTTGGAAAACGCCAAGAAGTATATCGTCGCAATCTGGAGCATCTGGGTGTTCTGAATTTTCTTTAACTATTGTTGAAATATAAAACTAGTCTTTTTGATAAATCAATACTTCGCTTTCTTAACAGAAGACCTAAAGTTGTTTATTTTATTGAAATTAGTTTCTCATTTCAATTCTGATTGTAGGTTAAATCCGCTGCAAGCTTTTAGTATACAAAGTATACGGTAAAGTATACCGTTAAGTTAGTATACCGTATACTGTGACCGGCAATCCGGTTACATCTGCGAACCGACAAAATTTTTTTAAAAATCTCATCTTTGACAACCCATAACTTGGGTTTTAAGTTAAATTAAACAAATTATTATTATTTTTCATGTTTAAATTATTGGGTTTATTTTTTTTTATTGGGTTTAATTATTGGGTTTAGCGTATATTTACATATATTAAAAAACTGTACGTTAATAAGCGTACTTTTTTGTTAATCACTTGATAATAGTATAGAATGATCAACAGCACTCTTATTAGCGTACTTTTTTCTGACCATGTATTTTGTTAACTTTATGACTTTTATCAAAATATTTTAATCAAAATACTTTTATATTAACTAAATTATTTAATAGAAAACTATTAAATTAAAGCATATTTTAAAATGTCGATGTTTTAAACAGTTCACTTATATTTGAAATTCTTTTAGGTTTTTGTTTTAATCCGTTTTAAATTTTTATCAGTTCATAAGATAATTTTTTTCTTACTTTTTCGACGTTTAAGTTAGACGGAGGCGTAGATTTATTTATTTCAAAAGCTTCATAGTTATAACTTCCGTTCGCGTCACAAGATAAAGTGTTGTTTTGTTGCGCTTATTGCATACTTAAAGTAGTGAAAGCAAATTAGTAAAACTAAAATCAAAAATATTTATAAAAATCTCATCTTTAACAATCTATAACTTAGGTTTTAAGTTAAATCAAGCAAGTTTATTTTTTTTAAAGATAACTACTTCTACTTGTGTTTAAAAAATTTTTTTTTACAGGTTTTTTTTTTTGTTTATACAGAGTTTAAGACTTTTTTTACGAATTCAAATCTTTTTTAAACATAGATTTTTCTCAGTCAGTTTGCTTCAAATTATTTTAAATAAAACTTAAAAGTCAGGAACGAAAATTATATTGGAGGGGGGGGGGGCAGTACTACCCCGAAATAGTTTTAAGGACCTTTTTTTTTTTTTCAGTCATTTTTTCAGGCAATTTCTTCAAAATTATTTATTTGAAAAATTTTGGGGGGGCAAATGGCCCTGCTGACCCCTCCCCCCTCCTTCCCCCGGATGCTACGTGCGTGAAAGTATCCTAAACTTGTACATGATTTTAAACTCTTGAGTTTCCGAAGTTATTATGTTTACCACGTAATTAGTAAAATTAAAAAAAATATATTAACTTTTACTCATTATATTTGTTATTAACTATTAACATTTATATGTTGTTGTAGTTCTTTTTCTTCTATTGTCTTAAGGAATATTTTAATGTTTAAATATCTTTGCAATATCTTTGCAAAATATCAAAAATCAATAGGTCAATTTATAACAACACCAAAACAAAGAGCTCACTTAAAAATAGTATTCAAGAACTTTCAATTTTTCAGGTCTATAAATTAAAGCTAAAGTTAATGGTTCCATAATATATCACAATTATTTTATCTTAAATTATACCACATAAAACTTTAAGGTGGTACTTACCTGAAAAAATTATTTCATAAAATATTTGTTCTTAGTAATGCCTTTTAGATAAATAGGGGAGAGTAACATAAAAAAGAACCCCTTTTCAAAAAATGATAAAATCAACTGGCTGTAAATAACCGAAAATTAAAAACAAAGTTTTTTTTCAGAAAATTCAATCTATGTTCTACAATTTAACATCAGAAAATTAAAGGTGTAAATCTGCCTTACGTTAAGAAACAACCATTGAACAAAGAAATGGTAGGAGCCCATTTTACCGTGGAAGTAGCCTAAAATGGGCCCCTGAATTTAATTTCTGATTAAAACATAACTTTTAATCAAAAGTTGACTATAAATAATTTGTAGATAATGTAAAATCTTCTTTTCATTATTCACATTAAAAGTTGACACTCTGAGTAAAGAAAAATTGACATTAACTTCAATTATAGTCAAATTAAAAAAAAATTAAACAAAATTTTAAAAATAGTACTTTCAAATATTTTTTTTGTCAAAATTTAACAATGAAGAAAACTATTCTTCAGATGGTTGTCATAAACGTTTATGTGCAGCTGCACAATATTCTACAGTAAAATTTATAATAATTGTCTAAGGAAAGTCCAAGCAAAAGATTTTATAGAGGGCCAACTCACCTTAGGGTCCCATTTTAGACCACCTTCCCTTAATTACAAAAACATAATGACAAAAGAAATAAAAACAAAAAAAATAATTATGTTTAAAAATATTTGTGGTAATACCCTAATTATGCAGGTCCTTTGTTCCAAGATATTTTTTCGTTGCAAATAGATAATTATATCAAACTTTGCAAACTAATTTGCAAAGTTTCAAAACATGTGTTGCACTATTATTGATTAGTTAACTAATCAATAATGGTGCAACACATGTTCTGAACTAAAAAAATATATAGAAAATTAAAATTAAGACTTAATTTGGTTAATTAAAACAATTTGGGTAAAACTTCCCCAAAAAGAAGTATAAAAAATGCAAACAATTTGTATCCGTTGGCGCTATTTCACCAATGAATTTGCTAAAGATTACCTGTGGTGTTCCACAAAGATTAATTCCTAACAAAAAATTCCTAACAAAATGCTATCCCTGCTTTGATAATGTCAAAATAAACAGAGAAAATGTTACAAAAATTTTAGGTATTTATGTTGATGATAACTTTACTTGGAAAATTCTCATCGAAAATTTATGCAAAAAAGCTTGAAAAAGTAAAGGAATTTTATATAAGGTAAGAAGCTTTTTGAATAAGAAAATTTTAACTCAATTATATTTCTCTTTTATTCACAGCCATATTATCTATGCAAATATTGCATAGGCTAGTACCAATAAAAGCAAACTTGAACCTCTTTATCTTCACAGAAGCACATAGCACGTTTAATAAATTTTAGTGAACGTTTTACCCATGCAAAACCCCTATTAAGAAAAATGAATGCACTAAATATATATCAACTTAGTGTTTATAATGTACTATGTTTTATGCTTTTATGTAAAATCAATTCTTCCCCGGTTTCTTTTCATAATTTGTATTTGTCAAAAGATAAAAATAAATACATTCTTCGCAATGATAATTTTATTAAGCAGCCATATTTTCAAACAAATTATAGAACAAAATAGTTTAAAAAAATTTTTCTAAAGATTTTATTGAACAATGTAACTACAACTCATTTAAAAGAAAACTTAAAGAAATAATTTTTACAATTGATGATTTGGTAATATACTTTTAATATATATATGTATATATGCATGTGTATGTGTGTATGTGTATATATATATATATATATATATATATATATATATATATATATATATATATATATATATATATGTGTGGGTGTGTGTGTGTATGTGTGTGTGTGTGTGTGTCTGTGTCTCTGTGTGTGTTTATATATGTGTATTTAAATAAGTGTATATGTGTATATGTATATATGCATGTATGTATATGTGTGTATGTGTATATGTATGTGTGTATGTATATGTATGTGTATATATATATATATATATATATATATATATATATATGTATATATATATATATATATGTGTATATATGTGTGTATGTGTATGTATTTATGTATGTGTGGATATATATATATATATATATATATATATATATATATATATATATATATATATATATATATATACATATATATGTATCCCCTTTTTACCTTTTATTTATCAAAAAACTTTTAAAAATTTATATGCAGTTGCGAATAATAAAATAGCACCACTAAGCGTATTTTCTTTTTTGTTAAGAAAACACCATGCAAAATAAATTTTTTTTAAAGCTTTGCTGTTTAAAATATTAGCTAACATGTTTATTTTCTAAAACAAATCATTTTGAGAAAAAAACTGCTTGGTGTTGTTCGATTTTAATCAAAAATGCCAACTCTGACCGAAAAATAAAATAGCACGAAACAGTCTTTTATTGTAAAATACTCTGATAACGGTAAAAAAAATTGTGATAATAGCAAGCGTTGGTTTTTTTTTTTGCTGTTTAATTCGTTTTATGTTAGCGCGAATTAGTAGGAGACAACTTTTTTGGGTTTCTTAAAAACTTTTTTGCAACAACTTTTTTGGATTTCTTAAAAAATCCTCCTTTGATCTTATACTTCTTCAGGAAACTAAATCCAGACCTTCCACTGTTAAACAGTGGAGTGACGAATGGACTGGCGAGTCTATTTGGAACTCCAGTCCGAATCATAACTGTTGTGGGGTGGCGGTTCTCTCTAAATCCAACGTTTCTTTAAATGAACTAAAAAGGGACAATAACGGGAGAATATTAAACGTCATGATAAAAATTGATGAACACGAAATGCAGGTGCTAAATATTTATGCTCTTAATGTGCCGAGAGAAAGGCGCCTTTTTTCGGTGGCCTTGGAAACATCTCACAGGACTACCCGCCCTGTTGGCCGGAGATTTCAACATGGTCGAAAACCTACCTCTTGACACAGAAGGCACAAACAACTCTAAATATCACACCTACGGCATTGCTGAACTTGGGGTCTTCCGAGGTAGGAATATCCTAGTAGATATTTTTCGTTACAAGTTTCCCAACAAAAGAGAATTCCCATGGCGCAATCAGACGGTTAAATGTAGACTCGACAGAATCTACTGCCTTGATAAAGTCGCCAAAAAACAACATACACCAAAACTCTCACCAACCCTTTTTCCGATCACGAGATCGTGTCAACAACTGCCAATTTTTGTAAAACTAGGAGTGGACCAGGATACTGGAAATTAACTTGTTCCCTATTGGAAATAGAGGTGCATAGGCAAAAAATTGAATTCTTAATTCAAGATTAGCAAACTAAAAAACGGTCCTTTAAGTCAATTTTAAAATGGTGGGACGACTGCAAACTTTTTGGTTGGGCTGAATTACAACACATATTGATACAGGAAAGTGCAAAAAACAAAAAACAAATCAATAGGATTGAAAACGAAATCCAACGGAAGCGACAAAACACTAACCTGAATTTAGATAGCATCAAAGAAAAACGCGATGCTCTTTTCTTGCTCCAGTTTCCCGATGCTTTTATTCGCACGAAACAAAGACTAATTAAAGAAGGAGAAAAACCTTCAAAATTTTTGTATAATTTGGAAAAAACTCAACAGCCGAACAAGTCAATTACCGAAATTCGAAAGAATGACGGCACATTGAAGAGTGAACCTGGTGAAATACTCAACTCCCTGGTTTCATATTATAAAAACATTTACACCAAAACTAATTTATGCAAAGACAACCAAAACAATGTCTTGTCACACATCACTAAACGTTTCAGTGATGATAAAAACCGAATTTTAAACACCCGCCTGACTGGTGCGGAACTAAAAGAAGCCCTTATTAAATTTGAAAACAGAAAATCTCCGGGCTATGACGGACTTCCAGCTAAATTTTACAAAACTTTTTGGCATATTTTAGAAAAAGATTTTGAAGAACTTGCTTTTTAAATTTTTGTATAGAACCAAACCAGCCACTCTATGAAAAAATCAATAATTTCACTAATTCCAAAACAAGGAGATCTTACTGAATTTAAAAATTGGAGGCCCATATCCTTAATCGGCGCTCATTACAAAATAATCGCAAAAGCGCTGGCCCTAAGACTTGCAAAAGTAATGGGGAAAATTATAGAACCAAATCAAACTTGCGGAATCCCAGGTAGAACAATATTCTCAAATTTACATTTAGTCCTTGATCTTATAGATTACGCAGAATTTAAAAATCTACCTAGTTTCATTTTATCTATAGACCAAGAAAAGGCGTTTGACAAAATCAATCGTGCATTTTTACTGCAAATTCTCCAAAAATTCAATCTCGGAGACAATTTTGTATCTTTTGTTAACACTCTGTATTCAGAAGTTTTGGCATCTGTTTGAACTGCGGTTTTTTGTCGGTCTTCTTTCCTACGGAAAGAGGAGTCAACACAGTCAAGACAAGATGACCCTCTCTCTCTCTGCTGTACGTTTTTGTCGCCGAAGCTCTTGCTTTGGTGGTCAGAGCGGATAGCAGAATAGAGGGTTTCCCACTACCAGGAACACCGAAACCCCTTAAAATGCAGCAGTACGCAGGCGATTTGAACTTTTTTGCCAGGGACGTAAGATCTGTCCGCCATTTTTTTGAAAAAGTAAAACTATTTGAAAAAGCAAGTGGTTCAGTGATCAATGCCTCAAAAACCAAGGGTCTCGCTCTTGGGGGTTTTGATCCTAAAATGTACCCAGAATTGGACAAAAATAACACCGGTTTCAAAATATTGGGTGTTACTTTTTATACCAGTTGACTACCGATTTCAACTGGCTAGTAACTCTAAACAAAGTAAAGAAAAAACTCAAGTTTCTGGAACTACGTAATTTGTCACTTAGGGGAAAGACTATATTGATAAATACGTTAGCAATGTCAAAAGTGTGGTTTCTGGCAAACATTCTGCCCGTTCCCGAATGAGTAATAGAACGTCTGCACAGAGCCATTTTTGATAATCTTTGGCAAAAGACCAATTGCAATCCGGTCAAGAGAAAGACACTTTTTCTACCCGTCAAAAGTGGGGTCTCGGAATTTTATCACCAAAGGAGCAAAGTCTTGCACTTCCCCTCAAAACACTCTTTCAACTGAAAGAATGCGAAGAGGATATAGTTCACGATTATTACTACTTTTCAAAGTATTGGTTGGCGAGTTCACTTATAAAATTTACGAACCAAAACCAAAGCCCTGTTTAACGTCCCCCTAAAAACAACAAAAAATTTTTACTTAGAAGTGACAAAAAACAAAAAGACAGTCGTGCCAGCAGAACTTTTCTGGAACAGTCCAACAAAAACAACAAAGCCGTGGACCCAAATTTGGAAAAAAAAAATTCAGCGAGTCTATCGGAGAAAAACCCTACCTCGCAGCTGCAGTTGACACTCACTCAAACCATCATGAGTGCAATATGGAACAGCAGATGCCACCACATGTTTAACAATTCGAAAATCGACCCAATGGCTGTGATCAGGATAATTACCAGAAATATAAGGAATATTGTTACTTTAAAGTATAATTATCATGTCCGTAGAAAAACCACGGACATTATCTGTCAATTTTTTTGTTTTAAAAAAGTTTTTTGTCAAATAGAGAACGGGAACCTGAAACTAAACATATGAGCTAAACTAATACACTGGCTCATAGAAAAAACTAAATGTATAGTTAAGTGTTCCTGTTCCCTGCAAACATTCTTTTTACAACAAAAATATTTTTACATATGATTAGACAATCACTGCCAGCCCTTAGTTTACGATATACATTTTATTATTGGCATGTTTTCTGTAGATTTCGTAACGCGATGTTTTGTGTAAAAGTCCTGTATTTTTTTTAGTTTTTTTTAATAAAATCTTTCCTTACTAAATATACTTAATTAATCTTTACCAACTTCATTTTCAACCTTTTTCTATATTCTCGATTTCTTTCCGTACAACGGCTCAAAAAAACAAAAACAAAAAAACACAAAAAAATTTAAAATTAAAAATACAAAAAATTAAATAATTAAAAAACACAAAAATATACAAAATACAAAAAAGCAAAAAAATATATATACATATAGAGAAAAAATTATTTCAAATATATTGTCAAATAAATGACGATAATTAGTTTGTTAATATTTTAAACGCATTATGCAAGATTATATAAAAATTATAAACGAAGATAAAAATTGAAAAAAAAAGGTGTAAAACTTATCGTAAATAAAATATGCGTATTTATTATGCAGAGACAGTAAAAATAATTGTAAATATTTATTATTTTGTAATTAAAAAAAAGAAAAAAAAGACATCTACTTATAAAAATGGGACGCGGAAAGCATTGTAGTGCAGAAAAACGACAACTGATCCAAAAGTTGATATCAGCAGGGAAATCTTATAGAGAAGTTGGTCGTTTAGTTGAGTGTTCCAATAAAATGATAGGAAATGCCATAAAATTTCTAGAAAAGCCTGAAACACGTGGTCGAAAACGTTCTATTTCAACATTGCTGACCAATCGCTTAGTCCAACAGGCTAAAAAGGAACCTTTTAAAACAGCTACCGAGCTGAAAAAGGACTTTAACATCGATGCAACAGTACAAACAGTTCGGAGTTGTCTGCTAGTTAATGGATTAAAAGTCTGTAGCCCCAGAAAAGTTCCACTTCTAAGTGCCAGACATGTTGTAAAGCGTATTGCGTTTGCTAAAAAATACTCAAATTAGCCACTCGAAAAATGAAGGAATGTTTTATGGACAGACGAAAGTAAGATTGTGCTTTATGGCGGAAAAAGCTCTCGGGCATATGTCAGAAGACCGCCGAATGCAGAATACAATCCAAAATATACCATCAAAACTATTAAACATGGAGGTTGTAGTATGATGATATGAGCATGCTTTTCTTATTACGGAGTAGGGCCCATTCATCCCATTACTACTATTATGGACCAACACGTTTATGTTGATATATTAGATAAAGTGATGTTGCCGTATGCAGACTATAAAATGCCGTTGTCCTGGGTGTTCCGACCGGACAATGACCCAAAGCACACTAGCAAGAAGGCGAAGAATTGGTTTGAGGAGCATAAAGTGAACGTTATGGAGTGGCCAGCACAGTCGCCAGATCTTAACCCAATCGAGAATTTGTGGGCTGACGTAAAGGAGGTGGTTGCTGCTGGCAAATCCACGACGAAGGAGTCACTTTATAACGTAGTTAAGGAGACGTGGAGCGAAATTCCGCTTAAGCGATGTCAGGACTTTTATTTATTATTTATTTATTTTCGTCATTAAAAAAAATAAGCTTTTACAATGTTTTTACAACACAAAAATATAACATTAAAGTTTCGACTTGGTTAACTCGATGCCAAGACGTTGTGTAGCCGTCATTGCCAATAAAGGTCACGCAACAAAATATTAATATGTTAAGAAATAACTAATTTTTATTGTAAAATTTTTAAAACAATTGATCTCATATTATTTCCTTATTTTAAAGTACACATTAAAGCTGTGGTGCTATTATTTTTTTCGCGTTTTATTTGATTTTTTTTGAATTTTTGTTTAATAAATGAATACTATATATTAAAACTTGTATATTTTGTTTTTTATAAAAATTATAAGCCATTTTACTTTTAAATATGTTTTTAAAAGATTTTCAAACTATCAAAAATAGTTAAAAATTTTAATTTCAACCAATTTTTGGTGATGGTGCTATTTTATTTTTCGCAGCTGTATATATTGTATACGTTATAAAAAGCTACGTTATAAAAAGTATTCAAAAAAATTTTTAATTGAGAGAACGAATTTTTTAATTTATTTTTAAAATTATTCGACAAATCAAAATTTGGTAAAACATTCCTTTTCCAGAGATATGGTGAACAATATGAGATACAAAATTGATTAAATCTTGTTTAACAAAGCGGTTTATTTACAAAATTATTATTTCTTAAGGTCTATTTTTTTATGGGTTTTAAAATAAATAAATCTTTAAAAACTAAAGAGCATAAATCGTTTTTCCACATATAAATGAAAGATAAAACATTAAATATATTTAATTCGTAAACATCGAATATTCTCGTTTCCATAAAAAATATTCTTTTATGTGAATATCGATCTGCAAAATTGATTAAATAGCGTGTTTCTGACGGCATTAAAGACGTTTCAACTTACTTTTGCCTGTTCTACCTCAGACAGTAATTGCATAATTTATATAACTGTGAAAAAATGAGTAATAAAGTTGTGTTAAAATTTTTTCTACCTAATACTTTTAGACACTTGAACGCAATTGCAATTAATATGTTGTTTCCACGTGATCAGGGCCGTCCCTAGCGGGGGGTTTTTAGTAGAACTGATAAATGTAGAATATGGAGAAATTTTTTTTCTTTTTTCTTCTTTTTTTGGTGTCTCTAGTTGGCAAAAAACATATAAAAACGAGAGACCTCTTCGGGACGGCCCTTGATGTGATGTTCTCGTCAAGAAAAACACTAAAAATTTTGTTATTGAATCTCTTTTTATTTCAACTTGATCAATAAAAGTTTGCGGCATATTTGTGGGTAAGGAACGTTTTTTGGAAAGGGGATGAAAGAGAATCCAATTTGTTTTGTTTATGTTTAGTGTTAATTTGTGAAGATTTTGCGTACTAACTACATAACTGCATGTTCAGTTAAGTTTTTTTTTTTAAACCAAATTGATTTCCGTACAGATGACTTGCGAATGTTTACATTCTCGTTATCAAAAAAAGATGCGCGCGCATACTTGCAGGCAGAAAAAGCAAATGTTTGGAATATTTTCACTAAAAACATTGCGATATTGGTATTATTGGAGTCGGAAATTCGTCATCATTTTTGCCGCAAACGGCTACCATTATAGTTGGGCGAAAACAAACTTTGGTTCTTGCCACAGATCTCAAAATAATAACTAATTTATAATAACTAATAAATAATTTTTTTTTTATTAAATTACAACTATTTTAGTTATTATTATTATTTTGAGATTATTTTGCTTCTTGCGCTAAATTAAAAGAACAGTTTAAAATGCCCATTGGATGTACAAACAATCAAATAAAAAATCCAGATCTCAAGTTTCACATTTTACTGAAAAAAACCAAATTGTCGTAAACTTTGGCTTAAAGCAATTAGTCGTACTGCTTTAGACAAAGATGGGACTATTATCAAGAACAAACTTTGGTCACCGAAAGCAAAGTATCATTACATTTGTTCTGAACATTTCATTTCTGGTAATTTATTTTCTTATGACAAAAATTGTGAACTACTCCAGGTAGCTTTAAAAAATATAATTTCATTTTAATGTAATGTTTGTTTTACAGGCCAAAAGAAAAACTTTATTTTAGCCAACTATGCATCTGCTAAAAGACAGCTTCATTTGCCATCAAGTCAAATTGAAAACGCTAATGAAATAATACACATCGATTTTTGTGACAAGGCAGAATGTTCTGCTATGATAGAGCAAAACTGTTTTTCCCTAGTCTCATCAAGCACTGCCATGATATTTATATGTATATATACAGTATTGGACAAAACATTTGCAACCAACATCGAACAATACTAAAAAGTGTTCCTAATTTTACATGTCTTAAAAACGAAATGAACTATACTACCACAGCAAACAGTTCAGGAGTCTGGAGTCATAGCATGCCATGACATGAACAATCAGCTGACAGGTGACAACACACAGGAAGAATTTCGTTGACAAGTGCCATTTTGCAGCGGAAAAAACAAGTGCAACTTTTTTGGTTCGTTTCATTTTCTTAAGTCTGGTCCATGTCAACGTCACGGAAGTTTTTTAATAATTAAAGGAAGTATTCAGAAGTTTCCAGAAGTATGCAGAAGCTTCCAGAAGTTTCCAGAAGAAGCATCTGGAAGCATCCAGTAGCATCCAGAAATATCCAGAAACATCCAGAAATATCCAGAAACATTCAGAAGCATCCAGACGCATCCTGACACTTCCAGAAGCATCATAAAGAAGCATCTAGAATCTTCCAGAACAGGTTCACACAGTTTCATTTTACTATATAAGAGACATGTAAATTGACATGTAATTCTGTCAGTATATGGAAGTCAATCAGTCAGTATTATCAAGACAGTTTATCGAAGTGAGTTTTATCAAAGTGTTTTATCGAAGAACATCAATACAAGAAGTGAAATACAATAAGTGTTTCATTACATCAATACAGTCCACATCCAACCAAGACATTGTTTTCCACAGAGCATCATTGTATCATCACAAGGTAAATGTAACGCGGTAAGCCTTGAGAAGCGTGATTATTTATTTTTATTATTTTTATGACTTCAAGTGCAACTTCTCAACTTCTCGATTATTTCTCGACGCCCTGGAAAGAAACCGCTGATTTTACTAAAAAACCAGAAAAAAAGACTCCTGTTTGCTACATCTCATATTGACTGGAATGTGCAAAAAATGGCGAACTGTCCTGTTCAGTGATGAATCGAAGTTCAACATCATTGGGAGCGATGGCATTTGCCGTGTACGTTGCTTCTTTTCAATGCTTCTGGAAGCTTCTGGATGCGTCAGGATGCTTCTGAATGTTTCTGGATATTTTTGGATGCTTCCATATGCTTCTTCTGGAAACTTCTGGAAGCTTCTGCATGCTTCTGGAAACTTCTTGAAACTTCGGGATACTTCCTTTAATTATTAAAAAACTTCCGTGACGTCGACACGGACCAGACTTAAGAAAATGAAACAAACCAAAAAAGTTGCACTTGTTTTGTCCGCTGCAAAATGGCACTTGTCAACGAAATTCTGCCTGTGTGCTGTCACCTGTCAGCTGATTGCTCATGTCATGGCATGCTATGACTCCAGATTCCTGAACTGTTTGCTGTGGTAGTATAGTTCGTTTCGTTTTGAAGACATGTAAAATAAGGAACACTTTTTAGCATTGTTCGATGTTGGTTGCAAATGTTTTGTCCAATACTGTATATATAATATATATATATATATATATATATATATATATATATATATATATATATATATATATATATATATATATATATATATATATATATATATATATATATATATATATATATATATATATATATAAATATATATATATATATATATATATATATATATATATATATATATATATATATATATATATTTATATATATATATATATATATATGATATGTGTATAAATATATATGTATGTATATATATTTCTATTAAAGCGCTATTAGACGCACTTTATTTTGTGTTTTGCATCAGCACTATAAAAATTTATCTCAAAAACTGGAGCAGGATTAACATCTTTTGTAAAATTCTGATTCCATTTATAAGGTATATCTGTGCAAGTTTGTGATGTCTTTTTTTTTTTTTCTCCCCATTTTTTGCCGTATAAAAATATAAATACAACCAATATATCCAATATACAAATGGCCGGGGCAAGAAGAAGACACAATTTGTCTTACCGCCAAGCCCCGAGATTGGTTCCGTAAAAAATAAATAATTTCGTATAGAGTATATAGATGTTACTAATATGTATAAAATAAGACTTTATTTTTAAAAAGATAAAACAAAAACAAAAAGTTACAGGGTCATAAAGAATTTTTTTTTTTTTTTTAAATATATAAAAAAATAAAAATTTAAAAATTTAAAAAAAAAATTTTTTTAAAGTAATAAAACAATCAATAAAAAGTAAAATAACAAGTTCTTAGAAATAAATATCAAATAAATAAGTATATAAAGATTAATATAAATTTGCACAAAGTAAAACTTTTTTTTTTTTTAATTAATTAAGATTAAATACTAAAATTATTAATAAAACACAGAATTGTGAAGAAATTGAACCTTTTCAATTTATAAATATATATATATATATATATATATATATATATATATATATATATATATATATATATATATATATATATATATTTATATGTATTTAAGCATGCTTCAACCAAAACCATAAAAAGGGTTGACAAAGATAAACTTTAAACTAAATCGAAAAAACTTATCTGTGTCAACCAAAAAAGTCAAACACTCCATCACTAACTAGGAGCATTTGCTTCAATCTTACTTTAAATTCGTCAAGAGTTTCAAGAGTTTTAAGTTTAATAGATAGGATTTTATTCCATACTTTTGGTCCTCTAATGGATAATGAAAACTCAGTTGCATCATAAAAACATTTGGGCTGAATATAGGTGTTGTTTGAGTATCTGGTTAAGTATCTATGTTTATTTATTTTGAATAACGAATTAAAAATGTTTAGTGTTGTTCTTTTATTAACTTTATACATGAAAATTAAAAGATGAAAAATATTTATTTGGTAGACATTGAGTATATTCAGCTTTATAAATAGTTCTTTGGAGTGAGTAAAACGGCCTACATTAGATACACACTAAGAAATAAAGGTAAAACGGGGTGTTTTTATATACCCTAAGGTATATTTACCGCTGCTTAATCCTAATATTAAAATTGAGGTAGATTTTTCTGCCTTAGGGTATGAATTTCGCTACTTTGTAATAGGGTTTTGAAAAAACACCCTAAACGCAAATCTAAAAATAAACGGCAAACCTTTTATTAGCAAACTAAGGTAGAAAATTCTACCTCGGCTAGAGAAAATATCTACCTTAACATTTTCTACCCTTGCAAAGCAAAAAAGCACGACAAAATGGTAGGATTCTTAGGTGGCAAGGAAAGAAGTATGCTATATATTATATATATTAGGGTGACCAGACGTACTCTTTTTTAAATCATTATACTCTTTTTCAAGTAATATTTTTATTGTATCTCTCTTTTTTATTTAAACCACTAAATATACTATTTTTTAAACATTTTATGAAAAAACTTTTTTATTTGGCAACATATCACTAAATTGTTTTCATGTATGAAATATTATAACTGCTATAGTTTTGATATTAAACTCAATGTATTTACATAAACAAAAAATGTACATTTTTTTAACTGACGTTTTCGCTTAAAACTGGGTTCAATAATATCTATATATATATATATATATATATATATATATATATATATATATATATATATATATATATATATATATATATATATATATATATATATATATATATATATATATATATATATATATATATACAAATATTTTTACTAGAAATACTAAAATGGTATTAATGCTCATTTTAGTTGTTCGAAAAAGCAAAACGAATCACTGGTTTAGATTTGAAAATTAAGATAATGAAGTTTTTTCAAAATCGTTCAGACAAAATTTTGGACATTTGCAAATCAAAGTTGCCTTCAATAAAAAAAACATTGTTTTTGTAAACCGTCAATATTTTATTAAATGATATTGGTGCATCATCAAATGTTGATATTGAAGGTATATAATAAATATATTCTTTGTAGTATAGACTATTTTTTTGCACATGTTATCGTATACATATATAATATCAGGTCAGAGAATATCGGCTTCTTTGCTTCTTTTACCAGTTGTATTTGGTGAAGACATCGATCGCTTCTTTTCTTTAAATAAGGTTGTATATCAAGTTTGTAGTCTTTATTACTAACAATTTTATTATGAATAATTATTAATGAAATTAGTACTTTAATAATTTATACATTTTTGTAATTACAGAATCCACAAGTTTCCACTCCATCAATAACCATCAGATGTGCAGGCGAAGCAAATGTTTTTAACGTTGATGATGCCGAAATGAACGTAATGCTCGACGGCATAGTAATAGCAAAATCCAAGACAGTATTAAGTGCGCTTACAAGTTTAGTTGCAGCCTACTGGGTGTACGAAATTGCATTTGACGCAAAACTTAAAAAAGCATTAGATTTTGTTGCAAGCCATGTTTGTGGCGTTTCTAGCTACATTACAACACCATTTAGTCAAAGAATTTTGAACAAACTTTTGTAATAATAGATAATTTCTATAAAAATATAATTTAAAAAAAATAATTTGTATCTCAATAAACACGAGTAAATTAATTACAATTTCCATATAATACTTTAAACTAGACATACTTTGACCGGTTCCACAATTAAACTAAAGCTGCGATGTAAATTCGCGTGATAAATATTTATATTTCTGCCCTAATTTGGTAGATTTTTAAATCTTGGGTGGATTATTATACCCTTGTTAAGGGTATATTTTAACACCCGAAAAGTTAAGGTATATTTTTCTACCCATAGGGTCGGATATACGAAGTACCTCTACGGGTAGAAAATTCTACCTTTTTTTTTTAGTGTGTATTATTCTCATTGCATGTTTTTGTTTATTAAAAAGTTTTTTAATTTTGTTTTGATTTGTGCTACACCAAGCAATGTTTGCGTAATTCAGATAACTATGAACAAAAGAGAAATATAACAATTTTAAACTAGTTTGATTTAAAAATGGCCTTGCTTTATAAAGTAGGCCAATATTTCTTGAGATTTTACTTTCAAGATAATGTATACATTATCTCAAGTATTTCAAGATAATGTATACATTATCTCAAGATTTGTCCAAGTAACGTTTTTGTCAAGGAGTACTCCTAAAAATTTTAATGATTGTTCTCTTTTTATAAATTGACTGCCAATATAAAGTTTTGGAAATTTTAAAGGGATTTTATCGCGTTCATGAAAGCGATGGAAAAAAGAATACTTTGTTTTATCTAAATTAATTGATAATTTATTTGCATTAAGCCATTCTGTGAGTTTTATCAGTTCCATGTTAAATGAATTAAACAACGATTTAATATCGTGACAAGCGTGAAACAAATTTGTATCATCCACAAACAAAATAGTGTCAAGTAACTTACAAGATTTGCTTAAATCATTAATATAAATTAAAAATAAGAGTGGTCCTAAAATTGCCCCTTGTGGAACACCACATTTTATATTCATATTATCAGTTTTTCCGCAGCTAAATGAAATGTATTGTTTCCTATTTGACAAATAGCTTTGAAACCATTTAAAATTTAAGTGCTTAATTCCGTAAATTTCTAGTTTATTTAATAGAATATAATGATCAACAGTGTCAAACGCTTTGCTAAGATCAATAAATACACCTAGCGTATATTTATTTTCATCAAATGCCTGACAAATATTTTGAACAAGATGAATAATTGCTTGACCTGTGGAGTGATTTTTTTTAAATTCAAATTGCTTGTTATAAAGAATATTGTTATTTTCTAGAAAGGTAAATAGTCTATGATACATAATGTATTCTAATAGTTTTGAAAGTCATGGTAGTATTGAGATTGGTTTGTAATTGGAAATGCTGGTATCATCTCCAGATTTAAAGACTGGTACCACCCTTGCAAGTTTAAGTTTATCAGGAAAGATTCCTTGTTCAAGAGACAAAGTAAAAAATGCATGAGCGGAGATTTGAAATAAGAAATTGATTTTACACTACTGCAAACATCGTCAACGTCATCGTCATCGTCATCGTCAATCGTCATCGTCAATCGTCATCGTCGACCTTTGTTTGGTTTTAAATTAGAGGCAGCATTTAATAATTCTTTTTCAGTTAATTTATTATTTTCCATTATGGTATTATTAGCGGTTAGGTATGATTTTAAATCAGATTTATTAAGTTTAATTTTTGATGCTAAATTTACGCCTGAATTAACAAATGCATGATTAAACGATTGAGCAATTAAAGATTCATTAACAATTTCGCAGTTATTTATAATCAGTTTTTTCGGAAGACTGTTACAATTTATACTTTTTTTATCAATGACGTCATTTATTAAACGCCATGTTTTTTGTGAATTGTTTTTAAATTTTATTAACTGGTTAGTATAGTACGATTTTTTTGAGGACTTTATAATTGATTCAAAAAGTCGTTTGTAGTTTTTAAAATTTGACTCATTTTAAAAGGTTCTTTTTTTAATAAACTTTTCATAGAGGCGTTGTTTTTTTTTTGATGATTTTATGATACCTGGTGTTATCCACGGATTTTGAAATGTTTTTTTTTTTTTTAATAAGTTTTATAATTTTTGGAAATGCTTCATTATAGTTGTTTTGAAATATCTGCTTGAAACTGTTATAAGCAATATTAACATTTGTAGTTTTCAGGACCGGTCCTTAAATCTGTGGAAGATAAAAGGCTTTTAAAATGAAAAATGGAAGCGTCATTAATTATTCGTTTAGTAATTTTTACTTTTTCGGAAATTTGATTGATTTTTTGTTTTGTTGATATTATAAAAACCGGAAAATGGTCTGAAATGTCTGTTACAAGTATTCCAGTTTTAATTTTTATGTTAGAGAAAATGTTAGTTATAGTTTGATCTATTGAAGTGGAGCTATCTTTTGTAATTCTTGTAGGTTTATTAATAGTTGGAATAAAACTATTTTGATATACAATATTGTAGAAACTTCTTACGTTTTTATTTGCGTCATATTCCAGTACGTTCAAATTAAAATCTCCCACAAAGTATGTGCATTTCCCACAAATGGCTTTGTTTGTAATTAAACTTTTAAATTGTTTAAGAAACATTTTTATATTGCCAGAAGGTGGTCTATATATAACATTCAGAATTACATTTTTGTGGATTTTATTTATAACCCACGGCGATCTATACTGAAGGCCTTGCCATCGCGCAAACATCGTATTTGACTGGGGGCCTATTTTTTAAACGGCGAAAACAAAACAAAAATTTGTTTAAGTATTAGGTAACCAAAAAAGTTCGTGCGGTTTTTGGTAATTGAATTGTTTTTAGCATTTTTTACAACACCCACATCGCACAAGGCAAGTAGCTTTGTTGCGTAATAGAACGCGTGTGTCACGCGCAGTTGCTGCATATATAGTGTAGGCTTGTAACGAGCTTGCAGGAAAGGTTTTGTGTAAAGAAAGGATGGCAACCCAACCAACGATTATTCGATCTTGCTTACTTTACGAGTTCAAACTTGGAAGGAATGCAACACAAGCGGCCAAAAACATCTGCACAGCATTTGGAGAAGGTACAGTAAGTGAACGCACAGCACAGAAGTGGTTTCAGCGATTCTCTTCGGGAGATGAGTCCATCGAAGACCTGCCGCGTTCTGGACTTCCATTGTTGGTTGATGAGGATGAACTGAAGGACGCTGTCGAGTCTGACTCCAGCCAAACTTGCCAAGAACTTGCAGTGAGGTTTGCTGTGAGTGTTGAAACCATCCGCCTGCATCTGCATGCGATTGGGAAAGCGTGGAAGCTGAGTCGGTGGGTTCCGCACAAATTGTCGATCGACAACAAGAAGCAACGGCTTACGATCTGCACATCACTCTTATTACGCCACAATGTTGAGCCTTTTCTTGATCGTTTATTGACATGCGACGAAAAATGGATTGTGTACAACAATACCA
>NC_088922.1:19195000-19330000 GCF_038396675.1 Hydra vulgaris
CCATGATACAAATATATTAATAAATTCTGCTGTATCTTGTCTTTCTTTTATATGCTGCAGTCCTGGATGATTAATTAAAGCATGGTAAGTTTTGTCACAAAATACCCTTTAACAGGTAGAAACTGACTGCCTCTCAATTGGCTTTAGAAATATTGAAACTTCATTTAAATTAGATAATTTAACTAAATTTTTGGATTCAAGTTCATAAAGCTTTTTAAGGTGATCCCATTGTGCTACTTTATGTACTCCTTTATCATAAAAAATAAGTTAACCAGTTTTTTCAGTAAGCCAATTATTTCTAATGTTTTTAAGCAAATGTACTTAATCAAAGATTAAGAAAATACCATCATTAGTCAACCAGGGTTTATTTGGAACTGTTCTTTTGAAGATTTTAAAAAATGCCTGATTAATTCTATTTCCATCACATATTATAGCTTTGACTTGACCCGATGATCCCTTTATTGATTAGATAGTAATGCTAATTTGTTCGAAAAGAAATTACGAGTTTAATTTACTTATAGGTATCATTTTGGTAATGAACGATGGTCCACTGAATAAGCAATTAACCATTAAACTCAATACAATTTTTGCAAGAGAAGTTGAATCGTCCATTGCTTTTCCAAATAATATACCACCATGATATAATAACATTTTTTTAACATAAACCTCGTCATGCAATAACAAACAAAGTTTCTGTTTTTCTTCAATAGATTTGAAAATATTTGTCAAAAAAAGCTTTTCGTTTAATTTAGAAACTTTTGAAGTTATTCTTGTCAAAGTTCTTACAGAAGGCAATTGGTATTCTGTTCGCAATTGATTATACAAATTTCTGGACGTAGCAAAATACTGAAAAGATCTAATAATAATTTCTTTAGAATAAATCTTACTACCAATACACTGTGAACCCATAGAAGCTAAATGTTCTTGAATTACAATTTCTTTTCTTCCAAGAATCAAATTCTTTAAATAACGTACGACTTCTTCTAATATTGACCATGCATTAATTTTGGAAACTCTGTTTTTAGAAATTGTAGAAATTTTAATTTTGACTCCATAATGATAAGTTTCAAAATGCAAATTGTTTCTAATCTTGATTAAAAAACATGGAACCCCATTTGAATAAGCTTGTGATTGCAAATGAATAGTGTTATTTATCATAAAACATACCGATGGAATACCTAAATCTCTTTCATTACTTAAAATAATTTTTTTTCATTTCAGCAAAAGTTACTCTATCTTTTTCTAAAAAGGTTGATAGTTCATCTTGAGCGAAATTTCAAGAACACGAAGAAGCACAATTTGTTGAACGTAATGGAGGAGATTGAGTGGGAATTTGATAGAAGGTATGCCTGGCCAAACAGATGGTGGAAATTTAGGACGATATTTTCCTCTGACTTGTTGTTTTTCAAAATTTATCCGCCAATGCAACTCACAAACTACAGTCTCATTAGTTACATTTAGATTTGCATTTGGAATTACTTTAATCCACATTTGTTTTTCTTCTTCATTCTTAGGAAATCGATATACTGAGATCTTCAAATTATCCGATTTCTTTTTAGCAGATAAATAATTTGTAGTACAGCCATAAATACAACATTTTTTTTTACATATTTCAATATAACGAAAATGGCGATTATAGTTAAGTACAGTTTAAAATAGGCCCCCAGTCAAATACGCTGTTTGCGCGATGGCAGGGCCTTCAGTATAGATCGCCGTGTTATAACCTCAATCTTTAAAGATTCACAATCATTAGTCACCAAACAAAGGTCCATGCGTAATTTAAAAGTTAACGAGTTATGCACAAATACGCACACTCCTCCGCCTGTTTTTTCAGAGCCTCTAACTTGATGGACAACCTTAAAATTATTAAGTTGAAAATTATAGTCATTTTTAACTTCCTTATCCCAACACCATGTTTCTGTAAGGCAAATAATTAGATAATTAAGTTTGGTGCTAAATAAAAATTGTTTTAATTTCTCAAAATTTTTTCGAATACTCCTAATATTCAAATGTAGTATTGAAGATAGAATATTCAAATGTAGTATTGAAGAATGTCAAGCCTAAACGGACTGCTGCTCGTAATTTATACAAAACAGCAGCAACATGAGAGCAGGTTTCACCAAGTCTGTATAAAATTAAATAATAAAATCTAAAAAATATTAATTTTTGAATAATTAAAAAAAAACAATCTTCTTTAGATTGTACATTTTTTTTAGACATTAAACAATTATGTATAGAATATACACACGATGTCTAATTTAGCTATTATATATATAATCTTAACCCTCATAATGCAAGCATTGTGTTTGGATTATTAATCTTAGATAGTATGTAATCTAAGACGAGAAAATTATCTGGGGAAAAATAAAGAACAAAAAAATCATTTAACTCACCCTGCAATGCAGTTACAGTGACTTAATATAATCAATCCTTTGTTGTTAACAGCAATCCATGGTGTGTGAGTTGGGTTGTTTGTTCAATAGGACAGCCTTACTTCTGTTTGTACCAAGCCAGACACAAAATATTTATGAGCATCCAATGCTTTGTAGTTATACATAGCTTCCTGAAAAAAGATTCTTGGAGTTTTTATCAAATAATGATAAACGTCATGATATTGAACAGATGGCTTTTCAGTGGAGTCAACTTTCCAAGTATCTGCAGGGAATTTATATATATATATTAATCAACTCCAAGGATTTTAAGTTTGTTTTTGTAACGTTCAGCGGGACTACGATCTAATTATTCATTCAAAGTATTCATAAATAGACATCTTTTATAAGGTTTTCTTGGGGCACCTTAATAACAATAAAAAAAAAAAGTTTATAGACTCTTTAACTTACTTTATGTTCGCTTTCTGCTGCTTTCTTCACTTAATTGATAATTTGTTTTATCCCTACTAAGATGGTAACCATTCACGCTATCAAAAAATACGTAAAATCACGTGATTTTCCGACTCCAAGGATATATATATATATATATATATATATATATATATATATATATATATATATATATATATATATATATATATCAAGGACTACTATACGGAACGACGCGCAAAGTCGATTTCCTGACTCCGCTAGCAAAGGCCATTCAATATTTCTCACTAAACTCTTATTTAACTAAATTTGGCCGAAATAGCGTTTTATAAAATCAAATTACTGAAATATTATTAAAATAATTTTGCGTTATTGTTAATAAAAAATAAATAGCAAATTAAAAACTTATTTAAAAAAGCATAAAAGATCAATATAAAAAAATTCGTCTATGAAAAAACGTAAACATTATACCCTCTAGAGACTTTTTAACAAAGTGAAAACTTTAAAAAAACAAACATGAATTTAATATAATAAACTTCTTAAAAAAAGAAACAACAAAATATTATATATATATATATCATAATGACATTATTCAGCTAGGCGTGCCTTCTTAATTGATATCTGATAAAGACATGCATTTTTCGTTTGGTCTTTATCCAAGTGCTGCATTTCATGCAGGAGAACATTTGCAAAACGCCTAAAAAGGCTTTTTGAAGATAAACCTTAATCATAGTATGTGTCCATTACAGAAAGAATGTTTATAAGTCTTTTTCTACAACATGCTCTGTGTTTTTTTTCTTTTACAAAGCATAAACCAATTTTAACTAGCTGATAGGTACACTCATGTGGGACTGTCAAATATCCCCTTGAAACTTCATCAATAAAGTCTTTAGCTTCATTTGTTAGTTTAGGTTCATCATCTGGACAAACTAGTTCACCTTCACATTTTTTCTCAAGCCACCCTGCCACATAGGCAGCAGAGTTCTCTTCAGTTTCAGAAAGACTCACATCATAAATGCATGTTTCAATTGAGGTTGCATAAGAAAGAGAAAACATCACCAGCTTCCATAAAAGCATTTGCCCCTGTTGATTGTCTATAAACAGAAAATTCTCCTTCTATTCTGTCACTTTGTAGCTCACGAAGCAAAACATAATCAAAACCAACTGAAAACAAATGCTTGCAGATAGCTATCAACCCTTCAGTGGTTTGCACAAGGGCTTTTTTGGTATCATGGATAACATACTGAACTCGTTTAGATCCATGTCCTGATTTCATACATTTAAATATGTCTAAAAACAATTGAAGGTTATTTGAATCTTAATCTTGCACAGATCGGTTGTGATCTCTCAGCCTAATATCTTGCTCTTTTGCAGAAACATTAACAATGTTCCACCAATCTAAAATATTCTGAATAAAAGAGGAGGTTTCATAAGCTCCTTTTAGTTTCAGGGCAGCTACTACTTTCTCATTAAATACTCTTAAAACATGTTGCACATTCTGAAGTTGAAGTCTCAAAGGATAAACAGCGGCATAGGATAAAGGAACTGATTTTAAAATGTTCTCCTTCTCATATTGATATAGACCTTTCACATCTGAAAATGAAGCTATGGTTTTATTATCTAAAGATATCTTTTGACACTTTTCAGAAATCCAGTTATTTCGTAAGCATTTAAGTAGATGAACTGTGTCAAACAAAAGAAACCAAACACGATGATCGTCTAATGGATGAATGGCCTGATAGTCAGTAATTCTGTTAAATATTTTGCAGTATTGCTGATTGATTTTATGATTATCAGTTACTGATCCTAAAACAATTCCACCGTGTTTTTCAATCATAATAGCAGCTTCTTTCACAACAATGAACTGATACAATGATGTTAGTTTGTAAACAGGAGTAACAGAAATTATTAAACTAGGTCCGCCATGCAAGCGTTTCATCATAACACATAGCATAGAGGTTGCTTTGGATTCTGGATCATTTTTTGTCATCCCATTTAAAACTCCACATGAATAAGCAGCTATTGGTCTAATCTTTACCTCGTCAACTATCAAAATAATATTTTTCTGGTAATTATTTTTTACTTTTTCAAATGTTTTTTGTAAAACATGATCAATGTTAGTGGCAGAAATTATAGACTGCAGCTTTCTTTTACTTGGAAGGACTAAAAAATCACGAAGTTGATGGTAGTTGCAGTTATAAAAAGACTGGATTGCAAAGCAATAATCAGCTATAGAGAAACTTTTGTTACGCAAGAGTCTAAGTTAATATCATCATCTAATTCAAATTCATTTTCTGAAAGAGTATTTGACACCTTTTGAATAACATCATTAACATGGAGTTTATAATTATGAATTAAATTAAATGCTTCGAAAAATTGTGAGTAGAAGATTAAGCCATTGTTTGGATTCAATATGTTACCTAATGAAACACTAATTCCATGTTTAAAAGCAGAAAAAGTTAGTGGTGAACACAAGGTACACTTATCATAAACAATAACTGTCATAAAACTCTCTTTGAAATCTTTTGACATAAAATGCATAAGAATTTATCCTCTTGTCGAGATATTACTATATTTTCATACTTTTTGTGTAATTCGGTGTCAGGATCAAAATCAGAAAACGAATTTATTCTATCCTTTTTGATGAAATACTTCAATTGCTGATCCTCAGGCTTAGATTGGCGAAGCACAGGCTTTGGTGCTGGTAAACAAGAAAAAGGAACATTAAAAATATATTTTTTAATGTTCCTTTTTCTTGGCCTGAAAATGTATTTTCAGGCCAATGTTTTTCACATATAAAGAATTTAGATGGCTCCATAATAAAATTTTTACGTGAAGGAAGCACGTTAATCCATTTCTGTTTCTCAACTTCATCTTTAGGTAATTTAAAAACACGACACTTATTAAATTTATTATAATTCCCTTTACAATTTACAACGCCACATTAGTTCACCATATTAAAAGTAAAAGATTTTCAAAAATTATTACTGGAACGTAAAAGAACACTACAACTTTGATAAAAATAATGGCCTTCGTTAGCGGAGTCAGGAAATCGACTTTGAGCGTTCTTCCGTATAGTAGTCCTTGATATATATATATATATATATATATATATATATATATATATATATATATGTATATATATATATATAGAGAGAGAGAGAGAGAGAGAGAGAGAGAGAGAGAGAGAGAGAGAGAGTGAGAGATACATACATAAATACATACATAAATACATACATACATACATACATACATACATACATACATACATACATACATACATACATACATACATACATACATACATACATACATACATACATACATACATACATACATACATACATATTATGAAAGTATATATATTTTATATATTTTTTAATTTTTAAAGTTATTTTTTTATTTGTTAGCAATAAAATAGGTCTTTTTTAAACAGGTACTTCCGAGTAAAGGCAGGGCCAAAAAATTAAACTGTATAATGTATGGGTTGCCCTTAACTAAGTTGACGGATGGATACTTACTGGAAATTGCACATGCATGGCAGGGTAGTAAAAAATTATTAAAAATAAAACTATTTATAACATAACATATACTATTTCGCTTTCAAAAACAACATAAGAAAGTAACTTTATAGATACAATTGCTGCTTTGTCTGTAGCTTCTGTATCTCCATGTTCGTCACCATAGGGGGGCATGGTGTAGCACCTCTTCATCAAATTATAAATAGATTGTTGTATTTGTATTTGATCACTGAATAATAATAATAATAATAAATAAATTTTAATTTATGCTAAATAACCTATATAGTCTTGGATCTGTATGCAGCTATGTAGCAGCTCTTCTATTTAAACTAGAAGCATGTGTTAGAATTCAGGCAAATAAAGTTGCAGTTACTAGCAAACTTTGTACCATCAATGCTACAAAACATTAATTTTAAGCAACTAATGAAAAATCAACTACCTTTTTTCAACACAAAATATCAAGAATCCTAAAAAAAATTACTCATTTTCTGAAAATTGTCAAGTTTAACATTAATAGTTTACATAAACTATAAGTAATTACCCCAAAAGCAGCTTTTTTTGCAAGTGTAGTTGGTCTAACACCAATATTAAATCATAGTTTTAGTGACAACACTACAAATTTTTTACCAGAGTTAATTACTTCGTTGATTGAATAAGATTTTACAGAAAAAAATAAAGAATAATGAAACAAAAGATTACTCCCCAAACCCTCAGTCGATGTAGCAGCACTCATTTGCGGCAGCAGACTATAAGATAGTGTATAAGTAGATAAGTCGGTGTATATACTAAAGCCCATCCGGCAGCAGGCTATTTCAGTATGACATCAGGGATGTTATCTAAACACGCATTTATAGTTATTGTTATTTTTGTTACTATTCATTAAACTGCTTTAGGACATTATTCCTTTTTTCTAGTTCAATAATGCGACAATTAGCGACACTATTCCTTTTTTACATTTTTGACTACCAAATTTGCGCCAATCAAAGTTTTGCGACACTATTCCGCCACACCGATTAGACTAGGACGTTGTACCTTTGACTGGCAAAATTGTTTCCTTGGTTATATGCGAACTTTGAGAGGTCAAATTTGTGAAATTTACTATCAAGTTTATCAGGCGGCTGTGCCTTATAGCTTTTGAATGCAAAGTTGTTTCTAGTATTATAGAAATGAAATAATTGCATTGAATTGTAATGCAATTCACTATTTATTCTTGGATCACTTCTACACTCGGAATAATCAATTTTGTTAATTTTGTTAGTTGGACAACTGTATCAATATCATAAATAAGTTCATTTTATAATTTAATTTCTGCACAGCTATAGGGAGTTAAAAGCATAAAAATACTTAATCAATTCTGTTAATATATTTTAGTTTTAAAATGCCAAGGATCAAGGTTGGTGTTTTTGGCAAGAAGATTTTCGAAACGGATATGCTTAATGCAGTAAATTTTGTGCTTGAACAAATTATGATTTTAAGTGAAGCTGCAAGAGATTGCAACATTTAAAAATTAACTTTGCTTTATCAGTTGAAGCAGTTTAAAAAATCTAGAAGTTGCGAATGTTCATATTCACATACAAAACCAAAAAAATATTCTTAACAGAAGAAGAATTAATTTTGGTAAACCGCTTGGCAAATGCCTCAATTATGCATTATAAACTTACATTAAAGCAGACCATATCATTTGCATACTCATATGCTTTAGGAAATCATAAAAAAAAATGAAATTTTGTCGATGAAAAACAAATGTGCTATTGTATAATGGTTGTAAGTATTTTCCCAAAAGATATAATAATTTACCTTTATCTAAACCACAGCCTACAAGTCTTGGTAGATCTTTTGCATTCAATAAAATTACAAAAATGTTTTAGAATGATATCATTTTGAACCATCAAACATTTAGACTGTGATGAAACAGAAATCACCACAATCCATCTACCACAAAAAATTTTAGCTCCAAATTGCAAAATACATATAGGGAGCATGACTGAAAATATTTTTACTGATATTGACTTTTTAGCTGCAAATATTACTGTTAAAGCCAAGTTAAAAAAAACAATTACTACAAAAAAGTGCAAAAAAAAAATCGCGTATTTTAACTGATACACATGAAATTAATGTTATTCTAGATATAAAATCTAATGAACAACAATGTTTAAAGTTCTCATCAATAAACAGAAAAAAAAATTAGCGAAACAAATAATTTTTAATCAGTCTGACAAGCGTTTAAATCATGAAAGTACTGATGAAATTGATTTTTGAGTAAATATACTTGGTAATGAAAGTAAAGTTGTTCCCGGAAAATTATTTAATTGTCATGTTGGCCGGAAAAAAATACTCTAGAATTTATCTAGCAAAAGTTATAAAAATTGTTGGTATAGTTTACAAAATTAAGTATTATAAAATATCAGGAGATTTTTGTAATAAATTTATACAAGACAATGACAATATTTATGATGTGGAACTTGAAGATATTATTATGAAACTTCCACCACCAAGTGGTGGAAGTTTCATGTGGAAGTGAAAATGGTCAGTATCTTATGTTTACTGTTGATCTGACCTTTTGTAATAAATAATATATTTTACTCTTTATTATTCTATTTTTTGTTGTCATCATTAAAATATTTCCTCTAAAAAGAGTTATAGTCCTTTGTAAATGAATACAGACCACCGGCTAGTATAAGTTATGGAAATTTATTTTTCTCTTTTCTCATTTAAAATGATAAAAAAAAAAACTCTAAAAAATATAATATTAAACCGCATTTAAAGTTTTACCCATTGTAAGAAGCATCTAACTAAAGAAAATATGTGAATAATTATTAATACTATTATAAATAAATATTGATATATAAATATTTACTCCTTTTATTCCAAAAAATAATATCCAAATAGTTATAATTACTGATTTCTTTTAAAAATAATTATTAATACTACAAGTAAGACTGAGTATCGAAACTTCGATACACAAGTTTTTGGAAGATTGTAAGGATTGACTTTTATGATTTTTTTAGACAATTAGGATTGCTTACAAAATAGTTAGATATTTTTTTTTAATTGATTTTTTATTTGGTTCGGTAGAAGTTTCTTTATAATATATTACATTAAAAAGGTCCAAATATTGCTTGATTTTTAACAATGATATTTTGGTCAAGAGAACAACTCGCATCGGTCAATGATACAACGAACGTGTTGTACCTTAGACCAATTTGACTTTTTTTAAAACGCGGAAAAAGAAACTTCTTGTTTGAAAGAAAAGTCCTAAGTTTAATTTTTGCGTTATTCTCAAACTAATAATAGACTGACGCCAACATTTTGTAAAGCATCATAAATGCAATAAGTAGTATAGTAATTCAGTGGCGTGTTCAGCATAGGGCGCAAGGGATTAGGAAAGCAAGCTGCCCCCTCCACCGCGCTCCCTAACTGGTCAACTGGCACCCCCTAAAATACAAGTTTCTAGATTCAACTGCGCGTAAAATAACGAATTTGGATCATAAACAATTGAAAGATATAGATGATAGGCATGTGGTCAAACAAAAATAAAAGTTAGTATGATAAATTTAAAAACTTTTTACAAAGGATATAACCGGCGTTGTGATGGACAGAAGTTACAAACAAAAACAGTTTTCAATGGATGTCCTTTGGTGGTCAGTTGTATGTAAATGATACACCGTATGAAGAGAGCTTATGGAGAAGACCAACATACCGAATTTTATCAAAGGTTTAAATGTTGAGAGCGATAGACCTAACCTCTCCTTATTTATCTAATGCACAATAAAACTTTTTAGTTATTATAGTTAACAAATCAGGAGTAAAACGAGAAGATCGAAATCCATATTGATAACAAGAAAGTAAGTTAATATATTCAAGATGAAAGATTAGATGTTTATAAAATAAAGACTCAAAAATCTTGCAAATGATAGGAAAAGGAAAAATGGGACAGTAGTTAGACGAGTCAGATTGCTCTTCAGAATTTTTGAAAATTAGAATAACAGATGCCGTTTTCCAGCAGGTTGTAAAACAAGACTCTGATAAGCACTTGTTAAATAGTTTTGAAAGTATAGACAACAGCTCCGGAGGGCACTTCTGCAAGACCATAACAGGTATGTTGTTTAGACCACAAGCTGTAAAAGAGACTAAACTGGAAATTAGTTTAGATACAGAAACTGGAGTGATACGAACGTCAAGTTATGGATCAACGTGTTTGTCGGCTATATTAGGTAAAATGTGATTAGTGAAATCAAGAGATGAAATTGATGAAAAGTGTTTAGCATATGACTCAGCTTTGCCTTTAGGCAATGTAATAAAATATTAACCAAGTAAGAGAGGCGATTTACCCTTATTATAGACAGTCCTTATTAAAGATTCTCCGGAGGTCTTGGGAGCTTAATTTTTAAAATGAAATGTATGATTTCGTGATTAACGGGGTTTGGCATCAGACAAAACTTTTTTACAGTTATTTATAGCAATAGTAAACAGTCGTCTGTTTCCTGGAGAATTGTTTTTGCGATAGATATGGAAGTAATGGTTACGATTGGAAATTACAGCAGCACAGTGCGAGTAAAACCATGGAGAAGAGTGAGAGGGAATAAAAGATTCTATCGAGAGGGAATAAAAGATTTCATGCCAGTCTGAATCCAATGCAGCTTAACTAAAATTCGTTTTACAAAGAGCATGTAGGTCTGGTGAACTTTGGAGGAGATAAGACTCAACAGAAGAAAATTTACTTGAAAGACCACGAATATTAGTGTTTGATAGAGATAGAGAACTTGGTTATGACAATGGTTTTCTGTGTTTTATAGTTTTTGATACTTTAGTTAATTTTTTAAATAGACTAAAGAACTTCACTCAATGCACAGATAGAACTCAATACACTATCTAACAGTCCAAGCAGTTGCCTCATTTCTATTAATAAATCCTAAGCCGTAACGAAGGCTCCAAATGTAGCCTCAACAATAAACACCTAAAATTCTATGGATTCCCCAAGGACTAAGATTTAGGTTGATAATTCCTACGACAACATTATGTTTCTTAACAATTCCAAAATTTTCTGCAATTGATTTTCTCATTTCAAAAGTTGCATATTTTGCTATTCTTTCATTTAAAACATTTACACTGTTTTCGTGTTGAGTATTATCGCATGTGATGCTTGATTCGACGCCTTTTATAATTGGTTTAGTTTTTACATTATCATCGTTTGATAATTTTAACAATATATATCCTTCTGCATTAATAGATTACAAAGGTTTCAATATTTTTATTTAAATACTTGCTTCTTTACTGTTTTTCAAGAAACCGCTGTAATTAAAACGTTTAAAAGTATTCAAAAAGTATAACGTGATTTGGTTGCAAAAATACATTTTGCCGCAAAATATTTTATGGTAGTAAAAATTTAATATGAGATTTTTACTGGGGAGTAAAAATTTAATATGCAATTTTTACTGTGTGTGTGTGTGTGTGTGGGGGGGGAAGGGGGGGGGGGGGTAAAAATATAATATGACATTTTCAGTGGGGAGTAAAAAAAACTGTACACTCATTCTTATTAGAGAAATAGACGTGACTCCTTCTTTTACAAGTGCTTATGACGAGAAAAGTTTCAAAAGACTAAAGATCATTAAAAATTATCTGTAATCAACAATGACAAAACAATATTTTTTAGATTAACATGATTTTAATTGAACGTGAGCTGAGGGCATTGCCTTATAAACGTCACAAATTCGTATGATGTTCTTAAGACGTCCAACGAACGTTCAATACCTGCTGGAAATAAAGTCTCGCAGAAAAAATTCGTATAAACTGGCAGGAAAGTTAATTTTAATCTCATTACTTATTTTAAGTTATATGTGTAGTGTAAACTTATTTTTAAATAACCAAACCATTGCAATAATATTATATTATATATATATATTTTTTATCAATATTGTTAACCAAAGTAATCTTAGCAAACCCAAAGTTTAGATAGTTTAGTGTCGTATAGAATAGTTATGATAGAAGGCACATAAATGCATCGATAAAGTATATTTATCACAAGTGCAGTTCTTAGAAAAAATGTTTTACGGGGTTTATGTGCCACCCCCAAGCCATGTCATCGCCAACTCATTACCCTGGCCCCCTTTACACACGTCGCTAAACCTTAAACTGCCACTGTAGCAATTCCTCGTATTTTCATCATAGTTGAATTATCATTAACTAGATCAGTTTCCTGAATGAGAAAAAAATCTTACGATTTTACTTTTTATTTGCTGAGTAGTTGTTTCTCTTTTCTACATTTTTTAGACAAATTACGTTAAAAGTATAAAATAATAAGGACTTCATTTTTTTTTTTAAAGATAACAACAACAACAAAAAAATTAATTTATCCACGCAAAACTTTCCCAGCAGAAAGACAAGACCAGGAGAAAGCTTTAGAGTATCCCAATAAAAGTAAGGCATATTGAAGGCCTTAAAATAAAACAAGTTAAAAAATATAAAACATGAAAATGTGTAATATGAGTAAACAAACTAAGTTTACATCACGATATTATGGATTACCATTTTTTAAGTTTTGCTATTTTCAACTTTTCATTATAAAATTGCTTACTTTGTTTCTTTTGTAAATTACTAAATTTTCAACAAGATCTTTATTTTTTATTTTTCTAAAAGTCTTACAAATCTTTATTTACTCCAAAATAAATATTTAAATACTTGATTCGCAGTCGTGGTTTTTTAATTTTTTTTTTTTTTCTCTAAGGCTTTTTTTCTAGTGCTTTTAATTTAAATTTTAAAAACTAAAAAGTTTTAAAAAACGATTCTTTTTGAAATTCCACTTCTTTTATGAACTAGATTAACATTTGAATACAATTTTTGATAAAATTACCGGGACCGATTTACTTTTAAACATATAACCGGGATGTGCTGAATCAACATTTTTGGCGTTTGAGTTTTTTTTTGGTGTTTGAACCTCCAGACATGAAGCAAACTCCAAACTTTTCTATGTTTATATTTATGTCAAATAAGGATACGTTGAAAAAAAGTTTTATTTGGTTATAAACTTCAATTTCTTTCATTAAAAAAAAAATCTTTAGTAAATGTAACTTGTGTAACGTACGCACGTATTTTTTTTTTGTTATAAGTATATTTTTAATCATTAAGTTTATCACAATTATCTCTTTTATTTAAAAGACACCTTAATGCACAGTTAAAATTATTAACGTGGAAGGTTACGGTTGAACCTCGTTTCACCGCACAGTGGAATATTTATACGAAAAACTTGATCAAAAGTCAATTTTCAAAATTTTGTCAAAATCTGCTTTTATTGGTGCATTGTTAAAGCTTAATAAAGATTACATCCCTAAATAGTCATTTTGCTCAACTTCCCCCCCCCCCAACTTATTGGGGGAGCTTTAAAAATCGAGCAATCGTGAAGATGAATTTAATTGGTTTTTAACGTTCCTGTTGACGAGCATTATTACAAATCATTTTTTGAGTTTGTGGTTAGTGACAAATTTTAAAAATCATAATGGATATTGAAAAAGAAGGTAAGCTGATACTTTTTGTATATTTATTTTCTCTATTTTATATGTTACTGTCACATTTCTCATCAATTATATTTGATGTTTTAAATTTAACGTTTTTTTTTTGTATACACGATATTAAAAAGTGTTTTTGAATTTAGCCTTATTAAGCAACAAGCTTGTGCTTCACGTAAAGCTTAGATATTCTATTTACCATTAAAAAAAAAAAGTTGCGTATGTACGCGCCCTAAAATTTATTTTGATTTTTTTAGTCAATAAGGCAAAAACATTTTTTTTGTGATTAAAACTTTTATTTTATTTTATTCATATTTTTATTGTAGAATCTCAAGCTATCACAATAGAGATGATTAGACGATCACTTTGCAAATTCTTAACTTTAAAACATAACCAAATGCCCTGTAAATGAAGAAAGTGCACTAAAAACCATTTTTTCACTTTTTAAGTTCCAATTTAAACAAAAATGGGAAGATGCTAGCCGTAAAAGAGAGCATTTTTTTAAAAATAACGAACATTGACTCAATACCGCCATAGTTCTACCAACTTGGATGTAGCAAAGACCGGTCGACCATCAAAATAATTTTGTGAATCGAATCACCAACGAGAAGGCGAAAAACAAGGGTTTTAAGGGAACATATACCTTGTGAGCAGTTGATGTATGCTGCTCAAATGAGTCAACATGCTGCAGGGAACAGTGACGCGTCTAACGTTATAAAGGAAATTTTATTTACACCCACAAAAGTCAAACAATATAGAAAAAGTGACACATCTATTGAAGATATTATTAAAAAGCACACATCATCAGAAGCGTTGTCAATTTTTGTGGAAGCTGATATGACAAAAAAAAAATTTGAAATTGTTCATGCAGCCAACAAGAATATCTATTCATGTTATTCGCTTATAAAAAAAAACCAAAGAGGAATGTTATTCACCAGAAGAATCGATAACAGTTACAGAAACATGTTCAGAAATTAAATTACAAGATCTTCTGGATCACACGTCTAGGAAATTATGTTGTTATTTGAATGAAGTTGATGAAACTTTAAATAAAAAAGAAAGAAATAATTTAGAATTGATTTCGAAATGGGATTGTGATGGCTCGCAACAACAAACGTTTAAGCAAAAATTTCAAAACAGCGACGATAGCGATGCTAACATGTTTTAAAGTTCTTTTGTGCCCCTACGGCTCATATACCATATTTGTAACCAAACGAAGGTGCTTTGGCAAAACCCAATCATCTACAAGGTATTGCCGACCAAAAAGAATACGTTTTATTCGGCAAAGACGTAACGAATGATGAAATTGAATACGTCGAGAACCAAATAAAAAGGCTTGAGAAAAAGTAAAGTAATAAACGCTTTTGGTGGTAGTTTGAAAATAAAGCATATATTTCTTTTTACTATGATTGATGGAAGAGTTTGCAATGGTGCTACAAATACGACATCAACAATGAGATGCTATATATGTGGGCAAACTTCAAAAGATTTTAATGAACTGAATAAAAAAACGACAGAAAGCCGTGAAACACTGAAATATGAGCTATCAATACTGCAAGAATCAGAATTTTTGATTCCTTGCTGCATTTATCGTATAAAATACCAATAAAAAATGACAAGCAAGAACAGAAGAAGATAAAAAAAAATAGTAGCGAAAACAAAACAAAAAACTTAAATTACCTTATAAGATGAATTAGGGCTGTTGATTGATATTCCAAAGGCTGGATTTGGGAACAGTAATGATGGGAACACACCAAGAAGATTTTTGCCGATCCTCTAACCGCTTCCCTCATCACAGGGGTTGATATAAAATGCAATGTCATTTTGGAAGCTATTTCGAGTGAACATCAAATTAATGTAAAAAAAATTTAAAAATTTTGTAAATGAGGCGGCCAAACTTTATATTGATTTATGTGAGTGGCACCCAATGGCGTTGACTATGCATAAAGTTTTAAGACATAATATCACAATTATTGAACATCCTAAACTGCCAATAGGCAGTTTAGGATGTTCAATTATTGTGATGTTATGTCAAGCCAGAAACAAACATTTCCGTCTTTATCGGCAGAATTATGCGAGGAAGTCTTCGCGAGAAAACTGTAATAGAGATATTTTAAAAAGACTTCTGCTAACTTCGGATCTTTTGCTAAGCAGCATGATGAAAAGACATCAGAAAAAAAGAAAACCGCTCTCCAGTGAGACAATTGGACTCTTGATGCTGGAAACATTAGAAGACTCACAAGCAATGACGATTGACGATATATCAGATATTGATTTTGATTGAAAATGATTGCAGTGACATGTACAAAAATATTTTATTTTATTTTAGATTAAATATAGGGCTATAATAATAAATTTAAATTATTAATCACAAATTGTTTGGTTGTCAAATCATTAGCCCCTTGTAGCGAATTAACCATTGGATTTAATCCTTCAACGAAAAATAATTCATAACAACAGGTATGACCTAAGGATTAAGTTCAGTGATTAAGAAAGCCAGTATAGGCTTAGATGCATCTTTCAAGTGTGATTATCCTTTTTAGTATTATAAATTTAGTTATTTGTTATATGTTAAATAGTTTTAAAGTTATAGATATTTGTAAAGTATGTAAGATGTATAAAACTATGTATTTTTTGTTTTAATATATAAATTTTTTATGACCAATCGTTTTTAATACAATATAATGACCCTTAACTTCTTTTTACTACATATCACATCGATAATAAACATAAAACAATTTTGATCAACTTTTCAAGTGAAATACTCCACTGTGCACCGTAGCCTTTCGCGTTATTATTTTGTTGGTAGCCAGGCGGGACGATCAAACTTTTTTTTACTTACAAAATTTATTAACTATATTTTAAGCTATGAAGAATTTTTATGATTCTTGAATGAATGATTTTTTAAAAGAAACCTTGGAAAAAAGCATTTATAGTACACTACGTTCAAAAACGTAAACTATATACTATATTTAAAAATGAATATACACTAGTCCGAAATGCCACAAAACTTGAACTTGAGTTTCCAAAGAAACCCTTTGGGGGGATTAAAGTACCCATTGTTCCCATTTCAAAAAATGCAAAAATTGAAACCAAAATATTTCGTCCGAAAAAGAAAATTGATTTTGAAATTTTAAAATTATATGAAGAAATGCCGGTTGACATAATCATTGAAAAAAATGATTTTGACTCATTCTAAACTGGAAATACCATCCAAATGTTTCTATATGTAGCATATTTGTGTGCTGGAACATTCCGTTATTGTGTGTATGGGTTTAGGAAAATCCTTAGTTTAAAAAAAACGTTAGTGTACTAAGTGGTAGTTGTAGAAATTTTGTTTGAATATAAAAAAAACATAATATTCATAATATTGAGTCTTTTTTATCACAATTAAGTTAAAATGATAAACACTAAACAATTTTAATTCACATTTATTCTTCCAAACAAATAAAAATCACATTGATTAATTCTTTTTACATTCTACAAATGTTTGCTGTTAAATTCGACCACTGATGCTTCCAATTTCATTCCAAATTCTAGGTGTTGAGAGGGTCTTTTAAATCTAGTCCAATGAACACTGAAGCTGTGATGAATAGACTCAGTTGCTTGTTCGCTGTAACGCCCCAAAGACTCTTTTCTCTGACCAACAAAGGCTTGAATGTGATAAAAACTGAATGAACCTTTGGAGTGACACTGACCATTGTAAGTTGAAGATAGGAGCTTTTAAAGGTGTTGATTTTATCAATTTAGCTTCCATCCAGTGAATTGCCAAAGCAAGCTGTCACAACAGAATCAAATTTCCTGAATGTGTCAACGAGGGGATATGTTTCAAAAGCGCAATTTTTCTCAGCAAGCTGTTGCAATACATCAACGTTTTTCAAAAGTTTGTGACACTCATTTCCAGCAAATTGACTTCCATGAAAAAGCTGACATTTGATGTGAAGAGCTGATGTCCACTCATCAGCCTTTGACCAGCGGTCCTTCAGTGCTTTGTAGAGGTGATTAACAACACCCAGGAGTAGATGAAGTTTCATTGAAGGAATAACGTTTAAGACAAGCATTCCATCTTCCACAGAGATAAGAGGATCATGAATGACATTTTTGAACTGCTTTGCTTTTTTTAGATCCTTGCCAGCATTTTCAAACACTTCTATAGTGTTCCAAAAGTGCAAAGATTACCTTTGAAGAACAGATTTTTGGAGTCTATATTAAACCATGTGCATGGATGGGTACTGGCATGTGATTGCAATCAACACAGCTACTTTTATGTCACATGAAACAAAGTATTTCACATTGTTTGGTGTAATAAGGCTCAGGATTGTTCTCAGATTTTCATAATTTTCTGTAACATCTTCAACAATGGCTACAAAAAACTGACATTTAACACTACTGTTCTTTCCAAGCTGAGAAGTCAATAACTTTCTTTTAGGTGGACAGAGTGGTTGAGATGATAGATCCTCCTAGATTCCAAGGGTGAATTCAAGAAAACCACCACCTCCATCTATGCCAAGTTTTACTATATGATCAGTAAAAACTTGTCTTCTCTTCAAAATTTCATCTGTAAATGCAGAGAGTTCTTTGCAGTGAACCACTGTTTGATGACTGATTTATTTTGATCATGATGAACATCAATCGTTGTTTGGGTGAAGTGATCAGAAAGCTGCTTACCAAGTTGAGAGGATTTCTCACGAAAGTTGGTCTCAACTATTTTGGATTTTGACACTTGATTGAGAGTTGTAGCAAGTTTTTTAATACATGTATTTACAATCCTGTGTTAGATTGCTCATGCACTAAATCTTGGGCAGTCAACTCAGATTCTTTTTTGAAGAGTTCCTTTTAACATGCAGGGCCTAAAAACGTAGTAGAAGTGAGAAAAATGAAATAGTCCATTCAATGTAGAATTTTCTTTTACTTTTTTATCAATTTGGTACAAAGGTAAGTATTATTGTGTTCCTTTAAATTATGATAAGAAATCATAATATTAGTTTTTTGTTTAAATTCATAGGTGAAATTACAAATATATCTGTATTAGAAAAAGTAAAATAAATCTTCCAAAGCAATACCTTGTGTTATAGGCAATGGTTTTCCACCCCCAGATCTTCTTATTTTGATGGTTCCATGGGGAGATGCATCTTTTGAAAGAATTACAGATGATGCAATCTGCTCTCCAACCTTCAAATCTTTAGATGCAAGCAGCTTCATATTCTAACAATCATTAGAAGAGGAAAACCTCTTCTAATGATTGTTAAATAGTCTGAACATCTTTTCTCAGATTTTGATGATAATGATAGAATGCTTTATGTTTCCAAGGGGTGTCTTTCATTTAGCTTGAGGTGGCCAATTTTGCAAATGAGACAATCACAGTCCTGGCCTCTTGTTAAGGGAAGGGTTTCAATTTGGTCAAAATTAAAAAGACTATGACACTTTTGTCATTGTGCCTTTTTTCCATGCTTTATATAAGGTTACTTTCTATATATATATGTTTGTGTGCCACAAAATTTGAAATCAATTTTTGAAAGCTTTTTTCTCAACCAATTTTGCTCAAATTTTGCACACTTAATCATTTTCGATGACAATACAAGGAAATGGAAAAATTTGACCAAAAAAGTTAATTAAGTTAACAAAAATTTAATTTGTATTTCCCCATACATTTTATTTATTTGATATGAATTGCGTATTACGTCACAAAAATCATTGATTTGCAAATTATTTGCAGTTTCAAAGACATTAAAGCGCAGCGATTCAAAACCTATTGTTTTTTAAGTCTTAAGTTATTAAGTTAAAAAACAAAAATTTAAAACGCGCTACTTTTTCCGTGCTTTATATAAGGTTACTTTCTATATATATATATATGTTTGTGTGCCACAAAATTTGAAATCAATTTTTGAAAGCTTTTTTCTCAACCAATTTTGCTCAAATTTGCACACTTAATCATTTTCGATGACAATACAAGGAAATGGAAAAATTTGACCAAAAAAAGTTAATTAAGTTAACAAAAATTTAATTTGTATTTCCCCATAAGAACACTGAATTAATAAAAAAAAAATTTAAAAACGTAACAGTAATTTTTCCTTCTACAAAAGATAACAAAAAAAGAATTTCTAGGCCCAATAGAATTCTGCTTGCATAAAGCATGGATTTGAAAAAAGAATTTTTTTTTTGATTTACTAGTTGAAGGTTAACTCTGCAGCGATCACAAACTCCCAAGGGAACCCTTTGATCGGCAAAATCAATTTCATCAGAAAATATTTCTTTGACTCGCTCAATCAAGAAGGAGGTTAAAACTCTTTCAGACTTTCTCATACCAAGAAAACAAACAGTTTTTCTGCAATCATCATGGGATTTAGCTGAGTTAGGCATTTTAAAAAAACTTGATTTGACACAATTCATATACCAAAGCAACTAAGGGTCAATGCTTTTTCCCAAGAAAAAGAGAAAAAAATATTTTGCCAGATTGCCACCCTTATTATGACATTGTGCAAACTACAAATTTAGCATTTTTAACTTAATTCAAAAAGCATTATTTCTGTCCTGTTATAATTACTTGTACTTTGAACTTACAAATGAGGTGTTTAGAAATATACATTGAAGGTTTAGGACCTTTGAATATTAAAATTCTTATGCTAGATTATTTAGGAATGAGTGAAAATCTTAATAAAAAGAAAGATTTTTATGAACTTTTAAATACAATAACATAAAAGTTAATTTCCAAACACTCAAATATGCTACATATAGAAATATTTGGATGGTATTTCCAGTTTAGAATTAGTCAAAATCATTTTTTTCAATAATTATGTAAACCAGCATTTCTTCATAAAATGTTAAAAATTAGAAATCAATTTTCTTTCTCGGACGAAATAGTTTGATTTCAATTTTTGCATTTTTTGAAACGGGAGCATGTGTACTTTAATCCCCCCAAAGGGTTTCTTCGGAAACTCAAGTTCAAGTTTTGAGCCATTTCGGAATAGTGTGAATATATAATATAATTTTGGATTAGATTTTTTGCTAAACTTGCTAAGCTTAAAAAGAAGCCGACGAAACGCGTGAATTTAATATAATAAACAGTATAGTCGCACTTTAAACATTTTAAATCACAAGTTAGTAGTTTAAAATGTTCAAAGTGCGGCTATACTGTATTTTAAAACGTTTTTGTTGCATTTTTAAGCACGATTTTTTTTCAATTCCAAAATGCGAATGTATCAAAAAAAATTAAATATTAGAGTGGCTTTTTTTTCTTAATTTATATTGAGTTTCAAAATTACTTTTCAATTCAAAATGCTAATATATCGTTTTTTTAAACGTATTAGTCGCATTTTGAATCACGCGAATGGGTGTAAATCTTTATAACGTTGAACCTGTTTAAGGCGTTAATTTTTAGCCAAATATCTTTCTGCGCGGATTGTTCGCGCGACTATTATAACTAAATGCCGTATAGACAGGAATAAATTTACGTTTGGTTCAGTCTACACTAAAATAAGTTAAGTAACCAAGGATCATGGCTTAATTGGTCAAAAGTTGAATGTTTTAATGTGTTAATATGTTAAAATAGGAGTTATATTTTTTGTTCATGGAAGAATGTATGTATTTTTACAAATTCTTCGTATTATTTTAATCATAATAAATAAGTCTACAAAAAGATGTTCGATAAACCACAATGTTACCTCTTCTATACACATAGTTTAATATTTGAAATTGATACTTGCATTAATATCTTTCTTTTTAGCTAGAGATTTTAAAAGTTAATAAACGTTTCTTGAAATATCTTGTTTTTTCTTGTAAAAATTGGCATTTTTGTTTTTCATAAAGTCTTAAAACCTAAAATAATAAATTAACTTTAAAATCTCTAACTAAATATGGATCTAACACACTAAGGACTATTTGCGAAATTTTTTTATAGATGAAGTAAAAGATAAGTATGAGCTTATCTCTGATGTTTCTGTGTGACTTTTTGACTAATTTTCAGAAAACTGGCAGCCATTTTTAAAAAGTATATTTTTATTATTTGATTAAAAACAAACTATTTTTAAGACTTTATCTTGAATGTTAAAATGTAAATGTTATAAAACTTTTTATTTATTTGTCTCTTGACATTGAAAAAAATTTTAATTTTATAGTTGATAAAATATATTTCATAAATAAAATATGTATTTATTAGTAGGTATAAATATATATATGTAAAACAGTAAGAAAAAATGTTTACAAATATCTTAACTTGCAACGTGTGACTGGCTACACATCAGAGTTGTCCGAATTTGCATTCAGATCATTTTATGAAGTAAGTTTATGTTTATTCTTTATTATTGTCTTATTAGGATATTTAAACACACTAATTATTACATTTTATTTTATTTGGCTGAGGTAAGCAGGCAAAAAAAAATGCTTTAAAGTTTTTGAAGTTCCAGGTTTTATCTTTTTATTATTAGATCTTCATAACTGTTTATATTAATTATTGTTTTTACATTTACATTTTTGTTTTGTTTTCTGTTTTATTTCGTATTCATCAATTTCAAAGTTATGTTCATTAAATTTTAAAATTGTCTGGATTTTATTCTGCATTTTTGTACACTTGTATTGTAACTTCATTAAATATTTTTATGAAGGATAAATTTTTTACTTGGTTACATATTATTAACTTATTATTAAGTTATTATTAAGTCGATAAACAAGTTTATTATTGATTACAACATTTTTATTATTGAAAGACCTCCAGGAATGTAAAGACTGGTACTACTCTGAATAAAATGTATAAACAGCTACAAAAAAGTATTTTAGGAATTATAATTGGTATATTCAAACGACTATTTAAATATGTTACATAATATAAGTAATGAACTGAAGTGTTTACAAATTTTCTATTTTTACAGATTTAAATGTTTTATATTATTATTTTTTCATACAAATGTTGGTCTATATCTTAAAAAACTGTGTTTCTCCCATTTATATTCATTAATATCCATTTATATGTTGCATGTTCAAAAACAAAAACATTTTGTAGCTTGTTTTTCAAAGTTGATAAACATCTGATACAAGGTATCAGGTATACTTTGTATGAGGTTATAGTAATTTGATACAAGGTATCACATTATTAAAAACCTTAATGGTTGCGTTACGGTTATCTAAGTAAAGCCATGATCCAAGCAGGGATGTGGAGTCCCAAAAGGACTCCGGATTTGTATATCACAAAAAGATTACTTCAAGTATTGTGAATTTTAAAATAGGTATCACAGATGTTATGACTTGCAAGACTACTCAGTTTTATGGCTTTTTATTAAAATATTTGTGCTGACAAACATCAAAAAGAATGTACAAGCAACTAATTTTTTGGTTTCATTTTATTTCTGAAAATCCTTTTGCATTTTGATTATATCTCGATTTCAGAAACTATATTTGTTCAAATTAGTTAATATACTTTTTTAGACTTGGATTTTATTTATTTCATTTCAATATATTTTCATATAACCTTCATAAAAAAGATAAGATATTCAAAACATGAAAATAGTTTATTTCTTTTAGTTTTTTTAAAAATAACCTATTATAAAAATATCAATTAGAGGACACCTTTCTTAATGTTGCGCTTTTTATTTTTTTAATAAAGGTGTTGATGTTTATAGTAGTTCTATTGGTTTAAAGTTAAGTTATCATATTGGTTTAAGAATAAATTATTCGATTGGTTTAAGATTAAGTTAGGTTAAGCTATTTAATCTACAATACATCTAAAGCTAGGGTGTTCAACAAGCTATACAAATTACAGTGTGTAGATTTATGAAATAGAATTTACAAATTGAATGAAAATAGAACATGTATGATAAATTGATGGGACAGTAGTAATTTTTTATTTTTAGGTATTGGCAGGTTGTACTTGGCGATTTACTTTCCTGCAACGAAATCAAAAGAACCTTCAACTACAAACCAATTTAAAATTTTTATAATAGTGTTTTTATAGAAGAATTTTCCCTTTATTTTATTTACTAATAAGTTTACCTATATTTCATAATTTCTTTAAATTATTTTTGGAGATTTAATTTTGTGTTTTACAAAATTTTAGGTTCAAAAATTTATTTTACTTATAGATTTTTTAATAATTAATTTTTACTCAGAAGTACAATTATAATTGGAGTGCCCAACTTTTGTAATATTTTTTCTGCAAATATCAATTTGATATTATGTTATCAATATGAAAGTATAATCATCTCAAGATACAATTTAAAAAATGGTTGGATGAGGTACATAAACTTACGCTTTGTTTTCTTATTAAAGTCAAGTTTAGCGCAAAATGTCTGAACCGATAGAAACCACTTGCAAAAACTTTTGATATTGATTGGTCTATTAAAATTCTACTGTTATTTTTACACGGTTTCCACTTACTATGACTGTAATTACACTTACGTAAGTGTGAAAACACGCGCAAACTGGCAATCGGGATATTTTTGAACATATTTGAACATTTAAACACACTATACTTTGAACACATTGAATTTTGAACACCCCTCCTCCTTTATGGATCCGCCCTTGCTTTCTGGGCGGAATTAAAACTTGATGTGAATGAAAAATACAAAACTTATATAAAACAAATTGTTTTATTTTCGGTATGAATGGGGGTCAAAAAAAAAATAACGCATGATCTACTATAGTGGCAGGCCTAGTAATCGTACGGCTTAAAAAAAAACTGTAGGCGAGTTTTTTTTTTTATGAAAGCATTCATTTTTGGTGGTTTTTAACAAAAAATGAGTTCATTGGATTTTTAATTTATCATAAAAAGGTTTTTGTAACAAATAAATAAAAAAATCTCCGAAATAAAAAAAATCGTATATTAAATGTAATCCAGTCAAGTTTTATTAAATAAAAGCTCTCAATCGTTAAGAAAAAAAAGATAAAACTTTTCTAAAACCAAACTACAATTAGTTTAAAAAAATAGTTATATATATATATATATATATATATATATATATATATATATATATATATATATATATATATATATATATATATATATATATATATATATATATATATATATATATATATATATATATATATATATGTATATGTATATATATATATATATATATATATATATATATATATATATATATATATATATATATATATATATATATATATATATATATATATATATATATATATATATATACAGTCGTATGACAATTTATTATGGCCACCCAATAAATTTTAACATACCTTGCTTATCTTTTGTTTTCTTGGCATTATAGTTCAAAATTATATAACTTAATTTATTTGGATGCATACAATATAGCTATACGTTGACAAAATTATTTAAAATTTTATGCTGGTGTAAACACTGTCATTTTTGACAGCCATTTTGTGTGACGCCATCTTGAGACCGCTATTCTTACAGTGCACGTGGTGAATACTCTCTGTTAGTTTTGGTATATTTTTCAAAGTTATCATTAAAGTAAGTACTCAAAATCGACTAATATTACTTTAAGAACATTACATTACATAAATTAACATAAAAATATTTTTATTTCACTCAGTATTTTGTGATTAAAATTATTTTAAGTAATAATAGAAATTTTCGTACTAAAATTGGTTATTTTTTTAGAAATGGGCAAAAAAAAAGGACTTATCTCTAGAAAAAAAAAGTGAAATCCAAGCACTTCTTACAAATACTGGTTTTTCCCAAAGAGGAATCGCCAGAAGATGTAATGTTTCTAGAGTGTCAGTGCAGAATATCCAAAAAAAATTGTCAACATGGAAAACCTGACTCCAAAAAGGACTGGGAACTGTGGTAAAAAAAGAATTCTTACTCCACGAGGTGAAAGAATTCTTACCAAAATTGTATTGGAAGATAAACTAGCATCAAATGATGATATCACTGAGAAGTTGGAGAGCTCTGGTATTAAGATGTCCAAGAGAACGGTTCAGCGTCGTCTACACGATCTTGGCTACAGCTCAAGACGTCCGGCTAAAAAGCCAAAATTAACGCCAAAAATGATGGAGAAGCGATTAGAATGGGCAAAAAAATATAGAAGTTGGACTGAAGACGATTGGAAAACGGTATAACAGATTATTTTATTAAATAATAATTTAAACTTTTTAGATAATCCATGCATTGTGGTCATGAACCATCGTATAATATTTTTAGGTTTGCTTTAGTGATGAGAGCACGTTCCAAGTCTTATCAAAAAAAGCACAATACGTGAAAAGGAAGGTTGGAGAGAAATATTTAAGTAGCTGTATTATTCAAACCGTCAAACATCCAACCTCGGTGATGATTTGGTCGGTCATTTGTGGGAAAGGAATGGGAAGGCTGTACATTGTTCAAGGGATAATGAACCAGGTGCAGTATGAAAATGTCCTGGAACAAAGATTGTTACCCCAATTGACGGAATGGTTTGGTCCAGAGGAAAACAAAACATTCATGCAAGATGGAGCACCATGCCATACGGCTAAGTCTATCAAAATCTTTTTGAAAGATAAAAATATTCCTTTGTTGGACTGGCCGGGAAATTCGCCGGATCTCAATCCTATATACAATTTTGGAGCTATTAAAAAAGGAGGTGGCCAAGGAAAATATTGCAAACAAGGTGGTTCTAATAGAAAGTATTATAAAACATTTGAACCACAATGCAAGATTGCAGGAAATGGCAGAAAACTGCATAAAAAGCATGCCTAAAAGGGTACAGGCAGTAATCGATGCAAAAGGGGGGGTTACAAAATATTGATTGTAACTAAGATATTATATGAATATTTTTTATTAAAGTGTATTTATTCCTATAAAATGGTAATTTTTTATTAACACACAACCTGATTTTTTATTAGAATACGTCTTTGGTAGATAAAATTGTAAAAACTGATGGAAAATCACAATTTTTCTAGAGTTTCTAGAAAAAATGTAGGTGGCCATAATAAATTGTCATACGACTGTATATATATATATATATATATATATATGTATATATATATATATATATATATATATATATATATATATATATATATATATACATATATAATTCACATTTAAGAGCTTCAAAACTTTCAATTTGGACTCCTTTGAAGATCGTGGAGTATAACGATGGCAATAATTGTTAACAAATATATTGGCAAAGATTCTGCTATATTTTTTTGAAACATTGGTAAATCCATAAAAGTCAGATAACTGAAGACGCACAAGATGAAACTGCTTCTAAAAAAATTAAAATATAATTTGTACTGAAAATATTAGAGAAAAAAAAGTTAAAATATATTTTTGTGTGATTTTTTTTTATTTTTATACGGCTAATTTTTTTTTAATAAGAAAATGTTTTTATTCGATTTATTCGATTGGGATGGTGATTCGGGATGGAGTTAAAATATATTTTTGAAAAAAATATATTTTTGAAAAAAAGATTTTTGATAAAAAAAGTTAAAATATATTTTTGTGTGATTTTTTTTTATTTTTATACGGCTTTAATTTTTTAATAAGAAAATGTTTTTATTCGATTTATTCGATTGGGATGGTGATTCGGGATGGAGAAAAATACAATACATTATTTACAGTTTTTTATTTATTATATATCTTAATTACAATTATCTGAAGATTGTTAAGATATTTCTTTTATCTTTTTTCTTCATTTTTTTTTTCATCTTTTTTTTTATCTTCTTTTTTATCTTCTTCTTTTTTTTTAGAGATAAAAATTATATTGTATTCGTCGTTTTCTTCTTCGTCGTCGTCTTCTTCGTCGTCGAATTCATCAAATTCTATTTCTTCATCGATAATATCAATCGATTGTAAATTGAATACGGAGTTCGGGTTGACATAAATGTTTTCCGTACTTAATTTAGAATTTATGGCGAGAATTTCTGCGTTTGAGAATCATAATTATTTTGTACGGGAATTTCTACAATTTCATTCAATTTCTTCAGAGTTCTTTTCTTTTATTTGTTCTATAAAAAAATTAATTATCAAAAAAAATTATTTTTTAAGTTTTAAAAAAAAGTTATTTTTTTTTAGTTATAAACTAGTAAATCAAAAAAAACTTCTTTTTTCAAATCCAAGCTTTATGCAAGCAGAATTCTATTGGGCCTAGAAATTCTTTTTTTGTTATCTTTTGTAGAAGGAAAAATTACTGTTACGTTTTTAAATTTTTTTTCTATTAATTCAGTGTTCTTATGGGGAAATACAAATTAAATTTTTGTTAACTTAATTAACTTTTTTTGGTCAAATTTTTCCATTTCCTTGTATTGCCATCGAAAGTGATTAAGTGTGCAAAATTTGAGCAAAATTGGTTGAGAAAAAAGCTTTCAAAAATTGATTTCAAATTTTGTGGCACACAAACATATATATATAGAAAGTAACCTTATATAAATGGAAATGGAAAAAACCTTGCGCATCGAATACTTCCGAATCACTCGCTTTTGTATGATAATTTTTTTCTTTAATTTGTTCTAAACAAAAAAAAATTTTTTAATGAATCCGCAACAAGAAAAAAATTTTTTTAATGAACCTGTAACAAAAAAAAATTAATATTATTATTAATAAAACCTTGGGCAGCGTGAAATTTTTTCATTACATCATAGATATTTTTCAAAGTTCTTTTTCTACTTAATTGTTGTTTCATGGTTTCTCTTTTTCCTAATCTTTTTATTTTATATTTATATCTTAGAAGTTCAATAATTGCTAAATCAATTATTCCGTTTAGGTGAACGATTTCGTAGTTTGACATTTTTTTTCTCGTTCTTTTTATGTTTACTTGAGCTGTTCAACATTCGATGTAAATAATAATTTTTCATGTGAATTTATATTGAAATTATGTTTGTTTCGTTACTAAAAATACATTGATAAGCTTGTTTTGCTTTCTCCTTAATCTTTTGTTTCATTTAGTTTCGGTAAACAATATTTAGTTTGAGTTTCGCTTTAATCGGCAAGTTTCGATTATTACATCATTATAATTCCTTATAAAGAAACATGCTATATTTCCATATAAAGAAACATGCTACATTTCCATATAAAGAAACATGCTACATTTCCATATAAAGAAACATGCTACATTTCCATATAAAGAAACATCCTACATTTCCATATAAAGAAACATGCTACATTTCCATATTTGGTAATAAGTTTCTAAATATAGGTTATTTTTTTCACTATAAAAAGACAAAATAATTTTTTTATAATAACAAAAAAAGTTCAAAGAAGTTACTCGAAAGAAGGAAATAAAAAAACAAGTAATTTTTTTTTGACTAAACACAATGAATAATTTGATTGAATTTTATGATAAATATGGTTATGAAAATTGTAATGGATTAAAGAGCGCATTTACGAGAAAAGAAATTAAAAAAATTTACTTTATTAAAAAGAATGGCCATCATATATCACTATTTTTTGAGTTAATTGAAGAAATATTAAAAAATATCGATTCGGAGAACATCGATAATAAAGAAATTATGTGTGCAACAATGGAGAGAGTTGAATATGTTGTAAATCAATTACAAGAGAATGGATTATTTATTTTTACAAAAATGAATAAGTCATGAACAGTATATGGATTGGACTTCGAATCCGTCTTCTACTCAATTTTTTTACCGGAAAAAGTTGTTTTCCCTATGCAAAAATCAACAAAATGGATTTGAATATCACGCGCGTGCCCCACATCAATGATTTTTTAGGGAATTTTTTAAGCAAGGCAAAAGATGAGCAAGACGAACGCAAGCAATTACAAGTCCCATTTGAAAATATTATTAAAATGTGGAATTTGTTAAATTTAAAAAATTACGGACAATTACTTCATATTTATAATATAATCGATACCATATCTCTTTCCTTTGTTTTATACGATTTCGATAATAGAATATTTCAAGAATTAGGCTTATTTTTTAAATAAAAATTTAATTTATCTAAGATGAAACACAAAAGAAGGTCTCATAAAAAATACCACAAAAAGAGAAGAGGTCATCGAGGACGAGGTGCTAAACTTGATTTCTTAAAAAGAATTGGAAAAAAAGTAATTGACGCCGCGTTAACATCCAAACTCGGAAGAGAACAAGAAAAACGGTAACGACGTTTGACAAAATTGGGATTAGAGGGGCGTTTGAGCGCCAGATGGAATCCTCAAGTTGTAATTAATACAATCGCTAATTCAAGGGAGTGTAAGAATATGTTCTATTGCAAGCGTAAAACAAACTCAACTTATAAAAGAAATGCAACAAATATAAAAAAAGGACGCGCTGGACAACCGATATATAAATGGGTGTTGACAAAAAGTACTTAAAGGTAAATATTAAATTGTTTTCATAATTAAATACAATATATTTTTTCTTTATGATGACATACATATTTGTTAAAAAAATTTATTCTTTTCAAGCCAATGGGATTGCAGATGGAGGAAGTACTTTTTTAACGAATTTTTTTTGTTAATCATAAACTGCCATTTCATGCTTATAGAGATTCTGTTCGATATTATGAAAATTTAAAAACTCGTATTACCGAACAAACATTTCTTCAACATGTTGTCGATAATATTGAAAAAATTTTTAGTGAAACTCAAAATGTAATGATCCAAGCTCGTATCGAAACCGTTCTTATATTAAGTGTTTTATATTCAAATAAAGTTGGTTTATTAGATTTTATGATTGAAAATTACATACGTCTTTTTAATGGCGAAATGCAAGTTCGTCTGTTTGCACAAAATTATGAAGAATTTATAAAATTTCCTATCAAACAAGATTTTGCTACTATAACTAAACCGATAACGGCCGGGAGAATTACTCGCAGTTCAATACCAATAACATCTACACCAAATAAATACGGTTCTTTTTTTACACCTGAAACTTCTCAAATAGAAGAACCAAGTCAATTTAGTGTGGATGAAAATCAAGTAGAACTACCAGTCGTTAAAGAAGAGAATCCAGAAGAAAAACCTGAAGAAAAAATTCAAGAAAAATCCATGAATGTTATATCAGTTCTTCTTCATTATAATTATGTTTATAATAATCACAAGGTATTAATCACATTTATTTGTCATTTCTACATATGACGTGTTATAACATCTATCATGTATTCTTAAATTAGTCATCTATAAAAAAACATTTTCTTATTAAAAAAAAATTAGCCGTATAAAAATAAAAAAAAATCACACAAAAATATATTTTAACTTTTTTTTCTCTAATATTTTCAATACAAATTATATTTTAATTTTTTTAGAAGCAGTTTCATCTTGTGCGTCTTCAGTTATTATTGCTGCAAGTTTTTCGAAATTGGCAGTTGCATTTTTAACTTAACCGTTAACCATTAACTGACTTAAACATGTGCTATTTTGTTTCTCGTAATCTTTTTTGCTATAAGCAAACTCGTTTGCTTTTACATCTTTTACATTTTCAGGGTCGGCAAATTTTGGATTTATTATTAAAGACTTTTTCTGTCTGAAAAACGGCAATTTATTATATCTAACAATATATTTACTTTAATTTCTTTTAGTTTTTTTGTTTCACTCCTTGCCAATTTCATCATTGAATTATTTATTATTCTAAAAAATCAACATATAATTACATTTTTTTTTTGAATAATATTATTAACATTTTTACATTTAATATCTTTATTAATGTGTATAATTTCATATTTATTTGCAACTTCATTTTTATTTGAGTATTCATCTTTATTATATGTTCCAAAAGAATTATACACACAATATTCGTAAACATGACAAGTACAATCGAAATGAAAATGGACATAAAAAGAAAAATTGTTTTTAGAAAAAATAATTTTAATCAAGAACAACTAAATATTATGAAACTTTTAACAGAATATCTTATTGATTATTTAAATAATGAAAAACAAGATTTATCCGCATCATCATCTCATGTACAAATCGGAAGATATGGGCCATTTACATTATATGACGATCAAAAAATTAAAAAACAATTGAAAAAATTTCAAAATGACGACGAATCATATCCTTCTTTTATTAAACGATGGAGTAAAGAAAGTCGTTCAAGTTGGTACTACGCTAGAAGAAAAAGTAAGACCACCGTACAGTTTTCAAACTCATAAACAAAGTTACGATAGAACAAGATAAACATTATTTAGAATTTATTCCTTATGTCGATAATGAAAATATATTTAATACAAATATTCAGAACAGCAACAAAGACTCTTGACTGTCTTTTAATTTTAAATTTCTTATGCCTGCAGTGTAGTCGTAATCATTGTAATTGATTGCTATTTGATTTATATTTGATTTTAATATGGTTTCATATGCATACTCTAAAAGTTGTGTATTATGTATGTTGTGAAACATTGTAAATGTTTTGATGGATTAATGTATTTTATATGGAGTTGGTTTATTGTTGAAATGGAGAATTTAAATAAAAAAGAATTGTATGAAGAAGTTAAATTAAAAATAAAATTTATTAAACAGAATAAAAAATCAGACTGTTATAATTGGATATTTGATGCTATTGTAAATAAATTATAATGAAAATTTTTTTTTTTAGATGGAATTAATACAATTAAGAAACACAATACAATTTCATGTATGTAGGTACAGACAATTACTTTTATCAGTTAGATAAGCTAACACAACAGACAAAAGTGTAAAGATGGTGAAACAAAATGGATGAATAAAATAACCAATGACAAATTGCCACCACGATTAATCTCTCTGTCATATTCTCCGAATTGGTCAAAACAAAATGATGTATTTTTAACTAGAGGATCTTCTCTACTGACATAGCCAGCAATATAAACCAAACACATTTTAATTTCTTTAAATAAATCACTTTCAAGAACTGGAAGATTATGAAAATTCTAAATCATTACAATGATACCAATATTCAAGCAAAGTTTTTTTTTTTAATGTCAACTTTTTGCACTATCTGCTAAACATTAATAAAATAGGTACCACCTGATCTTTGTCGAAGTTTTCAAAATGCTTTCTCAATAGGATCATTAGTAAAATGTCCAAGGCAAACATACTTATGACTTGTAATTAGTAAATATTTTACTAGTTCAACCATTCCACAACACGTATGAGAAAAAGCACAAGAAGCATCTTTAGTTAAATGTTTAATTCTTTGACTTGTTTATCAGGTGCCATTTTTTTGACCATATCAGCCAAATTTAAAAGAAAGTTCATTCGCTTATTATTGTTTGATAAAAAAACTGCACAATATTTATCTCTAGTACAGATATCCTCATAAAGTCCTTTAACATTAACAATTTTGAAAATTTTTATAAAAATAGATAAAAAACTGTTGTATCATCAACATTTTCCATTGATGGATGAGTTTTTAAAGCAGCTAAAGTCTCATCACAAAATACTCATAAACAAGTTGACACAATTTGACGTTCAATTGGTTTAGGAAAAATTGCAGTTTCATTAAGTTTAGACAATTTTATAATAGAATCGTTTTTAAATTGAAAAAGCTTTTTTAGATCTGACCATTTTTCAGTTCTTGAAATACCTTCATAAGTAAAATAGAGTTCTTGGCATTTTTCTGGAAGCCAATTGTTGCGAATAGATTTTATTAAATGAACAAAGTCATGCAGAAGAAAAATTTTATCATTAGCGCACCAATTATTATTTAGATTAAACAATCCAAAAAACTTTTTATTTACTTTGTTATTGTCACAAATAATAGCAACAACAGAACCACCACAATTTTTTGTTTCAATTGTTTGCATTGTTTGATCATATCGAAAACTAGCATCTAAACCTGTTACTGGCAAAGCCTTATACAAAAACTTTTTTTCCATCAAACAATGAACAAATCAATAAACTCAAAACTATTTTTGCCAATTCATTTGAGGAGTTTACAGATTTACCTAAAATGTTACCTCCTTGATATGTTAAATGTGGTTTAACATAAATTTCATCAATTAGTAAAATTACCTGTCTTTGAGAAATAGAACATTTATCAAAATAAAACTTTAAAAAATCATCTCTAACATTTCTAACTTTAGACGTCAATTTTGTAATCAGCGATATACTTAGTAGTTCATAATCATCATGTAAGTGAGAACAAAGAGTTCTTGACAATGAAAAGTATTCAAACGCCCTAACAATCATATCAGGAGAATATTTTTTCCCCTCAATGAACACTAATGAGTTCATACTAAACATTTGTTAAATAATAAATACTTTTCTTGTGATCAATTGGTAAAGAATTCAGATAGTGTATAGCAGCATGGAGCTGACTAAAACAGTCAATATTATTCATATGATTGTAAGAAAAAGGTTTTATGGTGCACTTAACACCACAGTGGTAGCTATTAAAAGATAAATCATAATTTATTTTCAAAATAAACTTTGGAACACCCAAGTTGTCCAATGTATCAGCAGATTGAAGATGTAAACATTTTCATCAATAATTGATATTATCGAAAATGGAAAAGATATAGTTTCAGACATTATTTTATTACACAAATCTTCAAAGGATGAAAATTTGTCAGCCTTTAAAAAATCCTCTACTTTATTAAGCACAATATTTCTTAAAGATGGCAATGATTTAGTTGCTGATCTTGGCGGTGCATGTGGAGTCGGAATTTGACTTGGATTTACACAAGAAAATACAGGTGTTGGATGTTTTGGTCTTAACTTTCCAAAACTAAAACTTTTTCATAATCTTTAAGCCATCTTTTTCGTTCATCTACATTTTGTTTTTGGAAGGCAAAAAACTTTTACAGACTTTGTAACATCGTAGTTACCTCTGCATCCAGTGACACAACACTTTAAACCATATTATAACAATCTAATTATTTAGCTCTAAAAATAAAGCAAACTTGATAAACATATAAGTGAAATTTATCACATAATAAATTAAAACACCACGTTCTTTCTCTGGAATGCGCCATATTACAAATGTTTATTTTAAAAAACTCGCTTACTTTTTTTTTAAAAGCCGTAGGTTTACTCGGCCTGCTTCTTCGAATAAACGTAATAAAAAACATTGTGTCAATACGTAGTAAGGAGAAATTATTTTTTAATAAAAAGAAGTATTAACAAATTAAACTACTTTTAAAACATGTTTTAAAAATCCATCTAATTTCATTCAATTGAAATAATTTATTTTTAATTAAACAGTTCTTATTATTCGTATTTTAGGAGTCATTTAAATTTTTTTCTTCAGTTTTTTTAACCTAAGAAAAAGTATACAAAGAATAAAAATACCGGAATACTAACTGTAGAGTTCTATGGTCAGCTACGCAACGAGCGCAACATGTTTTTAAAAATTTAACTGACTCATTATATTATAATTTTTAATTTTTTTTTACGTTTACACTCAAATTATCCTTTTTTATTATTATTCACACAAAAAAAAGGATAAGAAGACAATTTGAGTAAAATAGAAATAAAAGACAGCGGTCAGCTACGCAACGCGCAAAAAAGCTTGTTTTTTTAATTTAAAGTTTGAATTATTTTTTCTCCGAATCTATAATTTATTTTTTTATAAAAACGTTTTTTTCTTCAAAAACAATTATTTCACTGAAGTTATATTTATAAAAAATTTTTAATATAATATTAATTACACTTCAAATAAAAAGTTTTCAAAAAACTATGCGGTCAGCTACGCAACAATCAGCCACGCAACATGCGAATTTTTATTATAATTCAAATTAAAACCCAAAACAAATCTAAAACTATATTTATAGCTTGTATTTAGAAACAATAAAATTTATTTATAAAGTTTATAAAGATAATTTTACATTAAAAGAAACCTGGACCCCGGGGTGGAAAAGGGGAGGGGGCTTTAGAAGCTTCAGTACTCTCACTTTTTTAAATAATGGGGCTAGGGGGTAGGTAATACAATTTCCTTTTAAATGTACTCTTGATATTTTTATCTGTTCACAACCTTATTATATAAACGTTTTTAACTCAAAGATGTATATAAATACATTCATTTTACTTGCATTTACTTTGGAACTTTGATCTTCAGAGCTTTAAAAGCATCAAGTATTTGGACAATAATTGAACAACTAAAATAATTTAAAAAGCAACAACTAGAAGTTCTTTAAACGTGTAAGCTGTTATTGTTGATCGAAATGTATTAGGGATAAACTGAATAAACCTTCCGAGCTTAGTTGCGCAAAAAAAGTCACCCCAAGAAAACTTGAAAAGTATTGAAAAAAATAAGTAAGACTTTCAATAGAATAACAATAACAGGTAAAAAAAAAACGTTTTAAGAAATCATGCAGTCAGCTACGCAACAATCAGCTACGCAAAACAAATCTAATATTTATTTATGGCTTTTATTAAGAAATTTTTCCAGCTTTTTAAGGTGATTTTTAAATTACTTGATCACTGCTAAATGTCTAGACGCTTCTATCGCTTTGATATTATGCAATATTTGGCGAAAGCTGCTCACCTACAACGTTACCGTCTAAAACCTGAAAGTAATGGCATTTATGCAATTCTTTAATTTTTTTTGTTTTCTTAAAAAAGGTGCTCAAACCAAGAGAGTTGTTTATCTCTAGCTTTTCTTTATCAGTCAGTAATATAACGGTAATTTTTAAATTGTTTGTTGCGGCTGCCAAATCGCTAGCACTAGAAATTATATATTTTTCAGTTAAAACATTTTTTCTGGCAACACGTTTTACAGTGGCTCCAATTCCATCGACAACTCCTTTTCCATGCATTGCAGCAAAAAAATGCCAGTGCATTTTAATTGTATGCTTTTTTTCTAAAATTTTCATTGATGCCAAAATATATTTATTTTTAAATTGTGATGTTGCGTTGTCACTGAAAATATGAACTTCTGTCATATCGTCTGATAGAAGCTCGATAATTTTATTTATGTTTGGAACAACAGATAATTTTGTATGATCGCTTGAATCACAAACTAGCGCAAAAGATTTAATTTGACGATGCCAAACTGCACATGTAAATATAGAAATGTGATTTTGACCGAAATGAGCTGCTTGCGTTTCGTTTTGGTAAATACAAGTATAATTTTCTGCCCAGTCAACTTGAATAACAGCCTTATTTGAGTCTTTTTGAATCGCTGATTCTATATTAAATTTAAATACGGACGATTGACTGCTCTTGACATTACAATGAATAATAAACTTTGCACGCATTTCTTTAATATGTGATAATAAAACTGCAATTGTTCCTTCTTTTTTAACCTTTTCTATTTTAATATACGATTTTGCTTGAGGTTTCTGCCACTGATTCCATGAAACATCTAACTCAAATTGTTCGAACTGAAGTAATAATTTATCAAACATATTACAAACAGTACATTCTTTGCAAACGGCATTGAAGCATTGTTTTGTTGGTTTTTCACAAATAAAGTTTAGAATCATAGAGTTTCCCGTTTTAATTGTAGTAAATATATCTGAACCCCGCGAAAGTGATTCAAGAGCATAACGCATATTTTCATGTAACATGCAAACGCACACGTTATGAGGAATTGATGATACACATCGAACGTAAATTGGTCTCAACTGACAAAATTTTGACAGGCTTAATTTAATATCTGCATTGTTTAGCTTAAACTCTTCGAAAGCTTCTTTTAGCGTATATAACATGTGTCGAATTTGAACACGCACCTTTTTTTATCCTATCACTACAGAAGTATAATCAGCTGTTCTTGGGTATATTCGACTTATTTCATCGTCGCAATAAAAATTTTGTATAACCACTAAGTCTTTTTCTCGGAGACTGTTTGTTGATTTAGGAATTGAGTAAGTTAATGGTTGAGTTTCATTGAGTAAACAACACAACAGTTCCTTTTTCTGAACAAGACTTTTGGGAAGAGAGCGATTCAATTTTTTTATATACTTTCCTTTAACTTGCACATTTGAAAATGATGAGTGATTTGATTTGAGAGATAAAGATGCGTCTTTTTGCCGCAGTCGAAATTTTCTCATTCTTTCTAAACTTTTTAATCTTTCAGCTGCAATTTTTCGAAAATCTTTTTTCCATCTTTGTCTTCGAAGTCTAGCTTGTGTCTTTAGCTTTGAATTTCTTTTCTTCATGATTTCTACTCATGTAACTCTTTTGATTCATTGCTTTTCTATTTTTTATCTTTATAGCTGTAATAAAAAAAGTAAACATTCAAATAAATGTAAAAATTACTTAAAAACTCTATAAAAACACAATGCTCACCTTTTTTATTTTCATTGGATGCGCAAGCAACTGTTTCCTGCAGTGATTCCATATCTTTATATTGACTATAAAGTCTTTTGGAGTTTTAAATAATTTCTAATTGACTATAAATGTTTTGAAGTTCAAAATAGTTTGGGCAAAACTATTTGTTGCATTTAAAAAAATTGACAAAATTTGCGACATTTAAATGTTTAGTTTTGGCAGTCAGCTACGCAACAGGAAGTTGAGTGGTTTTTTTTTAACTATTTGATGCCAATTTTTTTTAATTATTGCAAACCCTTAATATGGCTAATTAGTTGACGTAAATAATCGACAAGGATTTAAAAAAAAAATTTTAATTGATGAAAAAAGACAACTTTTCCTTCCCAGCGGTCAGCTACGCATCATGATTGTGTAAGAAACTATTTTGCTTATATCGCGTGAAATAACTAAAAATTAAATATTAGTGCTTTAACATATTAAACCAGCTTTGCAGCCGACCAATTTAAAACTAATTGGAAAAATTTTGGATCACTACAAGATTTTAAAAAAATAATGAAAGTTAAACACTTTTTCTTAAATGAAATTATACTTTTTCCGTTTACTTTAAAATCTATAAATAGCTTGTTCAATTTTTTTTTTTTTTTTCTTTAATTACTTTTTTTTAACATTTAAGACTATATACTTATAGTAATGGAAAAAAAAATTCATTATTTTTATTTTTTAAAACGAGATTTGTTTTAATAACCGCGTCGAACTCTACAACTATAAAAGCAGATCATTTAAGACATACGACATTTCATTCCGAAAAAAACGGTGGTTCCACCCCTGTATTACATAAATGGTTGTTTTTTTTTTAAATACTTTACATAAATTTAATTCTTTATTCTAATCTTCTGATATAATTTCGACAACCTAATATAAAACCACAAAACTACAAATAAAACAAAAACCACAAGTAAAACAATACATTGTTTATAAGTTCACGTTACATGCACACTTAAGTATGTAGCGGCCTTGTTTGCGGCATTTACCTAACGGTAAATAACTTGTTTCTCTTTTTTTGGAGGATTTCGAATGCGAAATTTATTTCGCATTGGAAATTCGCTTGAAATAAATAAAAATTTTATATATAAATTCTGTACTTATTTAATAATTTATTTAACCGTTTAAACATGTTTACCTTGCAAATACATGTTTATAAACTATTGGCTGGAGCTAGAAGAATGCGTATTCAGCCTTATCGCCGAGCCCCATTAAAAAAAATAATAATAATAGCAACAAATTCTACATAACCGTAACGTAAAAAAATAATAAAATAACAAATAGAAATGAAAACCGAAAATAACTAATATAATTAGAAATAAAAAATAGTACTTTTTTTTGTTTTTTTTTTAAGAAGTGTTAAAAACAATTGCTAAAATGTTTAACAAATATATTAATAAAAAATAAAATTTTTTGAGGATAAAAGACAACAAGAAATGAAATTTCATAATTAATATAATCACTAGATAAATTATTAATATCATCAGTGATATTTAATATATATATATTTTTGTTTTAAATATTTTGTATTAATTTATATTAATCACTGATACAATTAAATCTATTTTTTATATGATTGTTTTTAGTTTAGAATAAACATTTAAAGTTGGATATATCCATGAATAATAATAATCGTTTTGATTCGTTCTTAAATTGCTCTAATGTAGTCTGTTTATTGCAAACAATTTCTGGAAACTTTTTCCACAGATTAGATCCGCGGTATTTAATTGAATAGGAAGTTAATTTTAATTTACATTTTGGAACAATAAAATTGTTATCTGAAAATTTTGTTGAATATTTATGGTTAATTTTATTAAAATAAGATTGAAATATTTTTGGAGATAAACAATTTTTTGCTTTAAACATAAATAATAAAACTTAGTGTAAATTAAGTTTATACACGTTTAAAACACCGAGCACACGTAGAAGTGGTTCGCAAGGAACACTTCTGTCGGCTCCAAATACTATTCTGCACGCATGTTTTTGTTTGTTGTAGAGTTTCTTTAGCTTTGTAAGGTTAGTACTACCCACACAATATTACAATAAGACAAATAATTATGGATAAAGGCAAAACACAATTTTTTCAGGGATGATATATTTAGAAAAGGTTTAGCCCTAAACATCATTGCAATATTTTTTGAGATTTTTTTTTCAATACTATTTATATGTGAATACCACTGTAAATTTTCATCCAATTTTACTCCTAAAAAATTTGTGAATGATTCTCTTTTAATAGAAGTGTTATTAATTTTAAAATCTGGTAATTTAAGAGCAATATTTTCAGATTTACTTATTTAATGAAAAAGTATATATTTTGTTTTATCCGCATTTAGTCAAAGTTTATTACTTTCAAGCCACTCATTAACTTTACATAGCTGTTCGTTAACTATTTTAAAAAGTGATTTAACCTCTCTGTGAGAAAAAAAAAAGATTAGAATCATCAGCAAACAAAATTAGGTCTAAAAGATTTGTTGATAAGTATAAGTTGTTTATGTACAACAGGAATAAAAGGAGTCCTAAGATAGATTCCTGAGGAACCCCGCAAGTTATGGAGTATGGAATTGTATTTGTTTGATCATAGTATAAAAATTGCTTTCTGTTTGTCAGATAATCTTTGAACCAAAGTAAGTTTTTATTTTTTACTCCGTAGTTTTCGAGTTTTGTTATTAGAATATAGTGATTTACGGTATCAATAGCTTTGGACAGATCAATGAAAACTCCTAATGTAAAACAGTCATTATCTAAGGCGATATTTGATTGGAAATTTCAACTACTGCGTATTCAGTAGAATGTTTATTTTTAAAGCCAAATTGTTTGCAGTACAACATATCATTCTCAGTTAGATAATTAAAGTCTGTGATACATTATTTTCTCTAGCAATTTTGAGAAACATGGTAATATTGATATAGGCCTGTAATTTAAAATATTTGACTTATCTCCAGATTTAAAAATTGGTGTAATACGGGCAATTTTTGACTTATCAGGAACAATACCTGACTTTAATGAGAGATTGAAAGTGTGAAATAAAGAAGGTTCAATGTCAAATACTGATTTTACAATATCGACACTAATTTTATCAAAACCTTCACTTTTTTTACTTTTGAGCCTGCTAAAAGCAGTTCTCAACTCACTCAGTTTTAAATCAGTTTTATCCATAAATTTATCATAAGTTTTTAAGTATGAATTGAATGGAATGGAATTATTAGGAATTTTAGAGGCCAAATTTGGGCCAATATTAACAAAGTAGTTGTTTATTTCTTCAGCTATAATTGATTTTTCATAAACTAACTTTCCATTAATTATAAGATTTTTTGGCAGCGTGCTTTTGTTGTAATTATTTTTTCCAATTAAATCCTTAATTCCATTCCATATTTTTTTTAGTGTTTCCTTTGGTTTTTTCTAATAACTGTGTATAATAAAGTTTTATTGAGTATTTTTTGGTTTTTTCAAATATATTTTTATGATTTTTGTAAATTATTTCATTTTTATAAGATTTTTTTTTTTAAGATATTTTATATATAACTTTTCTTTCTTTTTTGAAGATTTTAAACCTTACCTTTAGTAAACCTTACCTTTAGTAAACCTTACCTTTAGTAAACCTTACCTTTAGTAAACCTTACCTTTAGTAAACCTTACCTTTAGTAAACCTTACCTTTAGTAAACCTTACCTTTAGTAAACCTTACCTTTAGTAAACCTTACCTTTAGTAAACCTTACCTTTAGTAAACCTTACCTTTAGTAAACCTTACCTTTAGTAAACCTTACCTTTAGTAAACCTTACCTTTAGTAAACCTTACCTTTTGTAAACAGTTTTTAAATTTTTTTAAGGAGTTTTCATTATTCTGTCGCCGAATTAAGGTGGATTTTGTGGAAATATTGTTTATTAAAAGGTTGTTTGTACCTAAGAATGTAGGAAAATGATCCGAAATATCGGTCTGTATTATACCTGTGTAAAGAGGGTTATTATGAAAGTTGTTTGTTATGATGTTATCAAGAAGAGTAGAAGACCTATTTGTTATTCTTGTAAATTTGTTTATTGTTGGGATAAGGTTATTTTGTAGAAGAGTGTTTATAAAATTCCTAGCATTAATATTTGAGGCATAGTTAATGAGGTTGATGTTAAAATCTCCGACCATATAAATATGTTTTTTTTTTTTTGTAATTTTGTTTAGAAATCTTTTAAGATGAGTTTTAAATTTTTTTAAGTTTCCAGATGGTGGTCAATAAGTAGTATTTATAATTGTGTTTCTTTCTACATTATTTACTAATTCAATGAATTAGTATTGACTTTCTAGCATTTTATGACTAAAATAATTTGAATCATTGCCGTTATCATCGATGATGTTATTTCATTCAGGGCCGTACCGAGCCAATTTTTCGCTTCGGGCAAGAAAAGAAAATTGCGCCCCCCTCCCCCCACAAAAAAAAAAGAAGAAAATTAAACGAAAAAAACGATTTATTGATCACAAAATTTATCGTATCAAGTTATAAGTAAAATTTGTCATTAAGGTTGTACAAACTTTAGTTCAATGTCACTTTTCTGGCTTTTCTTGAGGCAAATTCACTAATGACCACATCAAAATCAATGTTGTTTGCCACTTCATTTTCAATTGAAATTATAGCCAAACTAGACAAACGTTCTTGGCCCATTGTTGACCTCATATAGTTTTTTATGAGCTTAAGTTTACTGAAACTTCTCTCACACGTAGCAACTGTGACTGGAATGGTGAGGAAGATACGAATAGCAATTGCTGTGTTGGGATAAGCATCAGTCAAAGAATATTTATGAATTAGCTGCAAAATGTCGATCGGGCTAGATTTTTCAAAGTTGTCCATCATTGCGGCAGCTTGATATTAAAGCTTGCCATTTCTGACTGGAAATCGGAGAATCTAAATCTGCCTTGTAAATTTGAGATAAATTTGCAGCTTTTTTCTTGAGTTCATCCACTGAACTTTTAGAGAGTGAATGCCCACTGAGGAAGTCAAAATCAGAGGATACAGCAGACATAGCCTCAAACTGCCACTCAATTTGTGTAACAATGCTGTCAAACACAAGGTTGCACTGATATCCGAATTCTGTTTTTGCTGTGAGAAGGTGAGAGTCCTCTTCAGCTTCATAAAGTGCCATCCGCTTCACTTTGCACTTCCTCTTGATTGGAAAGCAACCATCAATTCCACTCTGGTTAGCTTTTTCTGTGGCATCTTTGATAATGTTGTCCACCTCAACATCTCGAAGATTCTGAATGGAAGCCTTCAATCCTTTCATTTTTTTTGCGACAATGTCAATTGAAATGGTTTTTGACTGAAGCAGTTTGTTTTCCCGGTCAATTAGAGAAAGAATTTGACACCAGAAATCCAACAAACACAAAAAACTGAAATCAATTTGAATGAGAAGTTCTTTTGCACTGCTAACTGTGACAGCATTTGTCATGGGATTGTGGATAATGGATTCCAAAACTTGAAGAACGTCTTTGATTTGTCTGTGCAATGGTGTGATTGCTTCTTTTTTGGCAGACCATCTTGTGTCACTGTTACCCTTTAATGAGATGGCCAACTTTTTCATCAGTTTTTTCCATCTTGACGTGAAGCTTGAAAAAAAGTTAAAGATGGCTTGAACCTTTCCAAAAAACGTAATCGTGAGTGGGGAAACCTCAGCAGTATGAACACCAACAAGATTTAAAGTGTGAGCTGCGCATGGAAAAAATCTTGCTGATTCATTAAAAGAATGGATGCGAACTTTGACGCTATTGTATTTTCCAGACATATTGGCTCCATTGTCATAGCTTTGGCCCCGGCAATTGGAAATGGTTAGACCATCCTTCTCCAATTTTTCAGTTATCTCTGTTGCAAGACCTTTTCCGGTTTTTTGGTGAGATTCAATAAATTCCACAAAGCTTTCCTTAATTGTGCAGGTTTCATCACTGATGTGGACATACCTGATGATCTGAGTCATCTGCTCTTTGTGGGAGGCATCTGGAGTGCAGTCAAACAGAACAGAGTAGTATTTAGCTTCTTTGATGTTTGGCAAAATTTCGTTCCTGACTTTCTGCCCAAGTAACTCAATCAGCTCATTTTGAATTCAAGAAGAAAAGTAGGATGTTGTGGTTTTTTTTTGCTTTAACGGACACAATGTGTTTAGCCACTAATGGATAATAATGGCTAATCAACTCAATTAAGCTCAGAAAAATGCCACTGTTTTGTTGACCGATGTCTTCTGTTGTTCCCCGAAGGGCAAGATTGTTCTTGGCACAGAACAAAATTGCATCAACAATCACTTTCAAGATGTCTCTTCACTTTTTCATCTCTCCACTGATAACTCTCTGCAGATCAGAACCCAGGGTCTTTTCTTCCTTGAGGTTTTTTTCAAGAGTTTTCCAATCAGAATAGCATCTTTGGTGTTCATTGCTGTTTTCATGGTCAGGAATTCTTGGGTTTAGTTTTTTCCAGTCACAAAACCCTTTGTAAAGTTCTGAGAAATTGTTGGTTTTTGTTGTTGAAAATAACAAACAGCAAAAACAAAATAAAGAATCTTTTTTGTTGCTGTACTGCAGCCAAGTGCGAACAAATTTTTCACCATTGGAATAAATTTTTTCATACCATTTTGAGCTGAAGTGTCGCATTCTGTTTTCAAAATTACACAGCGTGTTCAAAATTCTCTTCTTTCTTGCTCTGGCCCATGCTCAATCAAAAAGCATCTTGTTTTGTCCGTTATTTTAGGCTATGTTGCTGGATCCCTGTGTTGAAAATTTTCTTCCGAGGCCACTGGAATTTCTGAGATTTCTGAATGAAGTTCATCCTCGTCCATTTCAACTGGGCCTGAAAGCTGGGCATTTCCATTTTCCCTTGTTGGTTCTGAATCAGTTGTGCAAAATTCTTCTTAACTTTGGCTGATGAAAATCTCCTCTTCAATTAATTCCAAATGATGATCTGAACTTAAGTCAATAATAGGATCTGTTGAATTGTCATTAACTTCAATACAAATATCCTCTAAAATAACTTGTTTTTCCACTGAATTTGTTACCAACCACTTTTTGAAACAGTTTTGTAATTTCTCGTCACTTTCTTGGCGCTGTTTTCTTTTCTTCTTAAATTCAGCACCAGATAATTTTTTGGTTTGATTCATAATAGAATCATAATGTTCAAAAGTTATCAAAGGTATGTTAGTGTTAAAGGACGCTCTTTTGTTCAGTAAATCAGCTTTAATATTTAGGAGTTTGTGTCAAGAGGTGGAATTTTAATTAATTTTCTTATCAACAGCAGCAACGCCGTGAAAATTTGTTTCATAAACTGATAATTGTTTTTTAATTTTTTAAAATTTGTGCCCTCCCAATTTTGGCGCCTAAGGCCGCGGCCCGGCCGGCCCCGCCCTTAGTACGGCCCTGTTTTCATTTGAAGATTTAAAACGATTATGATGATGACATCGATGATGTCATTTTCATTTGAAGATTTAATATTGAAGTCCGTAGTACTCGTTCTATGGAAACTTCACACCCCACCTTTGTTACCAATATTATATTAAGCTATGGCCAAATAACGGCAGCAGCCAGAGTTTTTTTTAAAACAAAATGTTATGGAGACGCCGCCAATAAGGCATGATCAATTTGGAAGCCACCTCCTGTAGCTTCTGCCACCCAGCTGGCTGCGGCCGCTAAATAGAAGACGGAAGTTTTTACCTTCCACCGGCGTAAATGAAAAACATTATCACGTTTGTTTTTATGTTAACAAGCAATTTAAATAAGAATTAACAGCAAATAATAAAAATTTGAAATCAAAGGTGCGTTTTATATAATTTATTGCCAAACTTTTATATAATTTATTGCCAAACTACTTAATTGAAATAATAATTTCGTCCAATATAAATAAATAAAATCAAATGAAATCGAAAAGAATCTAATTAATATTTATGAATTATTTGAAATATTTATAAATAATGAATTAGTTTCATAATTAAAACAAATGTTAAAAATCAGGAATTTTATTTCTATGCCTTAGGCAAAAATATCGTTCTGAAAAAAAGTTTATGATAAATAATTAAATCGTCCGTTTATGATCAAAATTTAATATTTTGTAGCCCGTTCATCATGCTAAAACATTCATTTTACGACCATAGCATTTAATTCTTAACTTTATTCATAAGATTTGTAAAAATATTTTAAAAAATACATCCAATAATATTTATTTTAAGAATATTTATTTTAAGAATTTTTATATTCTAGTGTAATATGAATTAGTATAATAGTATAATAGAATTTTTATATTCTAGTGTAATATGAGGTTTTTACGACAACGGTTTTTAAAAATAATAAGTTTTTACTCCCCATTTAAAAATTTTACATTAAATTTTTATTTACTTGAAAAAATATTTTATTAAATTTTTACTGCCGTTAAGGTTTAATCCCTGCGTATAATTGTGTTTTGCGACCAAGCTGTATTTTATCAATACTAAAGACTCGATAGTATTGAAAAATACAACCTACTTAAAAAAGATTTTTAAAACAAACCACAATCTTTAATATGTTTAATCCGGCCGGCATAGCCTTATAAAGTGGTGAGGCCTTAATTATTACGTATCCAATAGCTGAAAATTAATAACTTTAGGAGGTTCATTATATACTCGATATTTAATGGGATATTAATTTAAAAATTGAAAGAAATCGAGAAATATATTATTTTATAAATAATTTAAATGTTAATGGTTTATATTCATTTAACTCTTGTGAGTTTTATATGTGACTTAGTAGTGGAACAGTGGACCGTTTTATAATTAATGCCATTGTATTCATTATTAATATCTCTACAAGGCAGACGCCGGAGGAGAGAAATAAACTACAATATGATATTCAATATTGTTACTACTATTATTAAAATACTACTAATTATATATGCGCAACAAATGCATCAGTTTATCACTCATTTATATATTTTTTATCTCAACGCACGATAGTCTGAAAAACCTAATTTTTGGCAAAATTTAAAAAAAAATCTGTAATTTTTTATGATTATTATTTTAAAACACAGCATGGCTATTCAAAAATATATTCAATTGCTATTCAAAAATATATTTATGGCTATTCAAAAATATATCCAGGCTATTCGAAAATATATAGGTTTCATATTTTTTCTTGAAAGAAAAGTCAATAAACGTTTCGAAGAGCGATTAAAAATCGATGAATAATTTCTTGCAAAAATACAATATTTTTTCTTTTGTCTATAAATTTATAACTATATGCACACATGCATAATTTAAAAAAAAAAAAAATACTACAGAATAGAGTTTAATTTTAAATAATAGTAATTTTTTATTATTGTATATTTGCATAAGTTATTTGAAAATATTTTTCAATATTTGGAATTAGCATAAAATTAAACTTTTCTTCAATTTCAACTTCTTCCTTAAACAAAAGTCAGCGTGCATGGACTTGATTGTTATGATTTTATTAAATCCTAATATACATATATTACTTAAAAAAAATCAGTTGCGTATATAATTATTCAAACCAAATTTAAAACTCTCGAAATATACCTATGTCATGTTATTAAAAATATAAGTGTCTCTGTATTTGTTTTGTATTTATAAATACATGTTCGAAAACTTTTTTTTTTCTTTATACAATCGTAATTGCTACCTAAACTATTAAAAATAGTTCAAATATTCATTTTTATTTTATTTTTATACAATATTCCATATAATTAACTAGGGGAGAGTGGGGCACCATGACACACTTTTGGTTTTTGCTTCGTAGCAAATTTTTTAATGCGCCTTTTTTTTTTTAAGCCATTGGTTTAATTTGTAGAATGAATTTATGCCCACAACATTTATGTTCAGCTAATTAATAGCGTTATAACCGCTCTACGGACCAAGAGTAAAAACGTGATAATGTTTTTCAAAGTAAGTTTGGGAAGAACTAAGATATTTTAGAGCGAAAGTCAGAAGAAGTCGTGTTAGAATGATAGCATAGAGAAAGCGGATAGGAATTGCACACGGTGTTAGAAGGTGCAACACATACAGTTAATTTGATCACCTAATAAATGTACGCCAACAAATCACTTAATATGAACTCTTCCTCAACTTTTTTTGTCGTCTAATAAATAAAGGAACTGGTATTGTGGTTTATCCTCCTCCGGCTAATTGCCATATAGATGCTACATTACCAAGGCCCGCAAAGAAAAGTTAAGCTAATTAATAGCGTCATAACCCGCTCTACAGACCGAGAGTAAGGTGAGTTTGGGAAGAACGAAGATGTATTAGAGTGAAAGATAGAAGAAGTTGTGTTAAAAAGATAGCATAAAGAAAACGGACAGGATTGCACACGATGTTAGACGGTGCAATACGTACTGTTACTTATGTCACCTAGTTAATGTACGCCGATAAAGACTTGAATGGAGTTCACTTGATATGAACTCTTCCTCAACTTTCTTTGTCGTCTAATAAATAAAGGAACTTATACTCATTGTAAACTACACCGTACTGACAGTATACTTGTGTTGTTTTTATACCACAATTCTAATCATGTCTTTGTTATTCCGTATTGACAGTTGTAGAACAACTTGTTAAACACCGTAACTATCTATCTGTAGCTATTAATTAAAAATAGCTTTTAATTGATAGTTATAGATAGATAATTATGGTTAGGGTAAAATAATAATAATATACATATACGGTTATAAATTGAGGTTCATTGAGGTTTACAATTCTATATAAATTATTGCTAAAATTTATGAAAAGCTTGTGAAATATAAACGGAAATCATCATCTATAATTTTTAGTATAAACAAACGTCTTCAGCAATATTGACAAAGTTTATACTCATGCATTAATTAGGTGACCTAATTAATAGTATGAACTCCACATTCTAACATCCAGTGCAACTATTTGTCTACTTTGTCTATGCTATCTTTCTAACTTAGCTTTTTCTGACTTTCCCTCTAACTTTCTTCGTTCTTTCTAAATTCACTTAGTCTTGGTCAGCGAGGCGGGTAACTAAGAGTAAGTGAATTTAGGAAGCTGAGCTTGTCCTCGCTGTCTCGGGTGTGTGGCCTCTATATAGCAAATAGCCGGAGGAGGATAAACCACAATACCCCTTACCTACAATTTTTAGTATAAACAAACGTCTTCAGTAATATTGACTAAGTTTATATTCATACATTAATTAGGTGACCTAATTGATAGTATGAATTGCACATTCTAACATCTCGTGCAATATCTGTCCGCTTTCTCTATGCTATCTTTCTAACTCGATATCTTTTACTCTAATTCCTTCGTTCTTCTGAAAATCACTTACTCTTGGTCTGCAAAGTGGGTTATGATGTTCTTTAGTGAGCTGAACTCGTCTTTGCGGGCCTTGGTAATGTGGCCTTTGTATGGCAACTAGCCGGAGGAGGATAAACTACAATACCATCATTTACAATTTTTAAGTAAAGTATTTAAATTTGGCTTTTTATGTACTTCATATAAAAAAATTTTTGTGGAAGGAGGGAGGAGCCTCGCTTTGTTTAACTGCACATTCTAACATTTGGTACAATATCTTTCCGCTATCTTTATGCTATTATTTTAACTAGACATCTTCTGTCTTTCACTTTAATTTTTTTTCGTTATTTTTAAACTTAGTTACTCTTAGTCCGTCGAAGCGGATTATAATTCTCTTTAATGAGCTAATCTCATCTTTGCTGGCCTTGGTATCCCAGTCAGGGCTTTGATACCATATTGATATTATAATATTTTCAAACTATGATATATTTCATGGTATGAGAAGTTTATGATGTCAATATGATATCAAAATGAAATCACTCATTGATATCATTTTGAACTCAAACCCTGATATCATAATATAAAAAGTTTATGATACTACAGAGCAAAAATATATGCAAAAATGGTTGTTTGTCTTTGATGGGTCAATGATGATTTACAAGCACACGAAGAGTTCATTGGTACGCATCCGTTACCAAATACGACTTTCAAAGAAATTGTGCGTATTCTTAAAGATATTCTCTCGATGACGAATTTGAGATTAGAAGATGCGCGTGGTCAATGCTATAACAGAACTGCTAATATGTTTGGTCCTAAATCTGGACTAGCAACTGAGATAAAGTTATTTAACAAAAAGTGCATATATATATTTATATTATACACGCATTGCTACGGCTAAGTAAACTTGGCCATTGGTGATGCCATCAAAAATATTCGAAGTCTTAACGAAACGTTTGAAACAGCATATGATTTGTAATATATATACTTGTTAACTTATCAAAAAATCACCTAATCTTTTCTGTACAGTATATGAATAGCTACACTTAAATTAACAATTAAAAAATGGATGTATTTTTTTTTTTGCTTAGTAAATGATTCCAAACTACTTGCCCACAACATAAAAGAAAAGTTCTGGCTTCAAAGGCTTTTCATACCTTTATATATTTTAGACTTGAATTTACAACATGGTTCACAATCAAATTCCTATATGAATGTATTTTTTTAAAGAACATTAGTAAACAGTAAATGAATTAATTTGCCCAGATGACAATCAAAGAAGAAGCAGCATTTTTTCCAGATAAAATGTTTTTTTAGTACAAGCAAGGCCCGCACCTTGAATTGCGTTTAGAGGGAACTGCTGCACCATATCTACTTTAAGTGACTACAAGACACTGATATCCTTGTGATGATTTTCTGATTTTTCCCCTAAACGTTTTAGTAGTGAGTACCAGTGGGTATAAAAACTCTATCAACCATCATAGTTATTTCCACCTTATAATTACATCCACAATGACCATTACAGCTGGTGCGTCACAAATAAAATATTTTACCATTTACTTGTATGACTTTTCCATTGTTATCAATAAATTTGCCATAAGGTGTCTTCCACGAAGTATGTATGCAGGTATGGAGTTCACAAAAACTTATAAATGCGTACAAGAGGGAGAGAGGGGGGTGGTTAAAGATAGCAATTATGTTCGTGGTTTGACTAATTCTCACTCTCTATCTATTTGAAAACTTGAAATTATTATTCTGTTATTTAAGAAAATTTATAATTCTGTTATGAGTAACGTCAAAATAACTAATTTTTGTTTGTTTTTAATGCTATGAAAAAAACTTTGCGTTGGAAAAGGGTTGGGGGCAAGGGCTTAATTTTGTAATAACAATGGGAAGGGGTTCCTTAATACGTGGTTTTACAGCATACATACTTTACCGATAACCCTAAAGATTTCTTAACTGCCCTGCGAACTCTTTCAAGTGTTCTAAACTAGCTGACTTCTGTAATCCACAAAATAACGCCACAACAAATGGAATAGTTTCATAAATATTGTCAACATGACACTAGATTGGTAAGAGAAACATATTTGCACTTTTACAAATTGTCAGTTTGTCAATGGTTAAAGACTAACTTCACGAAGTCTAATTACTGCTTAGATCTCAAGATACCATCTTTAATTTTTTTTATTACCATCTTTTATCAAAATAATATTTTTTATCCTAAAATAGGATATAATATAAATTATTTATATATATATATATTTTTTATAACAATGGAATATATAAAAAATTTGCTTTTTTGAAAGACAAAACGATTTAAAATATCCATTCAGAGTTAAGTTAACTTTAGTATTAGGCAATTAAGAGTAAACTGCTTTTGATAATAGATGAAGAAAAGTAAAAAACTGCAGTCTTAATAACTATCGTGCAAATTTAATTTTTGAATGAATGAACTTTTAATCTTTAGCTTGCTACTTGAAACGAAAAAACGAAACATAAACTTTTTCAGAAAGTTTAGTTTCTTTTCCATATTCTTTTGACTTTTAAAATAATACAAATAATGATAAAAGTTTTATTAAGATCTGTTGCCCACGGTAACAGTAACTTATTTATTAAACGCAATTTTTAAAGTTATGCTCAATATTAAAAAAATATAATATGTTTTTTAATCCAAAAAATATAACATTTTTGAAATTATGTTTACCGTAGTTATCTCTTCTTTAGATATCTTTAATTTATAAGGCGTCTTAAACTCACTTTAAAAAATATTAACCTTTAATAAAAGTTTAATGAACAGATTTGCTAATATTTAAACAAAAATTTTAAAATTAATTTAGGGGAAGGTTGCGTATGTTGAGCATGTTAACAGTGTATTGTTTTTTTTGCAGCCGAAATATTATAATATTTATATTTATTTTTGCAGATTGCCATAATTTAATATTCCTCTTAAAAAATCTTAATAATAATACTGTAATTTAAAAGTAGTAGTGTCGTTTCACTTTCGTTTTTTAGAGTAGTTTCTAGGCTCTTCTATACGCGGTTCTATGTTAATAATATTACTTGAAATAACAATTTTCAAAATAAAAACCTATAACAATTGTCAGTCAGTATATTTTTATCTAAAGTAAAAAAAAGATGAAACCGTTTAAGAACAAATTTAAAAATATAAATATATATTCAGATACCTTAAAAAGAAGGATAACACAGCATTCTTTTGACAACTTCCAACAGAGTCTTTTTTTCACTTTTTTCTATACCTTATTTTTTTTATCTAAAAGAAAGTATACATATAGATACAGAGAAATATAAAATATACTGAAATATACGCAAATTTATGTAAATACACTTACATGTCCATAAATAACAGTCTTATTTTATTTAAAGAAAAGGAAACAGGCTATAAAAATTAGAAAAATACGATAACCAACAACAAACAAACATTTATTTAAATTTTTATTGTAAAATTAAACAATGAACAACATCAATTCTTCTTAAAACTAAGAATTTATCAGTTCTAATTTGCTTGCAGACCTTCCTCGAAAGACCGCGTGGAATATAGAACCGCGTATAGAAAAGCCAAGAAACTACTTTAAAAACAAAAGTACTATTAAATTACAGTATTAATATTAAGACTAGCTGTAAGCAATCCGTAATATGGGTTAGTAATAAATAAATAGCAATTTGACTTGATATATTATATGAAAAATATAAAATACAAATTCATCTATTTGGGTTGCCGTTGTCCCGGTTTTTTCGCTGAAGAATGCTATAAAAGTTTTAATTAGTTTAGCATTGTGCTCTCCTCCGTAAAAATCGCGACAATGGACAATTGACAATTGACAATCGCTTTTATTGGTCTTGGCATTTAGTAAAGACCACGTAACTTTAGGTATGAGGTTCTTTTTATAAAGAATAGTATAAATGAATAGTTCATTTAAAAAAAATCTTTATACCGAAAAATTGCGTTATTTTCAACACACTCAATCATGTCGTCTTAGGAAACCAGTTTCCTAAGATGAGCTTTTTTTAGTGGAACTCAAAAAAACTCAAAATAACAAAAAAATAATCACAAAAAAAAATTAAACAAAATTGTATCTTCAAGGCGATACTTAAGTAAAAGGTAAATATCTCAATCGTAAAAAAAAAAAAAAATCTTTCCTATCTCTAAAAAAGTTACTATTTTTTGAAAAAACTTTCGCTCTTTAAATACCAAAATAAAGCTCCGCGGACAAAAACTTTAAAAAAGCGCGCTTTTCTAAATAAAAGACTGCATCTCATCTTAAGCGTCTAAATACGTATCATATTAAGCAACTTCGTCAAGTACTATCATAATTTAAATAGCATGACCTTAGCTTATGTGTTTTCTCATTTACCCATGGAATTAGCAGTAAATAAGCATGAAATATCAGGGTTCCTACAGAGCATGTTTTCCTGTTTTTCTAATTTGGCCTGTTTTCCTGTTTTTAAGGCATTAGAATGTTTTTTTAAAAGTCTGACGATGTTTATATATAAAATAATATATTTTATGGATTTAGGAGGCAAGCAAGATAAAAAGTTTTTCAAACAAAGTTTACTAATTTTGTTTAGGTATAATATCAGCTATTACTTAACATAGTTTTAACATCTATTTTTTTGAAATAGAATATTAAATCATGTAAATGTTATAAATTAAGTTTTCGAACTTTTGTTTATTTTGTAATGTTAAACATGAATGGTTAAATTGTAGTAATAATTATGAAAGTTTATTTTATTTTTAAATGAAGTTTACACTTCGTTTAAAATAAAATAAACTGGATTCATAAATTAAATTAAATTATTTTAAAGAGCAATTTTTTTGATATGGCATTAACCTGTTTTGCTGATCAGGGGGTTTTATATAACAACTAGAAAGCTTACAATCCTAAACTCATACTGCAATTTTATTTTAGGGTTTAGGTAGTTTTATAGTTTTGGTGGTTTAGATTTTTAAATCAGAGTTAAGGAGCCCCTCCTTCCCCATATAAAACCAGTTTTACAGAATTCTAATGGGAAAGCTCTTTCCAGTATAAATGTTTTAACTGCAATGAGTAAACTTTACAATGATTTTCTAGACTCTGTTATACTGATATGAACCTTTTAGGCAGCCAGAAAAATTTTTAAAAATGGAAAAAATATTATTATTTTCAATTCTTTTTTTAAAAAAGTTTGAAATAAAAGTTTAAATATAAAAGTTTACAAGTATGAATTATAAAATACATAAAACATAAGATAATTATTAAATATAAAAATAAGATTCTTAAATTACAATTAACTATAAGTTATAATATAAGTATTAAGATTAGTTAATCCCAAATATTATACGTATAAAGTAAACTACAGGCTAAATAGAGCATAAACGCATCTTGCGTTGCGTTTATGCTATTTTATTTATTTTTTGTTTTTTGAAATTTGATATCGTCAGTCATACACAACCCAGGAAAAAAAGTTTTATAGACCTTCTATAAACTTTTGAAACATATGGTCCATAGAAATTCTATAGAATTCTGTAAAATTTCTATAGAATGTCTATTAATTTCTATAGAAATTGCTATAAAACTTTATTTTCTATAAAATAAATCTCTTTGATAAAAAGTAGAAAAAAAAGTTCTATTGGAATTTTTATAGAAATTAACAGAGATTCTATAGAAATTTTATAGAATTCTATAGACCATATGTTTATCATATTTGTTTAAGAGCTTATTTATACCATATATATAGATATATATATAAATATATGTATATGTATATATATGTATATATATATATATATATATATATATATATATATATATATATATATATATATATATATATATATATATATATATATATATATATATATACATATTACAGTTTTTGCTGTTTATAAAACGTTTTTACTTGTTCATTTATCATTTTATTAAATAATATATTTAAAATTGTGTCACAAAATAGACTGTTTTTATAAGAAAAATCCTGTTTTTTAGACCTCAACTGTCCTGTTTTTTTTAAAAAAAATGTCCTCTTTTTTACCAATGACCCTATAGGAACCCTGAAATATTGAGGATGTAATAAATTTTTGATGATCTTGTGTCTTTTTGACATAAACACAAAATATTGAATAATAAAAAATTATAACGGGAATGGTAAATTTTTTTTAACAGTGAAACAATCAAAGAATATTAACTATACAACCAAGAAATTAAAACAAATAACACCGTCGAACTTGTATGAATATCTTTAACCAAAAAAGTTCGCGAAAAAATCATTAGTCTACCCGTAAAAGAGGTTATACCATCTTAGGTACCTGCTCATATTACGCAACCTTCCCCTAATAGTAAATACGTTTATTAAATGCTTACATTTTTTATTCGAATAGTCATTCAAGATGTAAAACTATTTTGCAAGATGTAAAACTATTTTGTTAATTTTACAAATATTGCGCGATTTAATATATGTTAATATATAATGTTATGTAAATATTGATTAAAGATTATTTAAAGTATTTAAACATTTAATTACTATTTATTTAAAACGATAACTACTAAAATTGAATTTACTAAAATATAGTTAATAAATGTTTAAAATACTTTGAACAACTTTCAATAATTATTTACTAATAGCATGTTATTTGCAACAAAAACGTTTATTAAAGTCTTTAGTAAAATAGTTTTCTTATTGTAACTTAAGTAACATTTGTCTACTGGTAAATTTATATATTCTAAAAATGTCTTTAAATCAACTCCTTATTTTTGGATAAAACTAAACAAGATAAACACAAATGATCAAAATGATGATTGAAAAAATGAAGACTAAAAACCATTGTCGCAGCACCGGTTTTAACAAAAAGAGATTAAGGCCGGGGAGGGAGGGGTGGTGGTGATGTAATCAAAAGTGGTATCCCCAAATAAACTTTGGGTTCTTCACTGATTGGGTCTTTCTAACACAGCGTAAACTACCACTATTATTGCTACTAATATGTATTATTTACAAGTTCATATTAGTATTTTGAATATTTTATTTAGTTATAAATTGTAAATATAGGTCAATGAAAGCTGGTGATGCTGCTTGATTTTTTGCACAATCAATTACCAAAAATAATGTTACTTATAATCGTTATCTTAAATACAGATGTTCTTTTTTAAATAAGTACTAAAATCTGAGCCGTATAAAGACTAAAAAATAGCTCTAGAATAGTTAGAGTGTTTTCGAATAGGTGATGTAATAATTAATATTTTATGCAACATATTTGTATCAAAATAAGTCATTAAAAACAAATATTTTACTCGTTAATTTTATTACTTTAAATGCAATTTAATTTTTTTAAATTCCAGCTAACGATAAAAAAAAGTTAGGAGTTTCATTTACTTGGTCTTACCATTTTTTTATACTTTTTCGCATATCGTTCAGCCATCTTGAAAGTAATTATTAATTCTTGTAAAACGTTTTCCGGCAAAGTAGTATGAATGTAAGCAAAATGTTTTTTTTGATATCATTATGATGGGGGAGACCGGGGCTAGTTGGCCGCAGGGGTAAGTTGACGAACTGCGTTTATCTTTAGAGCCTTTCATCAGAAAGTGACAAAAATTACTCAGAAACTTCCTTGTTGACCATTTCATTATTCACTGTAGTATTGTCAGGATTCGCGCATGCGCATGGGAGATATTGATATTTATGCGTTTTTTGGACAAAAACGTAACTTTTAGAACATCGCTTCCTTTTTACTTTACAAAGAAAATATTTAGTCGTATGAAAAAAAAATTATTGTAAAAGTTCTAGCCACAATTGGTTTACTATATCCAGTCAGACTTTTTTTTCAAAGCTGCCGTTTTTCAGGATCTGTTTATTAAAAAAAAAGCTTTCGGGTAAGTTGACAAATTTTTCACGGGGTAAGTTGGCTCATAGCATTTACTATGGAAAAAAATATTTATCTTTATAAAATTATTTTTATTTTTTTTTTAATTTTCAACAATATTGAAAATATTTATTCTTACAAAAAAATTAAAAAAAAATTTTTTTTAGTTTTTTTTTCCACAGATAAAACGCGAGCTACTGTTTGGCTTTTATACGGACTAATATTTCGTACCAGCTAAAAGTAATATTAAATTTTGGGATAAAATTGTTGCAAAAATTAATTTAAAAAAAATTTCTATTAATTTTGCACTTAATAGTGCATTAATAATCATTTTTATAGTTTGCGCCAACTTACCCCGTGGTGGGGTAAGTTGGCGCAAATTTTTTTATTTTTGAGAACCCGGAAAGGCCCCAAGAATTTTTTTTTGTAAATGAATGCAAATTTTATAAGATACCCTAATCCATACTCTTTAAGACTACAATTTATTATTTTTAAAAAAATGTACTGTTAGGGCTAAAGAGCTCATAGAGTAAAAACCGAGCCAACTAGCCCCGGTCTCCCCTATGATAATATGAGTTCATAAATTAAAACCTACTATTTAGACATTAAAAGAAAAAACTTAACTTTTACTGTGCTTTATAACTAATATAAGAAAGTCTGCTATAAATTAACTTTATTTCACAAAGTTATGACATCACTATGATGTCATTATAGTATCATTATTTGATATCATAGCTTAAGTTGGTTTTAATATCATTCTGATATCGCGTACATTGATATCGCGTACATTGATATCGTATATTGTATACATTGATATCGCGTCTTGACTGGGTAGTATGATGTTTTTCAAAACGAGGTTTTGAGGATTCAAAAGATGTAGTATAGACTTTATATTGATATAATGAGAACATGTAAAAGAGTGTTACATTGTTACCTTGATACGCCTACATTGATACGACTGTTTCACTCAATATAAAAGCAAGCTTGACGTCTCAAAGATTTTTGAGTTGATAAAAAAAAATTATTTTCGCATAAAAGGTATAAAAATACACTATAGTTAAAAAAAATAGTATTTTTTATCAAATTCCGAAATCAATCGTGAAGAAAACCATTTTTTTTTTAAATTACGCAACCCGGTTTTTATTGTCGTCATTAATTGAAGTTTATTTAAATTCAATTCAATATTTTAATGAGTATATATTTGAAAAAAAAAATCTTTGAGACAGCTTTTAAGACGTACATACATCGACTTACAAATAGGAATTGGCGCAATTAGGTGTAGATTCATCAACTGATAAATAGGGATTGGCGTAAACAAAAATACATGGTTAGGGTAAAGGTTAGGGTTAGGATCAGAATCGATTAGAAACCATTGAGTTTTGCTTTAAATAGTTTTGCTTGAAGTGTTAATAAAAATTTGGCCTATTTTTAAGTTAACTAAAAAAAAAAAATCTAATAATATTTGAGTATAAAGACAATGGTGAATATTAGCGTTTTTCGTGTAATTTTTTAAACTTCAACATCAAATTAGAGATTTTCAGGGCAATGTTTTTATACAATTTCTAATCAACATGAAATTCTCTATTGAAATCAATCATAAAATAATAGGTTTAGGCAACTTAAACAGTGCCGAACATGCAAGAGGACGTTGGTACATTGACTGAGGGTTTAGTTTGGGGCAGGTATGAATCAATCATTGTAGCACCTCGCTTACATTTTTCACAAAGACAGTATGGTATCTGGGCTGCGTTTTTATTTAAAACTCGAAACCTCATTTCGAGCTATAATATCTTCTGGATACCGAGAATTATCAGGATTTGATATTTTGCAGGTTGTGCGCTAAATTAATTTTTTTTAAAGCGCCATAATGAAATAAAAACAAGAATTTAGCGTAAATGCATTATAATACTTTATTTATTATAAAAAATCAAAAATATAAAAACTCAAATACAAAACCCAAAAACAAAAAAGTTGAATATAGATAGATTTTAGAATTTCTAAAATACTTCATGTAGTAATGCTCTAGTAGTATTTTTATAAAATAGTATTTTTTAAAATAATCCAGTATTAGTGCCGCTATTTACATAAATCCGCTATTTACATAAATCGTTGCTTTTGTACATACCTTACATGTTTTTGTTTTTCCGACAATCTGATAAATAACGTTAAACATAGCCACAAGTAAAACAGTACATGATTCAGAACTTTTTAATTAATAATGCGATCGCATTGTAGCGCACTCCTTGTAGCCATTTTTTACCCAACCGGTAAATTATGTCAGTAAATTTTGGAAGATTTCATCTGCGATAAATCGCATTTGAAATCGCTCACAAAAAATAAAAAGCTCCACGTAAAAATATGCAGAAACCTATAGCTATTACTAATATATTACCCCCAGTCTCTATAACCGTAATTCGTTGTGAAACGTACACTATCGTTTCTCTTTCTTTTTTTTATTATATTTGATGTAAAATAAATACTATATATTACAAAAACAAATAAACAAGGGTTCTGAAAGAATATCATAATGATATTATCATCAGAACATTTTTAAACTTTAAAAACAAAATACTTACACTCTTTTTTTTTTAAATAGAGGATTTTTCAACTATTCTGCTTCGAAATAAAGTCAATCTTTTTATCAGGCTGTTGAAAAATCGAACTTGCTATTTACTGATAATCAATCAATTTCAGGCAATTCAGAATAAAAAGTTCTTTACAAATCAAGTGTTTGAAGCCTGCAACACACTTGGTTTAAACTTTGTCCAGTGCTTGATAAATGGCAAAAAATTAAATATACGCAACATATCGAAGACCTGCAAGTTGATGTTGGGTCAATATTGAAAAAAAAACGTTTCAGTTTAGGAATTTGTAAGAAAAGAGAGAGTCGTTAAAAATTTTGATGTAGGAGAACGTTCCAAGAAGTCTGATCCAAAAATTTGTGGAAACACACCACCTGGTTCTTAGCATTTAATGCTAACAACTGCGAGAGCCGTGCCGTTTTAGTTGATTTTAATTTATATGTTGACTATTTTAGTCGGTGACTATAATTTTACAATTTATTTTACCTGTAATATATTGCGGCTTTAAAAGAGAAGTAAATTTTTTTAGTACTTTACCTTCCAAAGCCGAGAAGGCCACTACAGATGAGGAAACTACTTAATTGTGGTTATAAAAAAAAGAATAGTACAGCTAATTATACTATAAAAACTTAAAATATAAATCTAAAGAATGGCCATAATAATAAATATGTATTAGTAATTATAAAAAATGAAGAGTTTATTTTCAAAACGCGGTAAACACCATTTTCAAAAAAATGTAGAAATTGTGTCGTTTATTTTTAGTTTATAAGAACCTAACAGACATTGTGTCCGAATATATGTTAAGCGAAGTATAACCCTATATTTTTCTACTTCTAAAAAACATTTATTTTCAAAACACGGTATAGAACTTTTAATTTATTTTCAAAGGGTGGTATTTAATTGTGACCAATCAGTGACAGATGTATACTACTTCTGCGCAAGCGCAAACCTTGTAAAGTTGCGTTAATGAAATGGCGGATTGCATTGGACAAGATTAATGCGTTACCTAATCTCCAATTTCACATAGAAAAAAGAAAAAAATGCTTGAAATAAGAAAAAAGAAAAGCATTTCTTCATTCAAGTGTTTGTTTATACTTTCATTTTTTTTTTTGTTTAACTGAACTGATTATGGAATGATGATGGAAGATATATTAAAAAGACAACTTATATTAATGAGTTTAAATATATTTAAAAAAAAAGATGATGTTTATTTATATTAATTGTCCATTAATTCTAAACAGACTTAAAAATAGAGGCGGAAATAAAAAATTAAGGGCCTATGAAGATAAGGGAGATGTTTTAAAAAATTTGATGCATTTTCCAATGCATCAATTCTTTGTCTATTATTTATATGCTTGCTACGGACAAAGCAAGAAATAAGCATAGTGTTGTGCTTCTTTCCTTGAAAAAGCAATATTTTAAAAACCTGGTCATCATTATTACAACTACACTATCACTTTTTTTTAAACTTTAAAACTAAATATAAAATAAAAAAATATTATGGTTTATTGTCTGATTTGATTTATTTAACTCTCTTATAATAAATAATTTTATATTCACAATCGTGAAATAAATTTAAATTCACAATCGTGAAAACATAATAGTTTACATTACATTAACAGAACATTGTTTTCATTCACATTGTCATTAAAATATAATTAGCAAAGATTAAATGCAGAGTTATACAATATGTTAAACAAAATTATTTATTAAAAGTTATTTAGGTCTTTTAAAGTTTAAAAAGTTTCCATAATATCTTTATAAAATGGATATACCGCATTTTGCTAATAAGCTGTAATTGGATACACGGTATTTTAAAGTAAATGCAAATTTATAGACAAAAAGTATATATGTTTTTTTTTATTTACCAATATTTAAATTAACATTATCTAATATACTTTATGTATATATACATTAAGCAACAATAAACCAAATATATGAGACATAATTGTGTGGCGAAAAAAGTTAATTATCTCAATACCACAAAAATGGATATACCGCATTTTGAAAATACACTCTTCAAATATTCATGTATCTGTAATAATAACCCTTTATATTAAATATTTAATAAAAATAATAGTAAATTTTATAAAACTGTTATAAATCTATTGATATAAATCTCATAAATCAAGGTTTATTTCAAATTAATAATAACTTAAAAAGTCATCCATAGCAAGAATAAAATCTTTTAAATTATTTTTATAAACAGAAAAACGAATAAAAGGATCAAAATTAGACAAAACTATTTTATTCCAAAAGTTAGGTGCGCGATAAGTAATAAAAAAGTTATTAAATTTTGTTCTAAAAAATAGTTCATTTAGGAAATCATTTTTAAGTGAGTACTTATTAGAAAGTTTCAATGTAAAAAAGTCGTTAAAAACAAGTAGGCATAAATTGTTTTTCCACTAATATGTAAAACAAAACAATAAAAACGTTATGTTTGTAGACATCAAGTATTTTCATTTCATCAAAGAAAGGATTTGAATGTGAAGAGCGATCCAAATAATTACGCGAATTGCATATTTCTAACGGCGATTTAGACGTTGTAGTTTACGTTTTTCGGTACTACCCCATGCATTATTTGCATAATTTATATAGCTGTGTATAAATGAGAAATAGAGCTGTGTAAGCCTTTTTATGTTTAAGGTGGTAGTACAGTAATTAGAAAAAAGTTTTGTATTCGGGTTTTTATACAAAATGCCAATATTTTCAGAAACTTTGATGATTACATGACTTATATAGTTTTTCAAATATTTATTGACCAATATGCATTTATATATATATATATATACACACACACATATATATATATATATATATATATATATATATATATATATATATATATATATATATATATATATATATATACTTATATATTTATATATATATATTTATATATATACATATATATATATATTTATATATATTTTATATATATAAAATATTGGAGACTGGGAACAACAAAAACCCCAAAACGTTAGCCCCCCCAGCCCCAAATAGGAGGGCAATAAGTTTATATATATATTTTTTTTTTTAATTTTATTTATATTCATTGACAAATTTCAAATTTGATTCAATAATCTTTTGTTGTTCGGCTTTTATGACCTTATAAAGTTTACTTTATAAAGTCATAAAAGCCGATCAAAAAGAGATTATTAAATCAAATTTAAAATGTGTCGATGAATATAAATAAAATTTACAATTAAAAAAAATAAAAAAAATTTGACTCATTGCTCTTCTATTTGGGGCTGGGGGTTTTGGGGTTTTTGTTGTTCTCAGTCTCCAATCAACGCAATTTTTTGCATAGCATCCTCATTCCTCATATAAATGAACATGCTTAAATATGGAGTTTTCTTCATGTTTCAAAGTTGCTTAGCTGAAACATCAAAAAAAGTTGTCTACGGCCTTGATATATATATATATATACTTAAATTTAGAAAAAACAACTTTTAACGGAACTTTAAGTTTCATGCCTATCGGTAATCATCAGCCATGAAGAAGAAAATCAAATATAATATAAAATATAAAAAACCGTTTAAAAATTACAAACTACTCAATGCAACTAGGGTACAAGTTTTTCCGAACAAAAATGAAGCTTTTTAAAATTACTAAATAAGTCACAAACAATTCACAACATAACTATTAACAATAACAAATCATTTAGTTAAAGCATAAAATTTCTCACCAGTCAATCATTACAATTGAAATTTGTTAAACTAATTAGCCAAGCACACTTTATAAGCCTTTTTCCTTTAAGCAGAATCTTTTTCACAATTAATGACTGAATTTTTAATTTTACATGCAAATGATCCAAAAAACATTACGCAGAATAATTTTTGGATTATTGGCATGTTTTTATACTACAATAAAATGCATAATGCAGAACTGCCTTCAAAAAATCTTTTAGGCATCAACCAAGAAGAATCCACCTAGTTATTAATTAAATCATACCCTTGAAGTGTTCTAAAAAATAAAAGCAACCACAATGCAAAATAAGAAAGTAATCAAAAATAAAATAATCTTACACTACTTCCTGTAAAATGAATTATAAATAATTTTGACACAAAAATATTGCTAAAATTGAATACGTAGGAAAAAAAAGACACTGTGCAGCTTTCTGTTTAAGGAACAAATCAAATCAAAACAACATCATAATAAAATAGTAGCCAAACAAAATACCTAAAAGGTACAGCAACAAATTGATCAAGATAACGCCATACATAGGGGAGAGTGGGGAAAAGTGGGACGCGGGAGAAGTGGGACACCCCTATAATTTTATTTCGCAGCAGCGCCTAATTACTGTTATTTAATGTAAACGTATAGATTTCATGTGCTCTTTTTAGTAGACATCATTTCCCCTCTCTGCGCGCGGTGAAAACCCTTTTTTTTGAAAGTACCCCAAAAAAGTACTTTTCCTGACAGTCTAGTAACTCATGTATGTATTTATTTTTGACTGTTGTTGCACTTTTTTTTCTATTTTACAGGGAAATGCACTTATCATCTAACATTTAATAATTAAAATTGTATTTCAGCTTTAACTGTGTGGCTGTAATTTTAGTTTTATTTCGTCTTCCCTACATAGAGGTGAAGTGGGACAAAGAAAAAAGCCGCTGTCCCACTTCTCCTTTACAGTTATGCGTTATTTTATTGTGGAAAATTCTAGAATATTTTAGCTACGATTTTTTATAGTTTTCAAAATAAAAATATTGAGACGCTTTATTGAAATATTTAATTTAAGTTTTAGTTCTTATTCAGTTGATTTAAAACAAAATTTGGAAAGAGAGATCTTCATTAAAGATAAATTTGATTTGATTCATCATTATTGTTTGGAGCAAATTTAGAACTCTTTTTACACCAATAGTTTGAAAGCATTTGAAAAGCAAAAGGCATGCATAAAAGTTTTTTTGCTGCAAACTGCTGCAGTTTCAAACCAGGCTTCAAATTTAGGTATTAGGCACATTTTATCTACAGATGCATAAAAAATTAAAGAATATGAAATTTTGAACTCAGTGCATTATTGTAGCTTAGAAAAAAAAAAGTTATGGAAAAAAATACTGAAGGTTTCAATTGCTTTTTAAGTTTGATTATAAGATAAATAATTGTTTATAATCATTAAACAATAACTTTTATTTAAACAGTTAGCATATTGCCTTACTAGTTAAAAAGTAATGTCATCTATATGTTAATAGTAGAGCTAAATAGAGCAAGTTTTCATTTGCACTGATTTATACTAAAAATTAAAGCATACACAATTATGGTTGCAGTTTTATTATTCAATTTGGATTATTTTAATGAAATAAATCAAAAAGTATATTTTAAGAATAAAGATTATCTCTATTAAGGAATACCCTTCATTGTATACTTATCCAGTATTTTTGAATGTGAGCAAGAAATAATAACAGGTATGTTGTTCAGACCACAAGCTGTAGAAGTGTCTAAGCAGGAAATCACTTTAGATGCATAAGCTGAAGTGATAAGAATGTAAAGCAATGGATCAACTTGTTTGTTGGCTGTTAAAACGTGACTAGTCAAATCAAAAGATAAGATGTTGATGAAATGTTCTTAGCAAACAATTCAGTTTTGTCTTTAGGCAATGTAACAAAATCTGAACCATGCAAGAGAGGTGGAATAACAGATTTGACCTTATGTTGACACTGTTAAAGATTCTCAAGAAGTATCGAGACCATAATTTCTGAGATGAAATACGAGATTGTGACCTGAAAGTAGCGGATTTTGGCATTAGACAAAACTTTTTTACAATTGTTTCTAGCAGTGGTAAGCAAACGTCTGTTTTCTGGAGAATTGTTTTGCTGAAAGATATGAAAGTAATGGTTACAATTAAAAATTGCAGCAGCACTTTAGAAAAATACAAAAAGAGTCCCAGTCAGCTTTAAGGTAGTTGTAGGATGTGCGATGATAAGGGGATTCTGATAATGAAGAAGAATGAGATATTAGTTTTAGAGAGATCAAACTGTGATCAGAAGAACCTAAGGGTGAATGTGGAGAAACTGAACACTAACTAGAATCAGAAAACAAGACATAAGTTTGGCCGGACAATCAAAACTTTGGCCGGACAATCAAATTTTTTGGTATCTTGCAAAGCAACTTTTTGAAGCAAGAATGATCTGTTGTCTGTGCATTAGAAATAAATTTATGGAACATAATATTATATCAATTTATGGAACATAACATAATATATATATATATATATATATATATATATATATATAATATATATATATATATATATATATATATATATATATATATATATAAATTTATATATTTATAACAACAATTACAAATGTATTCTATAAAATAGAGTGCTCAATGTTCTTAAAAGAACAGAGCAATAAGAAATTATTAGAAATCACTTATCAATTTCAATTTTTTGGATTTTGTGATTTCTAATAATTTATACATATATATATATACATTTTTTTTAATAAGAAACCAGTTTATAAGAAACTAGTACTAGGAGCCTCAAAATCTCAAGGAAGTTTTAGTACTGAGTTACTTTACAATAAGAAACTTATTTAAGAGTTCCTTGAATAGTTACTCAATTTCCTCAAGTTAGTATTATCTACAATGGAGAACAACAGTTTGAATGAGTATTTAATTTGCACGTACAATCTAATAAAATTAAATTTGATTGCAAATAAAAACTTCAGAAATTTAAGAATCTTTTACTAATAGATTTTAAAAAAAGTACCTCTAAAATAAGAATAAGAACTTTATATTACACTTTTTATAACACGTTTGCTTGGTTTTATTATTATAAAAAAAAGTGTATATATATATATATCCACATATAACAATGACCAAATAGTTTTAAAATATGAGTGCATAAAAATGTGTGTATTAATATTACTAACTGCAAAAAAATTAGAGCAGTATCACTGTAACAACTACAATTTTATTGCCTAAGAAATTACACTTACAACTTCTTGATTTTTTTTTCTCTCTGTACTTAGACTTTGCTACACAATCTTTGTCTTTTCCATGTTGGCAGTCAAGAATACAGGATGACGAAAAAATGAAGGGTATTCCTGTGTAGGGATAATCTTTATGCTCAAAATACACCTTGTGATTTTTCTTCATTACATCTTCATTAAAAAAATCAAATTGAAACATAAAACTTAAATCATAATTGTTTACCTTAAAGGTTTTTAATATAAATACATCAGTGAAAATGAAAACTTGCTCTACTTAGCTATACTATTAACATATTAACTTTGTAACCAGTAAGTTAATATGCTAATTGTTTAAGCAATTAATTAAACTAATAAAAGGATATTGTTTAATGATTTTTTTAAATTCAAAATAATTTAAAAAACAAAACAGATTTAAAATACAATTATTTATCTTATAAATAAATAAAAAACTAATTCTAGTAATAAAATAGGCATTAAAAGTCATTCAAACCTTCAATATTTTTTTCCATTACTTTTTTGAAAGCTACAACATAATGTACTGTGTGTAAAATTTCATGTTCTTTAATTTTGGCGCAAACATCTGCATATGTAAATAAAATGTGCTTAATTTCTAAATCTGAAGCCTGGTTTGAAACTGCAGCCAAAGCAATAATTACTTAATTGTATAAAACATAACATAATCTTGCATTATCTTCTTATAATATTCCATCACTGAAAAACAATTAAGGATTCAATAATGCTGTTTGCTATAAAATTTTATAACAAACAGCATTACTGAATCCTTAAAGTTTAAATCAAGAAAATTTGAATGTGGATATATGTACCAGTCTGTTCACATATAATGGTGAACAGTCTGGTACATATATCCACATTCAAATTTTCTTGATTTAAACTTTAAATAAAAAGATGTAACTATATGAAAAAATTACCCAATCAATCTTCCAACTCTTGAGAAGAACTATCTTCACTCATTTTGATTTGAAAAATGATTCAAAAACTTATAAAAAACGAATTTTGGTAAACTGTTAAAAATGCCAACGAAACTCGTTTTAAAAAATATTTGGCGCGATGATTCCAAAATAAAGTTTCCATTTTAAACGCATGCGTATTAGCATACAAAAACTTTTTAGGTCTGTGTTTTTTTGCTTTTCGCATTTCGCGTTTTGAGTCATCTAATGGAACGCTAACCTTTCAGGTCATGCTAGAGTTTATAACAGAAAAAGTGAATCTCCACATGTTTCAGAAAACATTTTGAAAGTTGCTGTAGCCGAAGTGGAAAATGGGATAAGCCTTAGAGAAGCAGCATATTCGGCTGGCATTTCTAAGTCTGCACTTCATAGGTGTATAAAAAAAAGTGTCAATACCCAGCTGCTAATCTTCAACCAAATTATAAACATTCTATGATTTTCTCTGTTGCGCAAGAAGAAACACTGAGCACTTATCTAAAGTCATGTTCTGATATGTTATATGGCCTTTCACCAGTTCAAGTAAGAGCTCTAGCTTTTGAAATGGCTTAAGCAAACAAAATAAAATGTCCCTTGCGTTGGATAGAGCAAAAAAAGGTCGAGATTGGTTAACAGGATTTTTAAAAAGAAACCCAAAACTATCTGTTAGAAAACCAGAGGCAACTTCAATTGCGAGAGCATCGGCATTTAATTGGTATACTATTGATATTTTCTTTAACAAATTACAAGAAGGTATATCAGAGTCTAAAGCAACATCATTTAAAATTTTTAATCTTGATGAGACACGTTTTACTACTGTGCAAAAAACTCCTCGTGTCATTGCATCAAAAGGATCGAAGCAAGTTTTTAAAGTTTAAAAAAAAGTGATAGTGTAGTTGTATTAATGATGACCAGGTTTTTATATATTGCTTTTTTAAGGAAAGAAGCATCAACACTATGCTTATTTCTTGCTTTGTCCGTAGCAAGCATATAAAGAATAGACAAAGAATTGATGCATTGGAAAATGCATCAAATTTTTTAAAACATCTCCCTTATCTTCATAGGCCCTTAACTATTTATTTCCGCCTCTATTTTTAAGTCTGTTTAGAATTAATGGACAATTAATATAAGCAAGACATTTTGCAGGCACCTTCTCATAAGATTTTAAGACGTGGACGTAAAAAGGGAAAGTATATGATAGCCACATCAACACCAGAGATTTTAAGAATAAAAAATGAAGTATTAAACAAACAAAAGGGTAAAAAAATTGTCCTTCTAAAATCCAAAAATGTGAGGAAAAACATTTTACGGAAATCGAACAGTGACCTTGATGTAGATTTCAACATAATAACAAATGATGTTTCTGCTAATTGTTACTCACTAGAGTTTGAAGAAGAATTGGAAACAGTTTCTAAATTTGTCAAACCTAGAATTAATGACATTCGTAGTGTGAATATTGATGATATAAAAGCAGTCCTCCCTCAACCGCTTGCTGGAACAACATCAAGAACAAAAGCTGAAATCATTTTCCAAGTGAACTTTGGCATCTTAAATGTAAAATAACTTTTTTCTTTTTTTAACAAAGAAATTTTAATTCTTAAAATGTAATCTTAATTTGATTGAAAAAGGCATTGATAATTTGATTTTTTTTTTCTATTTTCTAAGGGGGCTACTTCAGTCGAGGAGGCTACGCATTTTTAAATTCTTTTTTTTTATTGTGGTTACAACCCTCTCTCAACCCTTTAACTCGGAAACACGAACCTTTACGAACAAGGCCCGCTGCGCGAAGAAACTAAGTTGAGCGTGGTACTTCCAGAGACGTCAGGGTGGCCACAGCTCCTCTAAAATCCTCTAATGTCCTTTTTTTTCGAAAACTTCCTCTAAAATCCTTTATTATCCTCTAAGAATTTAAAAATGTGATCAAATCTCCTCTTTAACTCCACTTTTTTTATTTCTTGATGGTAGTATAATGTTCAAAATTCATGGTCTGCAAAACTGGGTAACATCTGAAATAAGGATTGGGTCGTAAAAAATTATTTTTAGCGAATCCGTGTCATTTAACATGAAAATGACATTGTTGACCCTTGTCCAAACCTCAGTTATGTGGAAACATGGACGTTAAACCTGTATAAAAATCCTCTATTTTCATTCAAAATTTGGTAGTTTTGCAAAAAAGTCCTCTAAATTAAATGCGAAATCTCCTCTAAAATCTTCTAATATCCTCTTTTTCTTATAAAAATTTTATGTGGCCACCCCGGATGTGGTGGGAGTCAAAACTCTCTCTTACAACCCAAGCGCTCTACCATTACTCCTCTGCCGCGTTTTATTTAAACTAAACTTAACTTTAAGATCAAAGTTAACTTTAAGATCAAAGAAAAAAAAAAAGTTTGCTCAAATTAATATTTAACTAGATTTGGAATTGTTTTTATATAGTCCCACATCTCCCCCAAATGTCCCGCTTCTCCCGCACACTTGTCCCACTTCTCCCACACTTGTCCCATTTTACCCCAATAGCAGGGTTCCTTTTAAACCAAGAAATATATACTTTATTAAAACATTCTGTCAATCTTAGGGGGTGGATTCGGTGCCCCAAAAACTGCTTTATTTGTTAAGACTAGTTTGGTTCAGTTCATACATCAAATAAAAAAGAAATTGCAATTACCCTAAAAAAAAAATTCGTGTCCCGCTTCTCCCCGCTCTCCCCTAATGATTACAATGTAAGTCTTGATATTATAGAGACTTATATTGTGATTTATAGATTATAAGTCAAAAATCAGGCTTTATAAATACAACATATAAAAGTCATTTTTGACACAGGCTTTGAGCTATTATTCATTTTACTAAAGTGTATGTCTGATAAGAACATTATTTTCAATACAAATATTAAAAAAATTCACTTTATCTTGCAGATAATTCACCAGTAAATATAATTGGTTGATGTGATGGCACATAAAAGAGAACTAAATTTTTTGTGTGGAGACAACTAAAAACTTCACCTCTTATCATTGGTATCTTAACTTTTACACTTTGTTTTGGAGCAAAATTCTAAACAATTCAATTTCGCCGTACTCTATCTTCTATAAAGTATAAACTTCATGAACTTATTTATGAAATTGACTCACTTCAATTGTAACACCTTAAAGATGACACAGTTCAAAGAAAAAAATCCAGACTTTATTAATAATCATTCCTTTCCTAAATGATGATAAAATTTAAATTAGTCAAAGCCCCATGGAGAGTTCGATGCTTTTAATTGATTTTTCTAATTCTATAAAAATACCTAGTCTTCTGTCCACTTATTCTTGTCTAGAATATGACCTTTGAAAATTAGCAATTTCAATATAAATAGTCAATTGCGTTTTCCTTTTTAAATATTAACTAATTTATGTAAAAATAATGTTACCAATGTTATTAAATTTTTTTTCTCGCTTTACCCATCCCATTCGCTTTTAACTTTTTCGCTTTCCCGACCTTCGCTTTTAAAATTTTCGCTCTTAAAAGTTTCGCTTTAAAGACACCGAACCTAACTTTTAGCCCCATTCAAAAAACTGTTTTCGGTATTTTGTTTCATTTTTGAAATATTCGGGACTTATTCGGCCATCTTGAAAGAATAATTTGTTCCATTCAGAATGTGTAAACAATTAAAAAACAGAGGCGGTAAATTTTATAAACAAATTACTTTCATTTTCAAACTCGTTTCGTTTTTACATCAGTGGTAAATTTAATTGAGATTTCGTTTCTTTTACCTTTATAACAATGATTTAAAAGTAACATAAAATACTTTTAACTTATTGTTATAAAAACAATTATATCTTTGAACACTAAGTCAATACAAATAGCTATTATGGCTTCAGTAATATATAATAAATACTTTTTGTTGTAAGCAAATTGGAATATATATTACATAATTCATTCCAACTGCTTTTAAAAGTAGCATATTTTTTATAAATATACCAACACAAATGTATTAATTTGTATTAAGGTTCATAAATTATGTCAAAACAAACACTTCAAGATATCTTTATTATTATATCGTTATATCTCCTGCAAAACGAACAGACGCTTCATATTTTGCCATTAATTATGAATTCTTTGTTTGCATAAATTGAATACCAATAAATAAAAAGTTGTTCGGTTTGCCACTAACAACCAATCGGATTTGTTTAAAATTATCGGCTTTTTTTTACATGTTTGTTTGTTCTACGCCTCAGTTTCATTGAGTACGGTAGAATGAGTTCTGGCGTTATAGTACAAGAAGACGTAATGAAAACTAAGAAAACTAATCTCCGCTATCAAATAGTGAAAGGAGAAATTTATTTTTGTGTCTACATTTAGAAACTAACTCGGCTATTTTGTTTGGCATGTTGTTTCCTTTGTAAAATAATATTTCGAATTTCTCGTTTAAACAAAGCTTTCAAGCTTTTTTAATAACATTCCATTTGATTGAAGATGTAAAATTGTTTCCTTTTAATTCCAATACTTCCTCAGACAACTCAATGTCGTTTTTGTACTTTTTTATGTTAAAGGATCTTAGATGATTTGCATATTGTAGCTTAAAAGAGGTTTCGCCTATCCCGATGTATACTTTATTGTTGTATTGAGGTTTATTTGAGCTTACGGTGACTTGGTAAACGATTTTGTTAGACAATCAATTGTTGTTCAGTCGACAAAGAGATTTTTAATGCAATTGCAGGCTTTTTCTGATAATTTTACATCACCATATAAAATATTTTTGTTGTGTGAGTTGATAACAGATTTGATGTTTGGCATGCAGGAGTAGCTTATCTTAATTGTGTTTCTGTTAAATATTTTGTGTAGTTTTTTTGTTTTTAGGAAAATGGTTGTCAAATACGGTTAAACAGCGTTGACCAATTTTGGTTGTAATATTTTAACAAAATGGAGGACTGTACTAGATTATGTTTCGTTTGTGTTTATTTTTTTGGAACATTTTTTATGCTTGGTTTATATGCTAACTTATAAGTGTATCCCAATTGCTTTAATGCGGCTTCATAAAGATGTGTCGATTTATTAAAAATAACTTCACTTGATGAGTTGGCGGACAATCTTAGCTCGATATTTTTTGGAAGATTATTTATTATGTTAGGTGGATGGTTAGAATCAGCATGTATATAACTATATACCCCTATAACATTTTAAAGTTACGTTACGTCTTAATCGGTTACAATTGGTAACAAGGTTACTTTCTCTAACTTTTAATTAAATATTAAGTAAATAAACTTGATTATGCAATAAATGTTTGTTTTATATTGCCGTATTGCTAACAATCATCTTTTATTTTATTTTTATTGTAAAATAGCTTCGTCTCAATTGGTTACTTTGTCACGAAAAAAAAAAAAAATTCTCAATTCGCAACGTTACGTCTCAATTAGTTTTCTTTTTAACTATATAAAGTGTAACCAAATAAGACGTAACGTTACTAAATATAGATTCGAGACGTAACTAAACTACGTGACGTAAATGGATTTTTTTAACGTAACATTATGTCTTAATTGGTTTCACTCTAACAAGTTTCAAGATAGACATAAGGTAACGTAAAATAAATTAGATTTGTGACGCGTTAAATTCGCGAATTAATTTTAATTAATACGTACATCGTCTGACTTTATGTTACAGTAAAAATCATAAATAAAAGGAATTAGATTGCTTGTGGCTTAGTTTTTTTTTTAAATACTGGTTTCTTCGTATTTGTTGTTTAAAATAAAATAAATTTATTTTATTTTAAACAACAAATACGAAGAAACCAGATAACTCAATAATCTAAAAAAGAAATTGGACCATTATAGTCACATTAGCATTTTTGTTTTACAAATATTGAGATTTACCTTGCGCTCAAAGTCAAATAATTTGGGGACAATTGGGGACATTATTCAAGGTCTTTTACCGCTAAGTTTATTTATTTTGTCAAAAAAAGTTTTACTGTTGTGCTAATGTGATTTCAATAATTATATAATTGGATAAATGTTTTTTGTTTTTTTTTATCGATTCTTTTCTTTTAAAGATCTAGATTTTATTTTTATATAAAAAGATTCTCTGCAGCTAAGATCGCAAAAACGCATCAACGTCCATAAGGTAGAAGAGGCGCTCGGGGATTAAAACGAATGCCAATGCATGCAAAACGCACAACAGTCAAGGCAGATGCCAGACTAATAGGCATACCTAGTCGGGCACCAAAGAAGGGTAATATTGCACCTGAATCTATTGGCAATGATAATTCTGACAATAACGCTTTTGATAATATTTGCAACGATGAAATTTCTTTTACCAAAGACAGTAATTAAAGGCAAAATGTACACAGATTATATTACTACTATGTTATTGATTTTTTTCGTTATAATAAACTTCTGGATTAAATGCTTTTTTCTGACCGCCATCAATAAATTTTAAATGAAATTTGAAATATATATGAAGAGGAGGGAGGAGGGTAATCAGGTGCGATCAATCCCCCTTTATTTGTATATTCTCTTTATTTCAAACAAATTTTAAATGTAAAATTAAGAAAAATTTATATTTACTATTATAATCTGCCTTTTTTCTAAAAATTTTCACGTTACGGGTCCGTATATATATATATATATATGTATATATATACACAACACATAAACGACTTATTATTAATGTTAATTACAATATTGTAAATCTAATTACCTTATAACTTTTAATACAAATAAAACGTTTTTAAATTTTTTTTATTTAACCAGCATAACACTTCTTTTGTTTTTATTACCCCACAAGCAAAAACGTGTATATAATGTCAATTCTGACAATCTTTACGATTTAATAAGAGAATAAAATTTTTTCTACAATAATGTTTGCGTTACTATCAAATAATACGAGGATATATTTGATAGTAACGGAAAAAAACACAAAAATAAGGTATGCTTCATAAAAATCCGTTTACTTAGTTGTGGTTACCGACTATTAGTATAAGTTTATTTTAATATGGCAATAAGTTATGCTGGTGCGTTGACATCTGGTAAATCATCTGTGCTGACGAAAAGCAATCTTGGAATTTTTGGTTTGAAAGCCGAAGTCGATAACTCTAACGTTTTAGCATGCCGTTACGGTGATTTAAATTGTAGTGTGAACGACTTTCTTTCTGCCTTGGCTGGTAAAAAGTTACTCGGAAATGTTTGGGGTGTAACGAGGCACTACGCCAACAAACTTTTTGAATTTGCAGTTGTTAACATCTCCTCTATGTCATCTTTTCTCGACACTGAAATTGAAGTCAAAGGTTGCTCTTTAACTTTTCAGCAGAAGTTCATTCGAAAGGTGCACGTGCTAGTTCAAAATATCCCCATTGGCACGCTAAGAAATGGCTGTCAAAGCGCCATCGTCCTGCTTGGCAAGCACTTGGCTGTAGGAAGAGGGGAGTTCGACTCCTTTTATTTGCAGAAATGTAAGGCCCACGGTGAGGATATCTTCACTGGTAATGTGATTATTATTATCAGGAACTGGAAGAATCCCACCCAAAATCCTCTACCTCGATATCAAAACGTTGACGGACTCACCCTAAGGTATAAGCATCAAGGCTAGCCCGAATCCACTCCAAAATCATCAAACCCAACCATTGTACCCTCAGATCCAATAAAACCCACTATATCACAAGTCGACAGCGCAAGTATAGACATTGATGTTAACAGTGGCAGCGTTGACATCAGTGTCGACATGGAAACTAATAAAGAAGAGCATAGTGGAAAAAAACAGTCTTCAAAAACACGAAAATCCGCCCAGCCGACAAGAAAACGACTGGGAATTTCGGAATGTGAAACTCCAAAAAAGGTAACAAATACAGCAGAGAAAAAAGAACCCGCGTGTTTGGATGAAGTTTTGTTTTTGAAAGAAAAAGATGTTTTGACGTGTTTTGACGACGAAGCGGATTCTCTTGTAATCGATGAAGACTATGAAAGCCAACTGTGTGCGGAAAAGAAATCGTAAGATTTTTGTTTCCTCTCATTTTTTTCGTTTCAATTTTCTTCTTTTAACTTTGTTCTCAAATCAGACTTTTATTTCGAACTTTTTCGCTCTAAACTTTTATTTTATATCTTTCTGCAAAAAAATCTTTTTTTTCGACTTTTTTCTGTTCTTTATTTAATTTCTCATTAGTTATGCATGACACGTTTCTTAACGAGCGCTTAAGCTGCGCATGTTTGTATTGTTGTACTTCGCGCTTTTGTGTAAAATTGTATGGTCCAGTGCGTCCATTTGTTTGTATTACGTCAGTTAAATGGAAAACTCGTGCATTAAGATTAAGACTGATTAAGATTAAGATTAAAAATGTTCGTTTTATTTGTGTCAGGTTGTAAAATTATTATATTTATGTTTAAGCGACACGAGTTTTCAAACTAAGAAAGCTGTTTCTCTCCATCATGGCTATTAACATTTTAACATGCAACATAAACGGTCTAAACGACCAAACTAAACGCGACAATTTTTTTGGTTTTCTTAAAAAGTCCTCCTACGATCTCATCCTCCTTCAGGAAACAAAGTCTGGACCGTCCACTGTTAAGCAGTGGGGTGACGAATGGACTGGCGAGTCTATTTGGAACTCTGGTCCGAGCCATAGTTGTTGCGGGGTGGCTATTCTCTCTAAATCCAACATTTCGTTAACCGAACTAAAAAGGGACGCTAACGGTAGAATTTTAAACGCCATGATCAAAATTGACGAACACGAAATGCAGGTGCTGAATATTTACGCGCCCAATGTGCCGAGAGAAAGGCGCCATTTTTTTGGCGACCTTGGCGAATTCTCGCAGGACACAGGACTACCCGTCCTGCTGGCCAGGGACTTCAACATGGTCGAAAGCCTGCCTCTTGACACAGAAGGAACAAACAACGCTAAATATCACACCTACGGCATTTCTGAACTCGGGGTCTTCCGAGGTAAGTATAACCTAGTAGATGTTTTTCGTTATAAGTTTCCCACCAAACGAGAATTCACATGGCGCAATCAGACGGTCAAATGTAGACTCGACAGAATCTACTGCCCTGATAAAGTCGCCAAAAAAACAACACGCTCCAAAATTCTCACCAACCCTTTTTCCGACCACGAGTTCGTGTCAACAACTGTCAACTTTAGTCAATTTAGGAGAGGACCAGGTTACTGGAAATTAAATTGTTCTCTTTTGGAAATAGAGGGGCATAGGCAAAAAATTGAACTCTTAATTCAAGATTGGCAAACAAAAAAACGGTCCTACACGTCAATTTTAAAATGGTGGGACGACTGCAAACTTTTTGTAAGGGCTGAATTACAACACATATCGATACAGGAAAGTGCGAAAAACAAAAAACAAATGAAAAGGATTGAAAACGAAATCCAACGGGAGCAACAAAACGCTAACCCGAATTTAGATAGCATCAAAGAAAAACGCGATGCTCTTTTCTTGCTCCAGTTTCCCGGAGCGTTTATTCGCATGAAACAAAAACTAATCGAAGAAGGAGAAAAACCTTCCAAATTTTTGTATAATTGGGAAAAAACTCGACAGCGGAACAAGTCAATTACCGAAATTCGCAAGAATGACGGCACATTGACGAGTGAACCTGGCGAAATACTCAACTCCCTAGCAACTTATTATAAAAACATTTACACCAAAACAAATTTATGCAAAGACAGCCAAAACCGTGTCTTGTCACACATCACTAAACGTTTGAGTGATGATGAAAACGAATTTTTAAACACCCGCCTAACCGGCGCGGAACTAAAAGAGGCCCTTTTTAAATTTGAAAACGGAAAATCTCCGGGCTATGACGGATTTCCAGCTGAATTTTACAAAACTTTTTGGCACGTTTTAGAAAAAGATTTTGAAGAACTTGCTTACGAAATTCTTTTCGTAGAAAAAAACACGAGCCGCTCTATGAAAAAATCAATAATTTCACTTATTCCCAAACAAGGAGATCTTACTAAATGCAAAAATTGGAGGCCTATATCTTTAATCGGCGCTGATTACAAAATAATCACAAAAGCGCTGGCCCTAAGACTTGCAAAAGTAATGGGGAAAATTATAGAACCAAATCAAACTTGCGGAATTCCAGGTAGAAACATTTTTTCAAATTTACACCTAATACGTGATCTTATAGATTACGCCGAATTTAAAAAATTACCTAGTTTCATTTTGACAATAAATCAAGAAAAGGCGTTTGACAAAGTCGATCGCGCGTTTCTGCTGCAGATTCTCCGAAAATTCAATCTCGGAGAAAATTTCGTATCATTTATTAACACCTTGTATTCAGATGTTTCGGCAACTGTTCTGAATTGCGGCTTCCTGTCTACCTCCTTTCTTACGGAAAGGGGAGTCAGACAGGGAGACCCACTCTCTCTTTTGCTGTACGTTTTTGTTGCTGAAGCTTTGGCTTTGGTGATCAGAGCGGATAGCAGAATAGAGGGTTTTCCTCTGCCGGGAACACGGAAATCTCTAAAACTACAGCAGTACGCAGACGATTCGAACTTTTTTGCTAAGGACGTAAAATGTGTCCGCTATTTCTTTGAAAACCTAAAACTATTCGAAAAAGCAAGTGGTTCAGTGATCAACGCCTCAAAAACCAAGGGTCTCGCTCTTGGGGGTTTTGATCCCGAAATTTACACACAATTGGACAACATAGAGTGGAACAATGACACTGGTTTCAAAATTTTAGGTGTCACATTTTACACCAGACTGAGCGATACTACCAATTTCAACTGGCAAGTAGCTCTTAACAAAACAGAGAAAAAGCTCAAGTTTCTGGGACTGCGTACTTTGTCACTTAAGGGAAAGACTAATCTGATAAATACGCTAGCAATGTCAAAAGTGTGGTTTCTAGCAAACGTTTTGCCCACTCCCGAGTGGGTAATAGAGCGTTTGCATCGAGCCATTTTCGAAAATCTGTGGCAAAAGACCAATTTCAACCCGGTCAAACGAGAGACACTTTTCTTACCCGTCAAAAGCGGGGGTCTCGGAATTTTATCACCGAAGGAGCAAAGTCTTGCGATCCGCCTCAAAACGCTCTTTCAAATAAAAGAACGCGAAGAGGACAAAACTCACGATTCTTACTACTTTTCAAAGTATTGGGTGGCAAGTTCACTTGTTAAATATACTAAGCAAAACGAAAGCTGGAATTTTTTAAGGCAAAACACGTTTCCAAAACACTGGGACAACAAAATGTCTCAGTACTACAAAAATACAATTGATATCTTAGATAAATACGGGTCCCTCTTTAACATCCCCCTAAAATCAACAAAAAATTTTTACTTAGAAGTGGCAAAAAACAAAAAGACAGTCGTGCCAGCAGAACTTTTCTGGAACAGTTCAACAAAAACAACAATGCCGTGGACCCAAATTTGGAAAAGAAATTTTACCTCCCACGCATACGGACCGACTCAAAACATCCTCTTTCGATTTCTCCATAACAGCTAACCCTCTGCTGCCTTGCTTGCCAAAAGCACAAGGTAACAGATCGTTAAAAACAACAAATGTAAAACTTGCGGTAAAATTGAGGACAACCTGCACATCTTTGCCTACTGTCCTCCTTCTGTTACAATATGGGAATACTTTAAACATGTATATAACTCCTTGACATCCCAAAACAACTTTTCTCCAATAAATGGCATCTTCTCGATTGAGACTGCGAATTTATCGGAGAAAAACCCTACCTCGCAGCTGCTGTTGACAGTCACTCAAACCATTATGAGTGAAATATAGACCAGCAGATGCCACCATATGTATAAAAATTCAAATATTGACCCAACGGCAGTGATCAGGATAATTACCAGAAACATCAGGAATATTATTACTTTAAAATATAATTATCATGTCCGTAGAAACACCACGGACATTTTTTGTCAACTTTTTTGTATTAAAAACGTTTTTTGTGAAATAGAGAACGGGAACCTGAAACTAAACATATGAGCCAAACTAACACACTGGCTCGAAGATAGAACTAAATGTTTAGTTGAGTGTTCCCGTGTCCATTAAACATATAATTTTTTTACAACAAAATTATTTTTATTTCTGATTAAACAATCACTGCCAGCCCTTAAATTTTTTCAGATATATTTTATTATTTGCATTTTTTTTTCTGTAGATTTCGTAATGTGATGATTTGTGTAAAAGTCCTGTAATTTTTTTAGTATTAATTAATAAAATCTTTCTTAACTAAATATACTTAAATAATCTTTACAAACTTCATTATCAACATTCTTCCATATTCTCGATTTCTTTCCGCACATAGGCTCAAAAAAACAAAAAACACAAAAAAATATAAAAATAAAAATACAAAAAAATAAAAAACTAAAAAACACAAAAAAATAAAAATACAAAAAACCAAACAAAAATTAAAAAATGTATATATATATATATAAACACGACTTTGTTTTTAAAATATTGGCATATTAACTAATGAACTTTTTAAAATAGATCAAAGCAAATTAAATGTAAAAAAGCCTGTTTTTTTTCTTTTGCTTTCTTATAATATAAAAGAGAAATATAAAAGAGTATCATAAAAATATTTATAAACGGAAAAATATATAAAGTTAAACGAATTGTAAACTTATTGTAAATATGCGTATTTATTATGCAGAGATAGTTAAGACATTTGTAAAAAAAATATATATATATATATATATTTAGTACTTTGTATATGTGTTAAGTATTTAAGTGATATACTATTTGAGATTGGTATTAGTCTACTCCTTACTCTCTAGACGATGGGATATTCCTATTAGCCTATATTATATAGGCTATAAGAGAAAACTGCAGCAATAATGTAGGCCAATAATTAGTTATTTAATCGCATACAAGATAACAATTAATTATCGCTATTATGAAAGTCGCCGTAGGTGATCATGATCCCGTCTTATTAGGTCAAAATGTTACGTATTAATACGCTAAACGTTACATCTCGGATACGTAAAAATTATATTTTTGCACGTAACGTTACGTTACAATGTTACGTATCTTTACGTAAAATCTTACGTCTCGGTTACGTAAAAATAACGGACATTTTGCACGTAACGTAACGAATCTCGTTTACGTTACAATACGTAATGTAACCTGAAAATGTTATAGGGGATATATACAGTGTCTCAAACAAATATCCGACCAAACAAGTTTTTCCCAAAAAATAATGCTTACGCTCTAAATTATACTAAAAACAATAAATAGCGATACTTTCAATAAATAAAATAATAATAAATATCAATAAATACAAAAAACAATAAATACAAAAACAATAAATAACGATACGTCTGTCATTTTAATTCTATTGGGAATAGTATACTATTCCCGTTAAATTACATATATGTAATTTAACGTTTATATTTTTTTAATTCATGCTTCAGTTGGTTTATTATTTGTCCTAAAAGAAACATGGTATTGAATAGGCTTTTAAAAAAATTATTCGACCAAGCGATATTTAGGTAAGTTTAATTAATTTTATGTGAAATTTGTTGAAATACTTTAGCAAATTTTTATACAATTAATGAAATTGCCTAACAAAAAACTGTTTTTTTGTAGTAAAAAAAAAGATTTTGTATAAAAAAAAAGTTTCATGTTTTTTAAAGTAAAACGTCACTGGACTGTTTCTCAGAGAAATTTAGCTGTCGATCTAGTCAATCAGGGTAAAAGCTATCGTCAGGTGCAGCAAGAGACTGGAATTCCTCATAATACAGTATCTGACATAATGAAGAAGTATAGTTTGATCGGAACAACAGCCACAAAAGAAGGGTAGGGTCGCAAAAAAAAAGACTTCTATAAGTTTTGATAGAAACTTAATTATACAAGTCAAGAAAAATCGCTTTATTTCTGCTCAAAAACTGGCTGAGCAAGCTGAAAAGAATTATGGAATCAAATTATCCCATCAGACAATCAGAAATGGTATCCGAGACCAGGGATTTCAAGGACGACTTGTGCGTAATAAACCATATTTGAGTAAGAAACACATGAAAAGAAGATTGGAGCTCGCTAAGAAGTTCAAAAACATGCCGTTAAGTTTTTGGAAAAAGATTCTGTGGAGCGACGAATCGAAATTCAACTTAAAGTCATATGATGGAGCCCAAAAAGTTTGGAGAAAATTTGGAGTCAACAAATTAACCTGTGTGAGAGGAACTATCAAGTATGGTGGCGTTAACGTAATGGTATGGGGTTCAATGGCTTGGAAGGGTGTTGAAAAACTCCAATTTATTGATTCTATAATGGATCAGGTGCAATACAGAAACATATTAAAGCAAAATTTGAAGTCATCTGCTCGAAAACTTTGTCAAGGATCTGATTTTACATTTCAGCAAGATAACGATCCCAAGAATAGTGCCACTAAAACCAAGGAGAAGTTTGCTGAAAAAAATGTTGAGGTCTTGGAATAGTCCGCACAATCACCGGACCTTAATCCCATTGAACATTTATGGGAAATTTTAGACTGAAAAATTGGAGGTCCGTCATTTTCCAAAAAAGATAACCTCAAAGTGGCAACTGAAGAATCCTGGGAAAAGATTCAACAAGAAGAAACAAAATCTTTCGTCGAATCAATGCCTAGACGTCTAGAATCTGTAATCCAAGCAAAGGGAGGCCCAACAAAGTATTAAAATAATTGTTTTGTTATATAATAATTTATTATGAAACACATAATGTGTTTGGTCGAATATTTTTTTGACAATTAAAAAACCACCTAAGTCCTTTATTTTAAGACTGAAAATTTTGTGATTCATATTTTACATTAAAATAAATAAAATCTATTTAAAAACATGTTCTTTTATTTTTATTAATCTTGAGTTTACCAAAAAAGTCTAAACTTACGAAAATACAGCACTTTTTTTAGGAAAAATAATTAAAAAAATGTTTGGTCGGATAATTTTTTGAGATACTGTATATATATATATATATATATATATATATATATATATATATATATATATATATATATATATATATATATATATATATATATATATATATATATATATATGTATATATATATATATATATATATATATATATATATATATATATAATTCTTTTTCTTTCTGCCTTCGGTAATAGTTTGTTTATTTTTTTTACTAGCCTTCTATTTCTTTCTGCCAAAAAGCGGAATAACATTCTGGAGAATTTAACGTCTGGAGTTATAATAGAAGACTTGCAATATTACTTTATATTTATAAAAAAATGCATTTATATTATTTATTATTTAAACTATACACCAAACTCCAAAAAATTTGTTTGGTCATATGACTGAAGCGTCAGAGAATTAAAAGTTGTTCTGATAAGTCTGACAAGGATACCAATATCCTGTTAGTTTAGTAAACAATGCTCTTAGATTGATTGTAAATGTTTTTTAAAACCCATAAACTTATAGATTTTAAATTAATTATCATTGTGACCTAAAGGTCTTGTCACAGAGCACCGTAGGATAACATTTACTCAGAAATTTCACGGTGTCTTCGTTACCGATATTGTTTTTGGCAAGAATGTTTAATAAAGTTTAAATAAAATGTAAATGTAAATGATGGGCGTCAATAAAACAAATTGAGTCTATAAACTATTTCAAAGTAGTCTGAATATCATGGTTTAGTTGTTAGTAATTAAACTTACAAATTATGATATAATTATCTGCGGGTTCTTTAATATTTAATATAAAATCCTAATTGCTAATTTGTTTTCCTACTGTAATTTCAGGGTTTGCATAGCGTAACATGTATAATATGCTATTAAAGTCGATTTTCAATAATTCTGTAAGCAGTCGTAAAACATATTCTGATTATGTTGTTAAAATCGATGTTACTTGCTTTGTCTTAGCAACATGCATGAGTTAGCAACTGAAGATTTATAGACAACATACGGTAGCCATAGAATAACATGAAGCCCGAAGCCAAGCGATTATGTGAAATTCTTATTTTGTGAAGCTATGCTTCATGCCTAATAAAAGTGTTTTATTATTTTGTCACTAGGTACAAATTAAGTCATGTATCATATTTTGTTAAATTACGCTGATGATATTGTTATTGAAACATTTTGTTTTTAATTATATTGAAAAAAAAAATAACTGTAACAAGTGCACAATTACGTGTAATGTAAATAGCTGCTTGTTATTAAAAAGGTATTTTATTTATTTTTTAATTAAGGTAGCAGATCCCCTTAAAATAAAATTGCCTAAATTTTTGTTATGGAACATTAATTGCAGTTAAGTTTTATTTTAAATTAATTAAATTTCTTTTTTTATTTATAAAATTAAAAAAAAAAAAAGTACTTAAGGACAAGTTACACATTCGAGCTGCCATTTTGAAAAATTTGCAAACATGATTGTAAAAGTTTTACAAATGCTAGAAACTCCAAATTTTCAGTGTATATTTAGAGTATTATTAATTGGGTTTTCTACCACGTATGTGAAAAACGGATGAGTATTTTTCAAGTTATTCAACTTTTTTCAAATAGTAGTAAAATGAAGTACCCAAAAAGTTAAAAAAATTACTTATAATAAAAATTGAACTTTCATTGTCGTAGAAACCCCAGACAACACAACAAGGAACATTTCCTGAAAATCTCAAGTTAAAATCTTTATTAGAAGTTGAGAAAATGTGATTTATGTGTTGCAATTTATTTAAAAAATAAAAAGCTAGAAAAACGCTTATAAAGATTGCCTAATAAAAAAGTCTAAAATTGTTATTATTCTAAAAGTCACTAGCAAAATATGATGCTTCTTCTACATTTTTTTTTTGTCAACGAGCCTTTTTTTCATAACTTTTACTAACTTTAGTTGGTATAAGGTATCAGCAGAAGAAATTTTTTTGTTGATACCTGCTGTTAACGTCTTTTTTGTCTTATATTCATTATCAAAAAAAATTTCTTAACACTTGAAAAACTTGCAATCGGTAATGAGGCTGTAGTATTTTTATTTTATTTTTTTGATGTGTAATAACAGCTTTTGAATTTATATTTACGTTTTCTAATTGTGCAATTTGTTATTTTTTATTTAAAAGATGCAAAAAAAACTTCTAATGAAAATAGTTTTAAAGCAAGCAAGCAAATATAACCAAAAGATGTGGTATTACTAGTAAACTTTAAGCTGTGAAACTTATGTTAAATTTTTTTTGAGCACAGGTAAAATATTAGGCTAACAGGATATTTCTAGAGTTAAGTTTTCTCAAAAAACTTGAATATAAAGCTAAAAAACTAATAAACAAATTCGTTGTTACGGTGGTTGCTAGGGAAGTTTAAAAAACTATTGTGCACAAAACTATGACTAATTAAAAAACTAAATTAGTTTACAACAAACCGTTTCTACACAACTAATCTCTGTTAAGTTCATCATTAAAATTGACTAAAAAAAAACTTTCGAAATTTTTTTTGATTTTTATGGAGATCTACTACCTTAGCATTAAGTCTTTTATTTATTAGTTTATCAAAAATATTTAGCTAACTTTATTTTTATATTTTTTATATCAGTGCCTTGTTCAAAGGAGGTAAGAGGAATAATTTCCCCTCCCCTCCCTAAAAATGTTACACGTTACAAAATATTTATTAACAAGCTATTTTATTAAGACTTCATGTCACGAAAGTTAAAATGTTAACAGCCGTTTTCTTTAGGAAATCTATTAACCTGGGTGAATAAAAAAAAGCAATTGCTTTGAGTAAAAGTAAAAGCTAAAAAGCAAACGCTCATAGCAAAAGCAATTGCTCAAAAACACGTGAATAAAGTTTTGCTTTTACTTATAAGCAATTGCTTCCGCTTTGGAGTAAACCCTTTATGTCGCTACTAGAAATTGTTCGTTATATTTTTTTGTTTAAAAATGGCTGCTTTTAGTGTAAATCAGACTAATAATAATAACTAAAATGAAAATAATGATAACAAATGCGAAGATAAAATATATACGCCGGTGCAAATATGTGAATGTATAAAACGAATAGAAAATATTTACAGACCATCGATGCACGATAAAGGTTTAAGTGGAAAACAATAGAAACCAAAGAAGCAATAGAAACTTTTAAAATAATGTTAACTTTCTATAAGAACTTATGTTTTAAAAATTTAAAACATTTCTTTGACTAAATCTAAAAAATTCAATGCAGTTTATTCAAATTTAGAGAGCTTTGAAAACTATTCCTTATATATCCTTTAGAAACTTATATTTTATATTTTAAATTGTATATTTCTTTAAGAAAGCATTATAAGACGTTTTGAGTTTTAATTATAACCGAAAACTGTGCTGATATTAATTGGCAATCAGGTAGACATTACCCAGCAAAAACTTCCTTAACTATACAAAAAAAACTATAAAAAGGTCTTGGGTTTCGGAGTGAGAAAGCAATAAAATCTATTTCAAATATCCTTATTAACCTTGAAATGATCCAATTTTCTGATCTTATCCATAAAATGCTAACTCTCTGATGCGTTATGCGTATAAAAAATTAACTCGTTAGATTTTTGTTGATAGGCCTAAATAAAATTATATATATAAATAAACCAATAGATTAAAAAGATAAATAATCCAAAAAATAAATATAGTTAAACTGTACCCGGAAGAAAGAAGTTTAGTGACAGATACCACTCGACGTAATACATTTTTCTAATACTCTTTTTCACTCTGAAATTGTTTAACAAAGTTGCAAGCAATCCTAGTATCATTTTTATGTTCAGCACATTGCTCATGCTCACTGATTGCCCTATGAGATTTCAAAATACATCTTTGTTCGCTAAAGAATTCTTCGTTTTCTTAAAAAAGGTTCGTAGTAAACACTCCAGATTATACCAGCCAATCGCCCTCTTAAGAATGTAAACTGAGCAGTTTACAAACGCAACTAAACTGATCAATAGACGACACAGTCAATTTAACATCCCAATAAAAGTACAAAGTATGATTTGAAAATATAGATTTTGTTTTTTCACTACTGTGAGGCAACGTTTATTAAACTTTTTTAAACACTACCTTTCTACTAACTTATAGCAATGTGATAAGTTAAAACAATATCATTTAAAAAAGAGCAATCGATTTTGGAACAGGAGCAGTTTTATAAAGATATCATTTTTTAAAAACTGCTTATCAAACAACATTCTTTTAATTTGATTTATTCCTTTTTTTTGCATGCTTTTTTATATTACTAGTGTATTGTGTAAATTCATTGCATGCTTTTTTATATTACTAGTGTATTGTGTAGACAAGCCAAAGTTGCTTTGATTCTAATAGTAAATGATTCAAAAATATAAACGCTTAATCTTGTTATAAAGTATTAATTGAAATAATTTATAATGTATAACAATGGATGGCGTTCATATCCATTTAATCCACTAATTGATTCATTTTGCTTAAGTGACAAAAATGCAATCAAAAAAATGTTGTTATCCGAGTAAGAAAAAATTTGTATATGTTAAACCTAGTTTGGAAGAAATATGTTTAATCGCAGTAATTAAAAGCTAACAGATGTTTTTTAACTGGAAACTATTGTTTAATTGTTTAATTCAATTGTATAATACCTATCAGGTACGCTATGTTGTATTCATTTTCTTGTAAATTATTTTATAGCTAAAAGTATAGAACAAATAAACTTTAATATTTTTCTTTTCTATGTCTTTTTTTTTAACTTTATTTACTTATTTGTAACTAATTAATCTGCCCAATTAATGTAGGGTTATTTACCGGATACCATTTGCATAATTAAAACCATTTCACTATACTATAACCATTTCCATTATAACTCCAGTTTTATTGTCTTTAAATTGCGTATTCAAATATCCAGTGCAATGTCTGTCCGATTATGTTTGCTATCTTTCTAACTCGATTACTTCTGACTTTTACTCTTATTTTCTTCCACTGATCTCAAAATATAACTGGATAGCGGATTCTATTATTTTTTCCGAAAAAAGTTGAAGCCAAAATTGGCCTCCCAAGATGGCGGCGATTTTAATTCCTAGCGGTGAAACCGATAAACATTCTAATTTAATTTATCAAAATACAAAAGAAAATAATTAAATAAGACTAATACATTTGTAAAAAAAAAAAAAGAAAAATGAATTTTATAATTATTAGAGAAAAAAATGAAATAACCTTTTTGAATAATTGAATTTATTATTAAATGGCATTAGTAAAATTTACAATTTTAGTTACCCAATGCTGTATGCTAGAAGGTTAATAACATAACAGCATGATAAGCAGCAAACATGTCTAGCTACAATTTTATATTCTCTATTTTTTTTTAGCAAGATACCAATTTGTGCGAATGCTGCATGAATAATAACTGAGTGCTGTGAGTACACAAAAACTCACGGTTTCCTTCAAGAATTATATTATAGTTAAATGCTATTGTTGCATAAATTACTCGATTAAAATATTCTAAAGTGTCATTTATGCTGTTAAAAAAAGACCAGGTCTTAATTAAAGTTATTTATAACAATTTTTAAAACAAATAAAAAGTAAATAACTATTTCTTATAATTTAAAGGATAATCACTCTAAACAATTGAAGATACAAATGTATGTAAAAATACATTTGTTTGAAAAAAATGCATTTATTAAATCTTTAATATAGAAATATTCAAAATACCTCTTTGAAACTCTCCTTAACTTAAGTTATATATACTCTTTACCTGCTGTTAAGCATTATGATTATATGTTATTGTTTGCTGACTTTTATATTAAAGATTTTTATATTAAACTGTAAGTTGCAGTTTAATAATTTTATAAATATGCAGTTTTATTTGCATAAAAGATTGATAATATGACATATTAAATTCAAGAAACCTATTTGGCAAAGAATACAAGCAGGATTGTGTGCATGTAACAAAGCTCGTTGGTTTCCATTTCTCAACATGGCATATAACTATATCATTAGTTTTAAAAAAATTAACTGGTACGCAAATGATCTTGTCTAGTCTAAAAACTGGTTTCGTTAGATATTTGGTAGCAATTAAATCTGTTGAAATATTTTTCTCGACAGAGTAGAAAAAGATTCACCATAAGTTTATTTAACATATAAGCTCAGTCAAAACCATCTAACAAGCTCTTTATTGGAGCTGTGATATCTGCAAGAATGTTTAACAACAATATCAATTGCCAAAAATTCACAGCCACCTATAAACAACTTTTGATGGGAAGTAACGTTCAATATTCTAATGGAAACTGCAGCAACAGAGATAAAACTCATATATTAAAAATTTAAGACAATTCCTCTGCTCACTCCAGTACTAAAATATCTAACTGAAATTGAATTAATAAAAAAAAGAGATTTTTTGGAGAGAATACCAACTTATAGCGACCACGATTATGCAGATATTCCAAATTGCAGCATTCTATTTGAATACAAAAAAGCTTTGACCTCATATATTGCTGGATACGTAGCTAAAATGACATTAAAAAAAAATTAACTGCATACACTAGTACTTCCTTTTCATTTTAAACAAAATAGCTTTGTAAAGTTCTAAGAGGAGGCTAAATTAAACCAACCATAAGCGTTATTATCATATGCAAAGAAACTGAAAGGTGTTTCCAAAGATTGCTTGCTTCAATAGATGGCCACCTTCCGTCTATTGAAGCAAGCAATGAAATAGGAATTTAAAATGCAATTTCAAATGCTGTTTTAAGATCAGTGGATTTCTCTATAATATTCACTGAACTAGCTCCTTTTATGTTTGACTCAGCTATAAGTGATAACTATTTAAATTCCTTGGTTCACCTTGTTTCAAAAAACTAAGCAAAAATACGCATTTATAACCTTGGATAAAAAAAACTGCTAAATTAACTGGAAAAAAGCTTAAGAAGCAATTGACAAAACTTGTTTTATTTAAAAATCAATATCTTTTTATTAATGACTAATAAAAACAAAAAAAAAATTTATATATATATATATATATATATATTGTATATATATATATATATATATATATATATATATATATATATATATGTATACAATATATATATATATATATATATATATATATATATATATATATATATATATATATATATATATATATATATATATATAATATATATATATATACATATATATATATACACATATGTATACAATATATATATATATATATATATATATATATATATATATATATATATATATATATATATATATATATATAGTGATTATATTACAACCTAAGTACACTTGAACTTAGGTTGGTACAACCTAAGTACAAGTGTATAAGGAAATATTGGAAAAAAGCACTGAGTTCAAGAGATGCAGCAGCTGAAATTTGAAATGTGGAAGGCGAGGGAATGGTCAAGAAAACCGCAGCGGCCAAATGGTTCAAGCGCTTTAACAACGGCGAAACCAGCCTTGCAGATCTACCCAGGTCAGGCCGTCCATCGACAGTAAACAATGAGGCGCTGCGCGAGCTGGTGGAGCAGCAACCACAAACTAGCACCCGCAGATTGTCGGCAGAGCTCGGCCCTTCCAAGTCCACCATCGATCGCCACCTCCATCAAATCGGACTCGTCAATAGGCGCTGCCGAGAAGTTCCTCACGAATTGACGCTTGCGCAGCAAAAACGACGCGTCGACACCTGCACCCATCTGCTCGAAAACTCCAAGGACCTTCGTTTCTGGCGTCGAGTTGTTACTGGAGATGAAAAGTGGGTCTTCTTCCGTAACGCCAATAAGGCGAACGTTTGGATCCAGCCCGGCCAACCCGCTCTACAAGTCGCCAAACAGGATTGGTTCGTTCACAAGGTCATGTTGTGTGTTTGGTGGAATTTCGAGGGGATAATTCACTTTGAGCTTGTTCCAAATGGTCTTGCAGTGAACGCCGCACTAAACACTGAACAACTGGATCGTGTTTACGCCGCTCTCTCGGCTCGTTATCCTGCCTTGGTCAATCGAAAGCGCGCGCTCCTGCTACACGACAACGCTCCAGCACACACCGCCGTTCGCACCAAGGAAAAAATTTCGGAGTTGCCTGGAATTGAAGTTCTTCCTCATCCTGCATACAGTCCAGACCTTGCGCCATCCGACTACCACCTGTTCCGTTCGATGGCTCACTTTCTTCGCGGTAGGACCTTCGATTCTTTGGAGGAGGTCGAAAATGGGTGTAGAGAGTTTTTCGCCTCCAAACCGGCGGAATGGTATCGTCGCGGAATTGAGCAATTGGCGCAAAGATGGACGAAAGCTGTAGAAAGCAATGGAATTTACTTTGAAGAATAATTGTTAATAAATATTAAGTTACAATGAAATAAAGTTTCGTCGCAAAGTGCCCGCGAACTTATGGGACACCCTAGTATATATATATATATATATATATATATATATATATATATATATATATATATATATATATATATATATATATATATATATATATATATATATATATATATATATGTATACAATATATATATATATATATATATATATATATGTATACAATATATATATATCTATATCTATAGTGATTATAGTACAACCTAAGTACTTAGGTTGGTTGTACAACCAAATGAAAAATAAGGTACAAATAATTATATATAAAAATATTCTGGAAGGAACCCCTGAGTTGTGTGTACTCACAGAGCTCAGCTATTAGTTCATGCAGCATTTGTAAATTTGTGATATATATTTAAAAAACTAATTTATATTAGTTTATTTTAAAAAGATATCCAGCTGCCTACCATGCAGTTGTGTTATTAACCTTTTAGCACACAGCATTGGGTAGTTAAGAACTAAAAGGTACATAAATTATATTAAAAAAAAAAATTAAACAATTAATTTATGGTAAAACTAAAATCAAAAGAAAATAAATTAATAAAATATAAATAAAAAATGATTAAATTATTTCAGTTTTTTACATTAAAAATATTTTAAATGAGAAAATTACCTAGTAGTTAACTACTAGGTTCAAGGTATATTACTAGTTTCTTGTGTGTTCTTTACTGAAGGTAAATAAACTAACTTGTAATTAATTCAACTTTTGATTTTCTATTTAAAAAAAGAAAGATATTACACAAACTTATTAAGAGTATATTTTGTTAAACAAAATATTATATATATTAGAAATTTACGTAAATATGAAATATTGCGTTTCTTTCAAAAATAATTGCTATGTAAAACCGAAAATTATATTTGTATTTGAGGCTCGTACACTTTCTTTCATGTAAAAAAAAAATAAATGTTTGCAATAAAAATTTCTCTATTTGTAAACAACCAAATACGCCGCCATTTTGGGAGGCCAAAACTTTGCTTCAAAAAATTTGCCGTATACGCTATCCAGTTATATTTTGAGTCAGTGATTTTCTTTATTCTTTCTAATCAGTGATTTTCTTTATTCTTTCTAAACTTACTTATTCCTGTCCCGTCGAAGTGGGTTATGATGCTCTTTAGAGAGCTGAACTTGTTTTTGCAGACCTAAGTATGTGACTTCTATAAGGCAGTTAGCTGAAGGAGGATGAACCACAACACCAATATGTTTTTGTTTTTGATTAACATCAACATAACACGAGCCTTAAGGCTCGTTAATTACTTAACGCATGTTTACAATGAATATATTGCGTCCTTTTGCAATTTTGTAACCAAACAAAATAACTTAAAAGCATTGTAATAAGGATTCTGGATTTAATAAGGGTATTTCTTCGGATGTGTAAAGGGTTTAAAATAAGAGGTTGGCTTTTCCCACACTTCTACATCATATGAGCTATGGTTTATCATGATCCAAATATTTTGGACACATTTTGTTATGTCTCAATTTTAGATTGAAAAAACTGTAAAGTAAGTTGATTCAAATCTTTTTTTTTACATTCTCCATACTGTTTTTATCATTTAAAATATACTTGTTATACTTAGGTACATTCTTAGAAATTCTTAAAGGTACAAAGTGAAGTCTTATAGGTACAAAGTGAAGTCTTAAAGTTAAGAACTACTCTGATTCAATTTTTGATAATGACTATTGCCAGACTCATAATCGGATTTACCTGATTTTAGATCATATCAAAAACCATAAAAGTTTACAAAAGAAGTACGGCACACAACGAAAACCTTTTGGAACTAATTCCGCAATGAATTTCTATTCATGGAGTAATATAGATTTGTCTAAGATTGATTTTAAAGTCTAGGAATTTAGCTTAAGCAACATTAAAAATGAAGTAGAAAAGAGTAGCAATGAAAAGTTATCTAAAAACTCTGAAACAGTTAAATATGAATCATAAGAAATTGTGAGAAGAGTTAATGAGAGGAAGATCAGAGTTGTGAATACCTTCATAATAACAATGGTGAAATAAAAGGATTGCCTAAATTGCTGTGTTATTCTGACCAAGCTCTTGCTAGCATTTTGAACAAAAGGAAATATATTAATATAGAAACTCTTACTACAAAAAGTCTCTATTTTTCACGTGACCCTGGCCAGCGCCTGAAAATTGAAATCTAGTTTAAGTTTAAAATATAAAATATTGATAAAAGAAAGCAAAGCTGTTTATCATTTTTTGTGGTACAAAGAATACCCTCATTTAAAGTACAGGATACTCAAAGATAAAGCATCCTACTGTATATGCTTTCTTTTTTTAAATTGGCCCAGCAGAGAATTATTTATTTATAAACTTTTAAATTACTTTTTTATTGATAAGGTAAAATATTCTTTCAAAAAATATAATTATCTACTTCTTTTAACACGAAGCCGGTAATAATAATAAAGAATATAAATAATGGTTTTAAAAATTTCCCGATAGAAGCCACTCTTTTTCAAATAAAAAATAAAATTATTTTGTCGGTAAAATTTTAGAATTAATCCTTAAACTTTATAGCACATTAGTACCTAGCACACAAAGACTGAGAGGGTCTAATATTAGACGCCCTCAGTCTTTGTGTGTTAGATACAGCCCTAAAAGAGTCTATTACACATTACTATCTCAAACAACTTTTAAATACAAGATAAGATAAACATTGGTTTGTACAATAAAATATCTGAATTTAACTTCTTTAAAGCTTTTTTGAGTATCTTTTTTGAGTATATTTTTAAATACATTTAGATAACTTTTAAAAGTTACTTTATTTTAATAAATTTAACTTATATATAATTTTTGTTTATTAGTTGAGGATTTTAGAAAGAAATTAGACTTTAAATTAGAAGTGACTCAGTGTTAGTAATAACTTTTTCGAAAAACTAATTAAAAAACAAATCATATTGTTGAATAGTTAATTTCATTTTATTCAATTGCAGATTCTGGATTCCCAATCAACGTAATTTTAAAACATAGTTTTAAAAGTTTTTTCAATCGTTTTAAAAAGTTTTCATTAATCTGTCGCCTGAAAATGCAGACTTAAAGACTTAATTTCTAAGAATAGTGTATTAATAGTTAACATTGTATAAAAATGATCAGACAAGTTGGTCTGAATTATACCTGTGAATCAATAGAAATCAAACGGTAATTAAAAAAAATTAATTTGGATTAAGAATTATATCAATCATGTCTGGTATTTGATGGATTTGTAATGTTATTTCTTTGAGCTAATTTAAAGTTCTCAAGTGGTCTGGGTAATATGAGCACTTTTGCTAATTTTTTAAAACCTCTGTGTTTTTAAGAAAAATTTTGGGTGCCCATCTATCTAAGTGATTCATGAGTAGGGACCCTAAAAATTGTTTATTCGCAAAAATTTTGGATCCAGCAAAATTATTTTTGAAAATATTCCAGTTTTCGCCTAAGGTGTTCATATTACTCTATTCTACCCTACAACTATCAGTTAGCAAAATCTGTTATGTTAAAGCTGTTAATATGTCGACATGTTAAAATTGTTAATAAGTTGAAATGCTAAAACCAAACCTTATTGAAGGTTTGGTTCTTTCAAATGTTTTTATTTTAAAACAGTTTTAAATTATTAAAAAAATTAAAAGTTTTTTTTACTCATAATTTGGTATAAAGTTATTTTAATGCGCCATAAAACAAGATTTATACACACACTAACACGCGCGCGCTCACACACATACACACGCATATATATATATATATATATATATATATATATATATATATATATATATATATATATATATATATATATATATATATATATATATATATATATATACAAACACACAAAATAAAAAACACATTAAACGATTGTTTAATTGTTAATAAACCACGAAAATGACATTATATTATAGAATTAAAACAAGTTTTACTATTTTATATTACAAAAAAAGTTCAAATATTATTTTTATTATAATAATATAGATATTTATAATAATAAAGTTTATATCATTTGTAGATTAATACCATAAGAACCAAAGCTTCTCTAGTCTGCAAAAATGATCAAAACTCTTCCATTTCAAGATATCAATTTATTAGTCTTCAGAAAAAAGAAGCTTTGTTCTTTACCTCTAATGCAGCTGGTGGAAGTGGAAGTGAATATAGTGGTGGTGGAAGTAATCCACTTGATTATAATTGGCCCGCTGAATGGGACCAGGAGTTTGTAGTACACATTATTAACATTTATTTAACTTATTACTATGCAAAGTTATTTTTTAATTTAATCTTATTGCGCTTAGAAAAATTCTTTTAACGTTTCAGCTGCTATGACAAATGGAGAGTTTAATGAAATTTATAGCATTGTTAAGTATCTCGATGGTGGTACATACGGGCGCATTTACATCGCAGTTAAAAAATCTGATGCATCTAATGTAAGTCATATGTATTTACAAAAAAATATATAATTTTTTTCTTTTTTGAGATACGCTCAAATATTAAGATGGTATATCCCTAAAAAATTGTTTTCGTAAGGAAATCTTGTAACCAAAGTTGAAATTGACTATAGCTATTTTTCATTGTTAAACTGCAGTACCTCTAAGTCTACAGTATTTTACAAATTTTTTTAGGAGGTTATATAAATTATACAAAAATATCATTGCTGAAATTTGGTGACTAAAAACTGATAACTAGAAAAAAAAACTGCGACGTGAGATTTAAAAAAAAATTAGCAAAAAACAGCTTTAAAAATTAAACAAGATAAAACACTACCAATAAAATAATGAAAATACAGATGTTCTGAATAATAGAAAACAGAAACAAATTGATAATAAAATTTTGACAACTTGAAAACAGGTGTTTTCCAGTTTAAAAAAATTATATATTTGAGGAGCATTTTAGGACCATTAGCATTTATTTCAGCATAATAAATTTCAATCGTTTCTATTTTTAGGGACCCGAAAAATACAGTACTTTAGTAAAACTTGGTTTTCTAAAGAAATATAATAAATTTAAAAAAATGATTTTTATTACCTGACAAATTTTGAAAAAATGTAGATTACAGGTGGTAATTGTGATGATTGGAGCCTGGGAACAAAAAGTCCTAAAAATTTGGCCACAACTACCCCAAAAGTACTATTTTTTAATAAATTTATATTCATCAATAAGTTTTAAATTTGCAGTAATCTCTTAGCGTTTAAAAGGCATCTCAAACATCAAAAAATGCTGGATCCGCCACTGTATATATATATATATATATATATATATATATATATATATATATATATATATATATATATACAAACCCCCATTTAAAAATGAATAAAAAGCATGCTTATTTCAATTATTTCAAATATTTCCAGGGTGTTTATGTTTAAGAGTCATCTAAATAAATTAGTTTGTTTTTAATTTTTACTTTTTAACAATTTTTTTTTATCAAAATTATTTAGAAACAAAAACTTTTTAAAAAATTGTACCAAATGGTTTTATTTCATAATTGTATTATAAAATAACATTAAAAAACAAGTTTTCATAATTATTAATGTTAAATTTGTGATATTGCGATGTGTGATTGCCATGAGTTACTGCGATGTTAAGTTTGTAATATTACAATATAAATTAACAATATAGTTGTTTATTTATTTATGCCTGAAATATGAATGTTCAAAGCTTAAGTGACCGAACTTAGGCGGTTTTGATGTATAGATATGCAAGGGTTGTTTAAAATGTTTCTGATTTAACAAAAAAAAAAATTTTTTATTTTTCAACAGCCTCCTAATAACACTACACATTTTCCCCAGTGGAGGAAGTGTGATGTGCTCCCATCTCTGTAACCCGTTCAAAAAGTACTCGAAGTTTTTCTCTGCTAAATAACTGTCCACAAAGATGATTTCATTTGATAAAAGTATCTATCCTCCAAGCGCAATTTTTAGATGAGAGAACAATAAGAAGTCGCTTTGAGCTAAATCTGGTGAGTTATGCGAATAGTCAAGCACTTAAAACTGCAACTCGTTGATTTTCGTTATGGCAACCGCTGAGGAGTGACCTGGTGCGAGACTATCCCAAAAAGCAGTCGCCGCCATTTTCCCCGCCAAAATAACTTTAAACTTGGGTTTAATGCGCCTAAACTTTGCCAACATAGCGTTGGATATGTTTATTCAAACACATTTTTGGTCTAAGGTGAGCAAACGCGGCAACCAACGCAAAGACAGCTTTTCATGTTTAAATGTTGATTTAATATATGACTAACACGTTCTTTTGACGTATTTATAACCTTTGCTATCTCTTTTACTTTAATTGAGTGGTCGTTTAGTGCCATTTAGTGAACTTTGGGAATGTTTTCGTCGGTAGTTGCTGTTTTTGGACGTTCTGAAAGTTCATTGTCTCCCAAATTTGTACGCCCACGCTTTAATTAGGCTGGCTAAAATTTCACTGTAGATGATGGTGTCGATACCCATACACAGAATGTCCGTTTTCACAAAAATACTCAAAAATCTGCGTCAAAAATGACAAACACTATGGTGAGTAACTGTCAACAGATGAACAACGAAATTCACCAGCTTTAAAAACGTGAAGATGACAGCACAGCGAGTGCTGTCATCTTCACGTTGAGGTCGCTTTTCAGACCACTTCACGTTGTGGTCACTTTTCAGACCACTTCACGTTGTGGTCACTTTTCAGACCACCCTTGTATAATTAAGTTTATTATAAATTCGTGAAAATAATAATGATTATAAACTTTTGTCAAAACTTTCTGCTTGTAGCATGGAAGTGAAATTTCTGATTTATAAATTTTGGTTTTGAATTTTTTATTTCTTTTTTTCACTTTAGATTTTCACTTTAGACATTTTTTTATCGTAAATTATATAACATCATTGTATAAATATATAATCAAATTAATTTTTCAATTATAAATTCATAATACAATTGAAATCATGTTTTTCAAAAATAACCTGTGGTAAAACCTAAGGAAGGAGACCAAAGCAGATTTAGCATTTTTTGGTAAATTCAAAAAAATGTTTTTAAGTAGATTCCCCAATTAGCGCAATATTACTATTATTATTATTATTATTATTATTATTATTATTATTATTATTATTATTATTATTATTATTATTAATATTACAACTTTGTAATTACTTTTTTTTAATTTATTCTAGAAGTTTTTTTTTTTTTTCAAGAATATGCAATTTTGTTTGCCTTTTAAACGATGATTCCATATACACGGTGTGTCCCAAAAATAACCGAACTTTTTGGATATAAAATAAAACACACATTATATCGTCATTGAAAGTTATTATTTATTCAAAATAGGTTCCATCAGACTCAATACAACGTTTGGCACGATCAACCAGCGCATGCATAGATTTTTTTATGTCATTTATAGGAACGTTCTTCAGCATCTCGGTTACAGCTGCTTGAATGGCTGGAATATCATCATAAAATGCTCCTTTCATCTTGGTTTTCAGTTTTGGAAATAGAAAATAGTCACATGGTGATAGATCAGGCGAATATGGAGGGTGGTTGATGAGAGAAATCCGTTTTTTCATCAAAAATTCGTTCACATTTTTGGTTTTGTGAGGCGGTGCATTGTGGTGCAATAAAAAATGGTGCAAATTATCAATAGATGGCGCTGCATGTTATATGATTTAAATATGAAGTTCGGTTATTTTTGAGACACACCGTGTATGCATCTTTTTAAATTTGAATATGAAACTACGAATTTACTCGATAGTTTTAGAAAAAAAGACCAATATGACAATTTTGTAATTATTTTTTAAGAGTCAAAGTTTGGCAATAAAGTATATTAAAGCAGCTTTTTAATATTTACACAACCATATATTTGATGTTTATTTTTAATTAATCTTAAAGTTGCTTGGTAATTTAAAAAATAAAATGTTTAAAATATTTTTAATTCTTCTGGCGGCGGTTGATAAAAATATCGACTCTAGTTTGGCCGCTGCAGCTAGTCAGGACGCAGTAACCACTGATAGCGGTCTCCAAAATATCTTAACTTATCTTATATGCGATAGTGCTGTAGTGGTAAAGCGCTCGCTTCATAAGCGAGAGGTTCCGAGTTCGATCCCCACCACGTCCCTGATAGTACCGCGCTCAACTTGTTTCTCCACGCAATGGCCTTGTTCGTCAAGGTTCGTGTTTCGGAGTTATAGAGTTGAGAGAGAGAGAGTTAGAACCACTATTAAGTATCCTCCCCATCTGTAGTGGCCTTCTCGGCCTTGAGGAAGTGAATAACAAAATAAAAAAAAATAAAAAAACAACAACAAAACATATATTTGATTGGCGGGCACCGTGTACATCTGCCTCACTATTGACGAGGCCCCTAAAATACTTTTTCTTTTAAAATTTTGTTAGGGGTAACTAATAATTCGGAGACGTAAGCAAAAATATTCTGCTCTGAAAAAATCTTTCAAAGGCAGCCGTCAATTATGTGGTATTCAAATTTAAAATGTTAATTACAGTAAATTAAAGTGCGCCCTTTTTTGCGATTTTAACGCTCTCTTTTAATTCATTTATTCATCAAGCTTAGTCAATTTTATTATAAAAAACAAAATGATTATCATAGATATCAAAAATATTTAGCTTGATAATTTAATAAAAAGTTAAAAGCAAATTATTAGTTGTCAAATTTCTATAGCTTTTGAAATTTATAGTGTAACAAATATATCAGAAATTTATAGTGTAACAAATATATCAGAAATAAATGAAGATGCTTTTTATTGAAAAGATAATTTTTTTTTCAATATTTTTGAATATAGGATAATTTATTTTTTGTATAAAAATTAAAATTAGGTAAAACTATTTTGTTCTAAAAAAAATGTCCACAATAGGAAAACATTTAAGATATTATGATTAAAATGGTGATGTAGTTTAACGAAAAGAAAAAGTTCTGTAAAAAGAAACTATCGGCAATAATCACTTATAAATGAAACTTTGTTTTTCTATAATGCAGCCACGAGCAATTTAAAATTTAACCTGTATCAATAGTTTAAAGGTTTTTTAATTATATAATTAATAAGTAACTAACCGCGCTCTGTGAAATATAAATACAAGGTCAAAATACAAATGCGGTAGTATTAGAGCGCTCGCCTCATACGCGAGAAGTTCTGAGTTCGATCCCCACCATGTCCCTGGTAGTACCGCGCTCAACTTGTCTCTCCGCGCAGTGGCCTTGTTAGTCGAGATTTGTATTTCGGAGGTTAGAGTTGAGAGGTTGGAACCACAAAGTAGCCTCCTCGACTGTAGTGGCCTACTCTGCCTAGGGGAGGTGAATAATTTTAAAAAAAAATTACACATACAATACAAATACGAGGTAAAAAAAATTACTAAAGCGGTCGTGACGCGCAGTGGTTAGAGCGCTTGCTTTAGAAGCAGGAGAACGAGGTTCGAAACAAACTCTGGACATATATTCGCGTCACGGTAAGGAAGGAGGCGTGAACTTCCTAGTTAAATGCACTTCCGCGGTGCTCTATGACAATACCGTTAGGTCTTCTTGGGGCACCTAAATAACAAAATTAAAAAAAAAAAAAATACAAACTATGAAAAGAGATTAAAAAAATATAATTTAGAAATATTTTCTTCAAGTGTGTTTATAAAATTTGTTTGCTGTTCTTTTACATTCCAACATTGAACCGCCTGTACAAAAATATGAAGAGTAGCTTCAGGAATTCAGGAGTAGCTCATTCTCTTACAAGTCTTTAAGTTTTACTTTTTTTTTAACCAGCATTAAGGTTTTCATATTCAGTTTATGAATATCACATAATTCTTTTATATCATCTAAAAAAGAAGATTTAACTGAACAGTAGTTAAGTTGGGAATTAATGATTTCAAAGGTTACTTTAGTGTTTAAAAGTTAAATAAATAATTTTTTTTTATTTTGATGTATATAATTTGACATCTCCTTAATTTTAAATAGAGAGTGTATATAGTTTTTACTATACTTGGAGACATAAAAAATTGATTTGACTGCGTTCTTTCCAAGTGTGTTGAGTCTTTTCATAGTTGATTCTTTATTTTCACAGAGCTCTAGACCGTGGGTTAGCGTCGGAACTGCTAATGATTTACATAATTGGATAATAGATCTTATATGTGTCGCATCTGACCAAAACCAGTCGGATGTCGCGTTATGTTATATTGAGAAAACCATCAAAACATCTCAAAAATTTTTATCATTATTTATTTTTTTGCATAATTGTTTACATAATTAACTTTTCTTTGCTATTCAAACGTAACTTTTAATAAAAAATAATTTTTTGATGGTTAATTTGGTGATTTTTGTGAGGCTAATGTCTTAAAATCTCTGTGAAATCAACCTTTAAACGCGTTTTTTTCCGTTTTAAAATTTTAATATAGATGTTACATTTTTGCTCATAACTTTGGCTAGGGTCAAGCTAGAGCAATAATTTTTGCATCATTTTAAAGCAGAATATTATACCTTTTCAAATATGTATCACACTCAAAACTTAAAATTTTATACATATGACTGGTTTTGGTCAGATGGGTCACATATGTGCAAACAGGACTCAAGATCCGGTTAATGTTCATAATCCATGTCAAGTAAATGAAATTAATTCTAATCCTGAATTTTTTCAAGAAAGTGAAATTATTTCTAATCCTTGGTATGTGGCCTGTATATGGCAATTAGTCGGAGAATGATAAACCACAATTCCAAAATTTTAATTCTTTAATATTTAAATTTAGCAAGAGTTTGTTGTCAAGTTTCTCAAAAAATTAGCAATAAATCATGATAGCGCATTAAAAGAAGGGTTGATTCTGTTGACATTAGATCATCCAAATATCGTAAAGGTACATTTTTTTTATCATTTTACACTGACAAGTTTTATTATTACTAAATTGCTTAACTTTTAAATATCTATAGTGTCTGGACTTATTTGATAACGATGAGTATGTCCAAATGGTCATGAAGCATAGTGGCTCACGAACAATGGGATTTCACATATACCTCAACAACTTGCCGTTTTTTTCAGAAAATGTAGCAAGATTTTTTATGAAACAGGTACTCTATTAAAGGGTTTTATTGGAAATTCGGAAAATTCCTACAATTCCGAAAGCTTATTGGGGCAATTCCACGCTCAAGTGAGTTATTTCGATAAAAATAAAAAATAAATTCAAACAAAAGTCAAGTTATCATTAGGCTGCCATATGTTTAAAATTTTTAAATTTTGATTAATAATGTTATTTGTGTTATTTTTTTTGTTTTTAATTCCAAATTAGAGTCTTGCGTCATACTTTCTATATAAATGGTAGCAAAACTACACTTTGATAAAAGCGTTTAATTGTCCCCGTAAATAAAGATAATTAATTTGATTTAAGATACATAACTAAATAGCTGAAACAACCTTTTGAATAATTTTACGCAGAATAATAACTACTTATTTTATTTTAAGAAGCCAATTTGTGTAAGTTAAATATTTGGCTTGAAATATTCAACTGAAAACAACAGGTTTAATGCAAAGTTTTTTTGCGTCCCGTAAGTTACTCAGCATATAATCAATTATAATTCCTAAACTTATAATAATTAAACGAATTTGCAAAATACAGGAAAACAAATAAATGATTTTGGGATGATTCATACATATACAAACATCCAATCTGTTAAAATAAAAAATATCTATCTAAAAATGTGACATTACAAAGATCAAAATGTCCCGTAAGTAACGGTGGAATTGCCCATAGAAAGGTTTAAAAACAAAAAAACAAGCAAAGGACTTGATTAATTAGGAACCATTTTAGTATTCATTTTGTAAACATCGTAATTTTTTACTGTGGCTTTACTTTTATTTAGCATGGTTTTACAGAGAATATAGAGCCCATGATAAGAAGGAAACAACTTAATTTTAAAAAAGAGTTTTGATTACTACTAAGTAATTTATTTTATAAATTAAAAACTTAGTTTTAGGCTTTAGACAATAAGGATATTGAAACATGAATATAAAAATTTGCTTTATCACTTTCCCATAAAGTATAAAATATTTAAAATATATCAATTTAAAGTTACGTTTCCAAAATTACATCCCAGTAAATGTATTTGGGATAAACCTCTAATATATTCACTTTTATTTAGTATGTATCCCCTAATCTAGTATATTCCCTTTCTTTTAATATATTCCTTTGTATCAATATAAACACTTCTTTTAAATATATATTCCCTTTTCTTTATTATACTTCTTTCTCTTTAATATGTTCCCGTCTTTTTAATATACTCCTTTCTTGACTCTTGTAACTCAAAAACTTTTTTGAAGATTAGTCTAGCTGTCAAATATCTCCACGATATTAATCGAGCACATTTAGATATAAAAGATACAAACGTTGTTATAAATGATCAACTAGAGTTGCAACTTATAGATTTTGGTTTTTCCGAAGATTTGAATTCTCTTAAAGAGCCAATAAATGGAATGGTTGGAACAGTTCATTTTATAGCACCGGAAGTTTATTTACGGTAAATTTATTTTTTTGGATATTGAGTTTTTCTTATATTTCTTGCTAGGGTTTAACTTTTTTTTACTTTCTTTTTATAATTGTAGTGGCATATAAATATATATTTTGTTTAAAATTTTGTATCTCTTTTATAGCAATGATTATAAGGTCGCTGGAGGGATGCATATAAGGGCGGGTCACTCAACTGTAAATTATAATTTGTTTTTATTGCTATTATTTGTTGAAGATTTTGTGTTTGAATACTGACAACAAATACTCTGACACTAAACAACTAACAACTTTGACAAAATGTTGGCATTTAACAATCTTTAGACACAAAACAGATTTTATTTGAATGTCTTAACTGATGTTAAGACATTCAAATAAAATCTGTTTTGTGTCAACTTTTTCATTGGAGCCGGGATAGTTCAGTTGGTTAGAGCGCTACTAAAATTAGGAATTTTTAATAGCGTAGCAACAGGGTTGCAGGTTCAAATCCGGACTCCGACTACTCAGCGTATAAGTAGTACCTTGATACAAAGGGAAATCGTATCGATTTGCTCTGCTATTACGATGTTTCATTCTCGACTAGTAAATAAATAATCGAGTCGAGTAAATGAAAATTATCGTCATCATAGCCTAAACAAAGTAGTTAACTAAAATTTTACTTTTAGCAAATTTTACGGTAAATCTGTTGATATTTGGGCACTAGGAGTAACGCTTTATCTAATGTATTACGGTCGATTTCCATTTGACTATGACTACAACGCTGAAAAAACGATCATTCCACTGACTGGGTTTAAACCGATCCGAGAGTCATCGGAAGGTAAGGAGTTTATTAAAGTTTTACTTTTGTCAACATACACTCGTACTAATTTAAAAATTGTATAAACATAATGTTAAGATTTCTTTATTTTAAAATAGAATATAACATGAATATAATATAAATAGAATATATATATATATATATCTAAAAAAAAAAAAAAATTAAAAAAGAATATATGTATTATATATATATATATATATATATATATATATATATATATATATATATATATATATATATATATATATATATATATATATATATATATATATATTCTAGATACAATATATTCTTTTTTTTTGAGAGAGAGAGGGAAGCAAATTAGGCAGGTTGTTTAAAAATAATATTAAGCTTTGATAAAATTCTAAGGTGTAAATTTTAAATCGAACTATTTGTTAATAATATATTTCATCATTTATTAGTAACAAAATATTACACTGATATTCAAAGAAAAATTTACTAAAAAAGGTATTTTGATTTGTGGGTTGATTATACTTTCACATTGATAACATAATATCAAATTGATAATTGCAGAAAAAGTAAAATAAATTTCTAAACTGTAAAACACCAAAATTAAATCTCCAAAAATAATTTAAAGAAATTATGAAATATAGGTTAATATAGGTTATTAGTAAATAAAATAAAGCGAAAATTCTTCTATAAAAACACTACTATAAAAACTTTAAATTGGTTTGTAGTTGAAGTTTCTTTTGATTTCGTTGCAGGAAAGTAAGTCGCCAAGTACAGCCTGCCAATACCTAAAAATAAAAAATAACTACTGTCCCATCAATTTATCATACATGTTCTATTTTCATTCAATTTGTAAATTCTATTTCATAAATCTACACACACTTTAATTTGCATAGCTTGTTGAACAGCCGAGCTTTAGATATGTTATGGATTAAATAGCTAACTTTAACTTAACCTTAAACCGGTAGAAGTACTAAATCTCCACCTTAATTTATTCAAAAAAAAAATAAAAAGCATAACATTAAGATAGGTGTCATCTTATTGATATTTTTATAACAGGTAATATTTATTAAAACTAATAGAAACAAATTATTTTCATATTTTGAATATCTTATCTTTTTTATGAAGGTATCTTGAAATGATATAAATAAAATCCAAGTCTAAAAAAATATGTTAATTAACTTGAGCAAATATAATTTCTGAAATTGAGATATAATCAAAATGCAAAAGGATTTTCAGAAATAAAATGAAACCAAAAAATTTGTTGCTTGTACATTCTTTTTGATGTTTGCCAGCACAAATTTTTTAATAAAAAGCCATAAAACTGAGCAGTCTTGCAAGTCATTACATCTGTGATACTTATTTTGAAATTCACAATACTTGAAGTAATCTTTTTGTGACATACAAATCCGGAGTCCTTTTAGGGCTCCACATCCCTGCTTGGATCATAGCTTTACTTAGATAACCTTAACACAAACATTAAGGTTTTTAATAATCTGATACCTTGTATCAGATTACTATAACTTTATACAAAGTATATCTGATACCTTGTATCAGATGTTTATCAACTTTGAAAAACAAACTACACATTGTTTTTGTTTTTGAACATGCAACATATAAATGGATATTAATGAATATAAATGAAAGAAACACAGTTTTTTAAGATGTAGACCAACATTTGTATGAAAAATTAATAATATAAAACATTTAAATCTGTAAAAATAGAAAATTTGTGAACACTTCAGTTCATAACTTATATCATGTAACATATTCGAATAGTCGTTTGAATACACTAATTATAATTCCTAAAATACTGTTTTGTAGCTGTTTATACATTTTATTCAGAGTAGTACCCAGTCTTTACATTCCTAAAGGTCTTTCAATAATAAAACTGTTGTAATCAATAATAAACTTGTTTATCAACTTAATCATAACTTAATAATATGTAACCAAGTAAAAGATTTATCCTTCATAAAAATATTTAATGAAGTTACAATAAAAGTATACAAAAATGCAGTATAAAATCCAGACAATTTTAAAATTTAATGAACATAACTTTGAAATTGATGAATACGAAATACAACAGAAAACAAAACAAAAACATAAAAGTAAAAATAATAATTAATATAAACAATTATGAAGATCTAATAATAAAAAGATAAAACTTTGAACTTCAAACACTTTCAAGCACTTTTTTTTCTCACAAAGCCTGCTTACCGCAGCCAAATAAAATAAAAAGTAATATTTATTATGTTTAAATATCATAATAACACAATAATGTAAAATAAACATAAACTTACTTCATAAAATGATCTGATTGCATTTCTCGGTTAAACACGGACAACACTGATGTGTCGCCAGTTACTCATTGCAAGTTAAGATATTTGTAAACACTTTTTCATACTGTTGCTATCATAAAATCTTTTTTAAAACTGTTTAGAAAATGGGGGCTAAATGCAGTGTCCACCCCCAGTGTTTTAGTTGGGAGGAGGGGGCTATCGCCCCTCCCTCCACCCCAATATATTTATTAACTTTCTAAATCTCTAGCTAAAAAGAAAGATATTAATGCAAGTATCAATTTCAAATGTAAAACTGTGTGTATAGAAGAGGTAACATAGTGGTTTATCGAGCATCTTTTTGTAGACTTATTTATTATGATATAAATAATATGAAGAATGTGTAAAAATACATATATTCTTCTATGAACAAAAAATATAACTCCTATTTCAATGTATTATCACATTCAAACATTCAGCTTTTGACCAATTGAGCCATTATCCTTGGATACTTAACTGCATATTTTAGTGTACACTGAACCAAACGTAAAAATATTCCAGTCTACTCGACATTTAGTTTTAATAGTCGCGCAAACAATCTGCGCTGAAAGATTTTTGGCAAAAAAATAACGCCATTAAAGTCGTATAAAACTTAGATATAAAATGATATAAATATAATAAGATCCTAGGAAAAAAGTTTAGATAGAATTTCTATAAACTTTTGAAACATATGGTCAGTAGAAATTTTATAGAATACTATAGAATTTCTATATAATCTCTGTTTGTTTTTATAGAAATTCCTATAGAACTTTTTTTTCTACTTTTTTTTCTTTAGAAAAAAAGTTTTATAGCAATTTCCTTAGAAATTAATAGACATTCTATAGAATTTCTATAGGCCATATGTTTCAAAAGTTTACAGAAATTTTATAGAACTTTTTTTCCTGGGATGATACAACAACAGCATAATATAAACGTGCAAAGTTCTGATAAATATATCTCTATATTATTACAAATCAAATATTAAACTATATCTTGTAAATTTGTGGAACTTGTGTTTCAATAAGTATTAATTCATCAAACTATTTCAAATATTATACTTTTTTTAAAAGAGTAAAAAATTTCCGATTGAAATTACATATACGTAGTCAAAGGGAGCTTTATACTAGATGTGTAGCCCACATAAACAAGTCAGTTCACTTTGTAATTGATCTAAATATAATTGAGAAATATTTTTATAAAAAATTTTATTATTATTGTTTATATTTTTTGAACACCCAATGTAATAATATTTAAAAGATAAAAATATACGAAAACTCATTCCAGTGATTTACACTTAATAGTTTTTTTTTATTTATGTTACATTGATTGTATTTTGGTTTTGTTTTAGATTTCTGTTTTAAATGAAAGTAGTTTAAAAAAATTCCTTATAATTTTTTAATTTATTATTTAGATTTTTTAATTTTTCATAATTCAAATTTATCAGTGGTTCGTTGTTAGACAGTATTTTATTGTATAAATAAAAAAACCTCGATATGAAAAAGAGAACCTTGAGAGTTTTTCATTGTTTCAAATGGCAATTTCTTGTTACTTTTATATTATATTTGTTCAAGTTTTTCTCAAACAAATTAGCCGTAAAATGCTCTGTTATTAGATCTAGTTTGTATTTGGATATAACCAGTTTATTTTGATAAATATTTTTTTAAAGATTTAGTGCTTTAATTTGTTCCAAATAAGGGCTGATCATTTATAAATTTGTCTTAGTTGTACACAAGTCTTGAGGCATATTTTTGACGTAAATATACTCGATCTAGCTTTGATTTGTGAGTACTGCCTTATGTATAAAAGAAAAGTAGATAAGTTTTAGATTGTTTTGTGACAACAGTGGCCTTGCTTTAGCGAGTAAATCTATATTCTTAGATATTTGTGTATAACTAATGTTAGTTTTTTCCAGGGGTGGGATTTGTCACTCGCCAAGGAGAGGGCTAAAAGTTCTAAAAAAAAAAATGGTCCGCATATTTTCATTTAAAAGTAACTTTCGTTTTAAATTTTTTGTACTTTAGTGTAACAATCGAGTTCACATACGTATAATTGCGTATAATAGTCAACTTCATTTGTCAGAATAATAGTCCAATTTTGTATAATAGTCAAATTACAAAAGAATATTTCGGAAAAAAAGTTCCAAGGGGAGGGGGGGGTGTAACTACCCCCGCCCCCCACCATCCAAAACCCGCCACTGGTTTTCCTATATTTAGCTTTTTTAGTCTGTTTGAGGGGTTTTGAAGGTCGTTAATATAGATTAGAAATAAAAAAGAGGAACACATCCGGAACCTTAGGGCACATTGTATCTAGTTTTTATTAAAATTAAGTTGTTATTTGCATTTACAATAACACACTGTTGCCTGTTATTAACGTAGTGAACCATTTTAAGGCTTAACTTTGTATACTTTACTTTTGCATTTTTAATAGTAAAATTTCATGATCGACAGTATCAAATACTTTTGACAAGTCAATAGAGATGAATAAATTTTTTTTTTTGTTAAATGATTTGGTAACGGGTGATGCGAAAGTTATTGGACAAATCCTAATTTCATTATTTGAGCATAATAATTAGTTTTTGTGGTTTTATGCGTAGGCATAAACGTTCTATAAAATATAAACTTTATTATTTGAAACACAATTATTTAAAATGAGGTTAAATGCAGCTGAACGAGAATCTTTTCGAAAGCGACTAAAAATGTTTTTTGTAAATAAACCTAATATAAAAAAAAAATCGTAAATCACTTTGAAAAGGAAGGATTTGCTCGAAGTACAATATATGATAACCTAAAAAGACTTTAAACTGTTCAATCGTTTTCTAATACAAAGCACCCTGGTCGTCCGACATCCTGGACTAGAGAAAAGAAAGCCGAATTAACGAGACTTGTCAACAATCGAAAAGGGATCAGTCAGAGAAAAATAGGTATTAAATTCGGTGTAAATCAATCAACAATTGGTCGTCAGTTAAAAAAAATGAATATTAAATATAGAAAATGTGAAAAGACTCCAAAATACACTATAGAACAACAAATAAAGGCAAAGAAAATAAGCAGGAAACTAGTTAACCAACTCTAAAACACAAAATCGCTTCTAGTCATCGATGACGAAAAATACTTTTGTTTTGCAGGGGACAACATGCCTGGAAATTCTGGATACTACACAAACAACAAAAAGACATGCCCAGAAAGTGTTCGTTTTATAGGAAAAGAGAAATTTCCAAAAAAATTATTAATGTGGATAGCCATATCTGACTGTGGTATGTCCGAGCCATTGTTTCGCACTTCCAAGGCTGTAGCGATCAATTCAACAATCTATATTAATGAATGTTTAGAAAAACGACTTCTTCCATTTATTCACAAGTATCATGGAGACTTTAACTATTTGTTTGGCCAGATTTAGCAAGTTCTCATTATTCTAAAGATTCTCTAAATTGGATGGACCAATATGTCTATTACGTTGATAAAGAATCCAATCCCCCAAATGTGCCTCAAGCACGACCAATTGAAAATTTTTGGGGACATTTGGCACAGAAGGTTTATGAGGAAGATTGACAAGCTTCAACAGAGCAAGTTTTGGTTGATCGCATTAAACTAAAACTACAAGAAATTGATTTAAACTTTTTACAGTCGCATATGAAAGGCGTCAGAGCAAAATTGAGATCAATTGCAGACGGTGGTGTTTTTTCATATAAAAAGTAATATATTTTTATTAAAAGGTAAATGCTTTATTTAAAAAAAATATAATAGTAGTTTGTTTTTTAATTTATAAATAAGTTATTGACGTTTTTATTTTGTCCGATAACTTCCGCATCACCCGTTAATCTTGTTTGTAAAATCAAGGATTGTACGCTCTGTTGAGTGTCGCTTTTGGAGTACCAGGAAAAAATTACCTCAGAGAAAAAATCCCCCCGGAAAAAATACTCCAGATTTTTTTTTTACAGCTTATAAAATAAATTATATATCAATACAATAGTTGTTTAAAGTATAAATAGCGCTTGCTTTAGAAGCAGGAGATCAAGGTTCGAAACAAACTCTTGACATATTTTCGGGTCACGGTAAGGAAGAAGGCGTGAACTTCCTATTTAAATGCACTTCTGCGGTGCTCTGTGACAAGATCATTAGGTCTTCTAGGGGCACCTAAATAAAAAAATTAAAAAAAAAATAAAATAAAAACTTTATACATACGTATTATGTTACAAGAAAAACCTTAATCCTTCATTTTCTATAAACCGACTGACAAATAGGTAGAACATGCAAGGAGTGTACATTAATTGACTGACAAATTGGTAGAACATACAAGTAGTGTACATTAGGGTGTTTTATATTTTATCAATTTTTGAAATTAAAATCGCGAATCGATTTATAAATTGACCATTTATATGAAAATAAGTTTGAGCAAAATATATATATATATATATATATAATTTTTAGGGTCCCCGCCAGTTCAATTTTGGACAATAATGTTGGGTGTTTTAAACGCATCGCGAGGATCTTAAAGTTTATCCTATAAAATTTTTTTATTTTTTCAAACAATATATGTTGGATTGAATATTAATTACATAAAAGGAGCATGTTGAAAAAAGTAAGATACGCCTCCTAATTATAAAATATGTCTTTGTAAAGTAAAAAAAAATTTTTTAACCAATTTCAGAAGATTCTGTAGAATAGTTTCTTAATTTTTTTAAACTAGCGAACTGGTGGGGACACTAAAAATTATATATATATATCTATATTTTTTTTTTGCTCAAACTTATTTTTATATATATCGATTCGCGAGTTCAATTTCAAAAATTGATAAAATATGAAACACCCTAGTGTACATACATCGACTGACAAATAGGTAGAATACGCAAGGAGTGCTGCTACATTGACGGAGGGTTTTGGTTTGGGCACAAAATCTATCAATTTTAAAATTTTTCAGGGGGATTTTTTCCCGGGTACTTTTTCCTTGAACCATTCTTTCAAGAAATTTTGAAAAACAGGAAGGATTGAGATTGCCCTATAGTTCTTTAAAGAGTATGTTTCTCATACTTTGTATATTGGTACAATTTTAGAAATTTTGAATTTTTCCAGTACGGTACCTGTTTTAAGTGATGAATTAATATTTGGAAGATAGGGTTACGTCTCTGACCAAAAACATCTAGTAGTATTTTGTAATCAGTACCTGGGGGTTTTGTTCTTATGAGAGATTTGAAAGCTATTTCAAGTTTGTCTTATTTTAATTTGTTAAAGTTTAATGAGCAGTGAGAGATTGTTAAGTAACTTTCAAATGAATTTTTCGGACGTAGAATTCAGATGCAAGATCAGCATCAATTTTGGAAAAGTATGTGTTGAACTCATTAGAGATCTCACTCTTTTTATATAAACATTTTTCATTAGTCTTTATTCTAGAAAGCATTTTGTTAGAACTTTTTTAGCAATTGTAAACTTCATAATGATTTTTTATCATTGAAATATGACCTTAAGCAAATCGTCAAAGAAATTTTGAGTGATCACATGTTAGCTGTACTTTAAAATATTTATTATTATATCTCCAAATATAATTTTTTTTTTATTCTTTATTTTTATAACAATATGTTTCATGTAATTTGAAAATTTAATATCACCATCGGGTGGTCTAAAGCAAGTGGAAACTAGAAAATTATTTGACGCAGTATTAATTATTTCTATCGTAAGGGCCTCACTATTGCCATCAGAGTTGATAGATTTTTTCTAAACTTAATGTTTTGATTATTCCGGATATAAGTTATAATTCTTCATCTCCTTTTTTTCTTGCGGTTTCGTCAGAACACCAACTGTGAGGCAGATCATCAGAGGCGATTTTACGAGTGTGCGTGTCTGTGTGTGCGTGTGTGTGTGTGTGAGTGGGTGGGTGTGTATGAGGGGTGTTACACCCCCCTTCTCCCCGAAGAAAGTGATTTTCAATTTATAGTCAGTTTTTTTACGAATTAGGTCGGGAATTTGACACAATACCTAAAAACTAATACCGTCTTTATTATTGTGTAGTGAAAATTTATTGGTGGTTTTGAAAATATTCAAATGCAACGTTTCAAAGCTTATTGTTTCACAACTCTTATTAATGAAATTTTTTTTTTGTAGTGATTAAACATTTGGTCGCCTTTTTATTTATTTTCTTCAATAAATTTTATCAAATTTAATAATGGCGTACTTACAAGCCTTGCGAAGTCGTTTAGCTTCCTCCTACAGATTTCTACGGTGTTTGATCGATTCCTTCACATAGTCTTTATTTATGAAATAAAATTAAAATTTTAACATTACTTTAAGCTGGTAGCAAGTACAGTTCATATAATCATGGAAGTATAAAACAGATGGAAGTTCAACCGCATTGAAATTCTTCGGAACTATGCTTGTAACTATTTGTTTCGTAAACAAAAACAACATCAAGACTGTACTTAAACGCTTAATCTTTATACTTGACGCAAATAGGTACGTTCGTAGTTAGTGTTGTCACGGTACTTAAATGTCAGTACTTTGTACCACTACCTATCAAAGTATACTCTATACTCGATAGCAAATTTGGTACCTAAATGAAGGAAGAATTATACTGACTACAAACCAAATAGTAATAGTATAAACATTAATTCGCATTTTTAGCAAAAACTTGTATTTTTTGTTTTTCTAGTCTGTTTTTCTAAAAATATTCTGATAATAGGATATGAAAATATTTTCTGACGTTCGTTTCGATTTATAGACTCTAGAATTGTTTTTTTCATTTTTTAAAGTTATTTTTCTTTAGTTGTATGTAAATTGCGTTCTCAAACTTTTTAGGTTTGCGGAGTTTTTATTTTTATTATTAGTTTAATAATGTAAATTTTTCTTCTTATTCATTTATAACGAAATATATTTCATTAGAAGTGCAGCAAAAACAAAAACTGCCCTGATTTATCTACGGCCATGATAATCAATGGATTGATTGAATGTAAGAACGGAATTAAATTGAACTTTATTCGAATTCTGATGCATATTTTTTGTAAAACTAAATTCTATTTAAAGCACACGTCCCGGGAATCATGAGAAACTGTCACGGAAGACTCCGCAAAATCCTTTGGAGGAAATGATCCTCACACATTACTGTTTTCAAAAATGCAAAAAATGAAATCTTTTGTGGCCGAGAAAAAAAAATCAGTTTGAATTTTTTTCATTTATTCCTTAAAATCATGAATTGACAACTTTGACTCTTTTTGCATTTTTACAGCATATCTAAACAAATTCTACTCAAGCACTCTTTAGATATGGATACTGAGATGAATTTGACCATAAACATCTTTACTAAGAAAAAATAAGTAAAAAATAAATATATTAATATAAATTCTTTTTAAAGTTTTGTATCTATTCTAACAAGCCGTAAATGATACCATTTCCTGATATGTAATTTTTTATTAGACAGGATTTGTTAGTTCTTCCCAATATGACTAAAGGACCAATCTTTAAATATTTGCTTTGTGCTATATTTTTAATCAAAATTTATTTTCTGAATTCCGGGAAATAGAACTGACAAAATAAAGTGTGCAATACCTACATATCTGTGCATGAGAATTTATCTGCTTCGGATCCCATTTTAAAGGTAAATTTTCCATAAAAATCTAATGATGACAAGGTGTTTCTTGACCAATAACTCATTTTATTTTTATTTTTTAAATACATTTTCAATGTCAACTTTTACTAGTCACCAATATGACAGCCCTAATCATATGCATAAAAGTAGTAATTTTCTTTAGATCTGCTTTGCGATCATGCCTAATTCAGTCAAGTCCCATGATGAATGCAGGAAAACAGTTTGTTTTCTCTGCATGAGAAAGTGTGTCAGAGAGGTGACAGGCTACTTGATACAAGTTGTGCTAAAAACCCTTCCAACTCCTATAGACTTCAGTGACTCAAGAGTGCCCAGAGGCATTTGTGACACATGTAGGCTTGCATTAGGGAAAAAAGCAAGGGGAGAGTCTGTCACCATTTCTCCTGTCTTTGACTTCTTCTCTATCAGGATGAGACCAGTTACAAGAGAGCAAGCATTTGACTGCCTTATCTGTAAGATAGGGCGGATGAAGTTCCTTGAAAAGCATCCTCTGGACAACCCACCGTCTTTAAATTCAGTACAGCCTCAAGCAACACAGCGGAGGTGCTCAGACTGCTTTTCAATCATTGGAAGAGGGGTGCCACACAACTGCAGCAATGCCTCCTTTAGTGAACATATGACAGCACTTGAAAACCCTAAGGTTGGAAAGCAAATTGCAGCATCTGTAGTTGCTGCCAAGGAAGCCTCTCCACATGGGACTGTGAAACTGGCTCAAGCCTCTGGTGGGCGCCCTTTGCGAGTGAAGAAAGGTAAAACTTATTGTTCTTAATAGGTATTGTTACATTATTTTCGTGGTTTAAATACTTAAGAGATTTTTGTAAATTAGTAATGAGAATTCCTCTGTGATTCTAGTTTCATCCAGTGCCAAAAATCTCTTCTCTGAAGCTGATGTTTTGAGCGCTCGAGACTTAGTGCAACTTCAAGCCAACACCGGGCTGTCAAATCAATCTGTATAGAAACTAGTGTCCATACTTAACCACTTCTACCAGGCTCGAGTCTTGGAGCCAAACATTCACGCAAAGTTTGCTGAGCTTGGCAAGAGCTTAGCAGAATACTTTACCTAATCTACAATTGAGATCACCACTGACAAAACATAAAAAAGAAGTCAAATTGTTGTTCACTGCATCCAACTAGCAGACCTTCTTGATCAGCTGCTGCTCTAAAGGAAAATTTACTCAGAACATGTCGTGAAGCTTGGCATTTATGGTGGAGGAGGCTTTCTCAAGATCAGCCTCGGAGTTCAAGAAGCTGAACAACCTGAAGACTTACAATTTTCCCCTCGAAAAAAGACTCTGGCTTCACAAGTGGCAAAAGACACAAGCGTCAAGTGCCAGCTTCTGGTTGCCATTGCTGAAGATGTTCCTGAAAACTACACCAACATTCAGAAGATCCTTGACTTAATCCATCCTGATGGACTTGACTTTCTCCTCTCCTGCGACTTAAAACTGGCCAACATTGTAAGTTGCATTCAGTCCCATTCCTGCTCACATCCCTGCACTTGGTGTGATGTTGAAGCAAAAAAACTCTCTCAAAAAGGGAACCTTCGGACGTTTGGGTCACTGCGACAGTGCTTTGATGCCTTTCAGGTAAAAATCACATTCCTTCTTTACGTAGAAAATTTATTTCATTCAGTCTTAATTCTTGACTATTTCAGTTACCAATTCAAACAACAATAACTGTTTCTTGATACCAGATCTAACCTTTATTCTTTCATTAATGTCAATTTAATATAAAAATTGGAAAAATAAAATTGTTTTTGTGTTTCAGGCACATGGGCAAGATCCAAAACAAGCACGACTGTTCAAGATTGTCATTCACTTGCCACTCTTCGACAAACCAGACAGCTCTTTGTTTCTCACCTTCATAGCACCCATGGAGCTCCACCTCCTCCTTGGTGGTCAATCACCTCTTCAAGGCCTTGGTAGTCAATCACCTCCTTGGTGGTCAATCACCTCTTTAAGGCCTTGAAAGAGGCTTGGCCAAAGGCTGATGATTGGCCAAGATCAATGCGTATCAAGAGCCAGCCTTTCCATGGTGGCCAGTTTGCTGGCAATGAATGTCGTAAGCTTCTGAAAAATGTAGATGTGCTGAGGCAACTGGCTGAGCAGGTACTTTTTAAGTTTTACAACTTACCTTATGCTAATCTCTTCAGAAGTACATGGTATAGTGTTTTGTTTTTGTTTTTCTTTACTAAATTTGAGCATTTCTTTATACAGGATTGTGCCTTCAATATTTTTGGAATCATCGACACTCTTCAAAAGTTTGATGCTGTAGTGTCCTTCTGCTTTGGCAGCACCCTTGATCCTCACTTCGCTTCAAAGATTCAGGCCTTCAGAGCATCATACCTTTCTTTCCAAGGGGTCAGTATCACCCCAAAAGTTCACGCAGTGTTCTTCCAGGTGGAAGACTTTATTCTGTTGAAAAAAGAATCAATGGGCAAATACAGTGAGCAAGCCACTGAGGCACTGTATCACAGCTTCATATATCATTGGGAAAGATACAAAGGCCCAACAACCATCCAGAGTATGCAAAGTGGCTCAAAACATGCATGGTTGACAACAGCAAGAGTGTCTAAAGTCATCAAGAGTTTGTAATCTGTTTGGCTTGATTTAGGAATCCTTTTTAAAGATTATTGTGTACACATTCATCTTAGTATCCATATCTAAAGAGTGCTTGAGTAGAATTTGTTTAGATATGCTGTAAAAATGCAAAAAGAGTCAAAGTTGTCATTTCCTGATTTTAAAGAATAAATGAAAAAATTCAAACTGATTTTTTTTTCTCGGACGGTCACAAAAGATTTCATTTTTTGCATTTTTGAGAACAGTAATGTGTGAGAATCATTCCCTCCAAAGGATTTTTTCGGAGTCTTCCGTGACAGTTTCTCATGATTCCCGGGACGTGTGAAAGACGGGAGAATACATAAAATAAAATTTTTCAGTTTATATTTGAAAGTGGGATAAGTGTGAAATATATCAAAATTTGACAAAACAACCTTATTCCAAAGATACGGTGCGCGATAAGCAATACAAAACTTATTAAACTTGGTTCGATAAAAAGGTTCATATATGAGAAAATTATTTCTAAGTGTAGGGGAAACCGGGGCTAGTTGGCCGCAAGATTAAGTTGACGAACTGCGTTTATCTTTAGAGCCTTTCATCAGAAAGTGACAAAAATTACTCAGAAACTTCCTTATTGACCATTTCATCATTCACTGTAGTATTGTCAAGATTCGCGCATGCGCATGGGAGATATTGAGATTTATGCGTTTTTTGGACAAAAACGTAACTTTTAGAACACCTTTTTACTTTACAAAGAAAATATTCAGTCGTATGAAAAAAAAATTATTGTAAAAGTTCCATTCACAATTGGTTTACTATATCCAATCAGACTTTTTTATTAATTTTACTAATTTTTAACAATATTGAAAATATTCATTCTTACAAAAAAATTAAAAAAAATTTTTTTTTAGTTTTTTTTTCCACAGATAAAAGGTGGGCTACTATTTGGCTTTTATACGGACTAATATTTCGTACCAGCTAAAAGTAATATTAAATTTTGGGATAAAATTGTTGCAAAAATTAATTTAAAAAAAATTTCTATTAATTTTGCACTTAATAGTACATTAATAATCATTTTTATAGTTTGCGCCAACTTACCCCGTGGTGGGGTAAGTTGGCGTAATTTTTTTTTTTGAGGGTCCGGAAAGGCCCCAAGAATTTTTTTTTGTAAATGAATGCAAATTTTATAAGATACCCTAATCCATACTCTTTAAGACTACACTTTAATATTTTTAAAAAAATGTAGTTAGGGCTACAGAGCTCATAGAGTAAAAACCGAGCCAACTAGCCCCGGTCTCCCCTATATTTATTTATTGGTTTTTCACAAAAGAGATCTTTAAAGACAGATAAGGATAAGTCATTTTTCCACAAATACATAAAGCATAAGACTTTAAACATATTAAGCTCATATATATTGAGAATTTTCATTTCAATAAAAAAAGGTTTGGAATGAGTGTATCGATCCGCAAAATTAAACGGATCGCACGCTTCTGACGGCGGTAAAGACATTGTAACTTACTTTTTTCTGTGCTTCCCCATACAATATTTGCATAATTTAAATAACTATGTATAAATGAGTAGTAGAGTTGGGTTAAACTTTTTTTACTTAAATATGTTCTGGATTTATATGAAATTCCAATGCTTTTGGAAATTTTTGTGCTAATATAGTCAATATGTGCTTTCCAAGTGATGTTTTCATCAAGAAAAACAACCAAAAACTTTGTGACATAGTGTCTTTTTATTTCAGTATCATCAATAATAATTTTGGGCAAATTTGGGGGTAAATAAGCTTTTTTTGAGACAGGATGGAACAGAATTCATTTTGTTTTGTTACTGTTTAGAGTTAGTTTATTGCATTTGAACCACTTGGAAATATTTTTAAGTTGCTCGTTCATGCTAGAAAAGAATTTGTAAATATCATTATTGGAAAGAAATAAGTTGGTATCATCAGCAAACATGATACTCATTAAATTTGAGGCTTTATTTAGGTCGTTTATATAAATCAAGAACAACAGTGGTCCCAAAATGGAGCCTTGGGGAACGCCACATGAAATATTTAGAAACTCATTAGAATAATTATTATTACTAAAAACAAACTGCTTACGGTTTGATAAATAACTTCTGAACCATTTTATGACGTAATTTACTTCATAGTATTTCAGTTTTTGTATCAAAATTTGATGATCGACAGTATCGAATGCTTTCGATAGATCGATGAAAACACCTAAAGTATATTTGATGATCGACAGTATCAAATGCTTTCGATAGATCGATGAAAACACCTAAAGTATATTTAGACTTTTCAAAAGAATTAGAAATTTCACGTACAAATTGGATAATTGCATGTTCCGTAGAATTGTTTATTTTAAAACCAAATTGGTTGACGTATAACAAATTATTAGAAAGAAAATAATTGTATAGTCTATTGTACATAATGCGTTCTAGTATTTTTGAAAATGTGCAGAGGACGGAAATAGGACGATAATTACTGATATTTTTTTGATCTCCCTCTTTTAAAATAGGGGTAACTTTTGCAATTTTTAATCGGTTAGGAAATAATCCTTGATGGATAGATGCTCATATACTTTAAAAAGAATATCTTTTAATTGTTCAAAACATTCTATAACTATATTACCGTTTATGTCATCTGCTCCGCTTGCTTTGCTTTTTTTAAGTGATTTGAATGCTCTTTCAAATTCTTGAAAAGATAGTTTTGAATATAATTCGTTGGAACCATTGCAATTATCCATCTGTACTAGAAAATCGTTAAATTTTGCTTTGGTAAAAGGAATTTTATTTGCTAGTTTAGGACCGATGTCAATAAAAAATTTGTTAAACTCATGAGCTAGATCTCTTGGATCACATATACGTTTGTTATCAACAATAATTATCTGGGGGAAAGAACCTGAGCATTTCTTTTGTCTACCACTAATTTTGTTCATTACAAGCCAAATGCGTCTTGAGTTATTTTTGAATTTATCTAGAAGTTTTGAGTAGTAATTTTTTTTCAAGTTTTTACGAACTTTTTCAAATAGATATTTGTAATCTTTTTATATTTTCTCATTTGAAGATGATTTTGTTTTGAGATATTTTATATACAGCTTCTGTTTTATCTTGGATGATTTTTTAAATCCTTTTGTTTTTTGTTACCCAAGGATTGTTTATATTTTTTGGAGTTATTGTTCTTTTAATAATAGGGAAGTTTGCATCGGAGTAAAAGGTTTCAAAAAAATTATCGTAAATTTTGTCTGCATTGTCATTGCTTCCAGTGCAGTAACGATAATTGGTTTTTAAACTAGTTTATATTAGTATGGTTAAAAGTGCGTGTTTTAACTTTGATTTATTTATTTTTATTTTCATATTTTGAATTAAGTCTTCTTTAAACCTTTTCTAAAAATACTTTGTTCAAAAAAAAAATGCTCAAGTTCTCGCTCACGCCGTCAGGTGGTCGATAACAACAGCTTAATAAATTGTTTTGTGATTGATTGTTTATAATTTCTATAGTTAAAATTTCTTTATCGCCATCGGAAGCACTTAAATCATTCCTAACGGTATAAAAAATATTTTCATTCGCATAAAAAAGGACTCCTCCGTCGCGTTTATTTACTTGTCTTTTGAGCGAAATTAATTTAAAATGTGGAATATTAAAATTAGAATTACTATCCAAGTCATTTGAAATCCACGTTTCAGTTAAACAAGTTGTTATTAAGACTTCGAATATTTACGTGTAGAATTCTAATTTTATTTAAATTTTTGTCATAAACATTTTTAAAAAGAAACCCTTCTAATTCGCATGGATAGTGATATAAGCAATCCGAGCAGTTTTTTATATTAGGGTTTATATTTTCATCAGAATTCAATTAAAAAACAGAATTCAGTAAGTTAAATCTTATAAATTCAAAATCACTTATTCCAGCCATTTTTATTATTTTTTTTAATTTATCAGATCATTCATTTTAGAAAAGTTTCTTTTTAAAATTTAGTGTAAGGGATAGGGTTTCTAAATTCTCTGCATAAAATTCTATCATATTTAATAATAGCATACTTACCCTCACCACGCAATCGTTTGACCTCTTCCCATAATTTTTTGCGACTCTTGATCGTTTCCTTCGCGAAATCTTCGTTGATAAACACACCAGTACCTTTCAAGTTTTTAACGGCATTTAGAATTCTGTTCTTGTCCTGATAGTTTAAGAGTTTCAGAACTATTGTTCTGGATATTTTGCTATCTCTTATTTTTCCTACTCTATGTGCTCTCTCTACAACTACTTTGCTGTTTATTTTAAGTTGGTTTTTAAAAATATCTTTTACTGTATCTTCACAATCAGTTCAGGTTTCATTCGGTTTTTCTTCTACTCCATTTATTCGGAGGTTATTTCGTCTAGATCTATTTTCTAAGTCGATTGTTTTTTTGCTCAAAATGTTCAACTCGTTATCATAGCATTTCTTAATTTGTTTTATCTTTTCTATTAGGTTTGTTTCTTGAAAGTTTAATGTAGTTTTAACATCGCGTAAGTCTTTTTGAATATTCATCACATTGGGTTTATTGTTATTTACATAAATTTCAATTTTTTCAATTCTTTCGGTTATTATTTTTAAGTTTGCACTCATTATCGACGCAAAGCTCTTTTCTTGTTCCATTAACAACTTTTCTGTTTCTTGCAGTATACATATTTTTTGTTCCACCAATTTCTTGATAACTAACTTTTCTATATTTTTAAACGAATTTTCCATATTTGTAAAATATTTTATAATTTAACACGCTGTAGAAAAAACGCGTCTGTTTGTTTCAACACGCTGCTTTTTTTATATATATATTAACCAAGTAAAAACAAAAATATTTATATATATACTACTGTGATCAAAAAGTAAGGTGAATTTTTAATTTAAACTTCCGCCTTATTCGAATCGTCCAATCTTTTTTATTTTTAAGTTGGTAGGAATGTCATTAACATTTGCGCCAAATTACATGTCAAACTCATAATTATTTTTTTTTGTTTACGCTTGTTTCTGAAGTACCAAAAGTGCATTCGGCGATTTTCACGATGTCTAATTTTGTTGAGCAAAGAAGTGCTATTAAATTTTGTTTGCGGAATGATATTTCTGCTGCTGAAACGTATCGAATGTTGCAAAAGGCCTTCGGTGAAGAGACTATGTCTCAAAAAAATGTTTACAAGTGGTACAAAGACTTCAAAGAAGGCCGAGAACGTGTTGATGACTTGGAACGCTCCGGACGACCATCGACTTCGATTGATGATCGCCACATCAACAAAATCAAAGAATTGGTGCTTGCAAATCGTCGGTTAACCATTCGAGACCTTGTTGGCATGGTTGGAATATCATTTGGGTCGGTGCAAGCGATTTTGAAGGACCATTTGGGCCTCAGAAGACTCAAATCACGCTTGGTGCCGAAATTTCTCAATTTCTTTGAAAAAGAGCGTCGCGTTAAAACGTGTGAAGCAATGCTTTCTGACTATCAAGACGTCTACAAACAAATTATTACTGGCGATGAGACTTGGGTCTACGCATACGACCCTGAAACAACCGACCAATCGAGTGAATACCGTGAAAAAGGCGAGCCGAGACCGAAGCAACCACGTCAAAGTCGCTCAAAAATCAAGGTCATGTTGACTGTTTTCTTTGATTATTGTGGTGTCGTGCACTACGAATTCCTTCCAACTGGCCAAACTGTCAACAAGGAATATTATTTAAGCGTTATGCGACGTTTGCGCGAAGCTATTCGCAAAAAGAGACCGGAACTATGGGCCAATAACTCTTGGATTTTGCACCACGATAATGCGCCTTCGCACACAGCACTGGTTCTTCGTGAGTTTTTCGCCAAAAACTCTACCCATGTTGCTCCACAACTACCGTATTCGCTCCACAACTACCGTATATCGTTCCCCTCAAAATAATCCCCCCGGGGGGGGGGATTATTTTGAGGGGGACGATACAGATTTGGAAGAATAAATAAAGATTTTTCATTTTATAAAAAAAATTCACCTTACTTTTTGATCACAGTAGTATTAACCAAGTAAAAACAAAATGTCGCAGCAGATGAAATGACGCAAACATGATCAATCAACTACAATAGGTCTTGACTAAGTTATCAGTTGACGTTTTTTATGAGATGTTAAAATGTTTTTCAAAGTTTCTAACTTAGCTTTCTTTTTGCCAATTGTAGGTTTATCCATTTCATTATATTTTTGTTCATAGTGTCTTTTTAGATTGAATAATTTTTAAAATGTAATAGAAATAAAACATATAGCACGAATAAAAAATTTATAAACATTCTTAAACAATCAAATGCTTACTATTTTTATCTTAATACAAATGAATAGAATATCGAATAGAAAGAAAAAAAAAGACAATAGAAGTTTTAAACCTTTAAACATAGAATATTAAAGCTACAAAAAAGCTGAAAACAAGTACATTCTGACTGCACGAGTTTTGACTTATCTTAAACAGCACTTGTTAGAATATTGATATCAGAAAGTACGACGCTACAAGTTGTTAGACACTCCGCAGCGCTTTTGACAACTGTTGGTATAAAATCAAATTGCGCGCGATTTTTTAGTCGAATTACTATTTTTTATGTTCTCAGATACATCTATTTTAATATAAAATGTAAAAAAAAAGGGGTAAATGTGCAGACTTTTAGAGGGGATAGGAGTTTCAAAAACTATAAAAGAAAAGAGGGTAGAAATTCTAACTTGCGTACGCACTATACTGACGGCTTAAATTGAAATGCTGTTTCATTTTGTAGATTTACTTCATCTTCTTCACTGGATGTTAAACGTCGACGATGAAAAAAGAGCAACAATTGATGACGTTATAAACCATAAATGGTTCAGTGGTTCATACGAATTTAAAAGATATCTTTTTGAGACTCCATTTTCAGTCGATATTAATGAGTTGAATCACTACTTTCGTGTTTCTTATCGTTCTCAAAACAGTTTTACAAGAAAAATGATCAAAAATCCATTAATAGAAAACTGATTGCAGCAAATTTGATATGATAATGTACCGAAAAACTATTAAACGAAATTCTCAGCCCAAAGAATAGCTAGCAGGGATTGAGTTTGTTGATAGAAAAAGATTGTTTACTTCTCAAAACGAATTTAGCCACGAAACATTAAATTTTTTTATAAAGTAATAGATTAAAATCTTATATTAAATAGACGTATTGACAAAACTAATCAACTTTCTGTCTTTTTACTGTCACAAGCTCGTTATCTTCATCTTCACTATCCGAATCACTTTTTGTTGTAAAAATAGGGTTAGGCTGTGTCTTAGAATAGGCTGGCGCAATCCAGAAAGGGTCTTCAGCTGCAGCTTTTGCATGCTTTAAGATTGCTTCCCTTGGGTTAGCAGTATCAGCTTTTGCAAGAGCAATGTTTTTAATAACAAACCCGGTTAAACTCATTCCTTCTTTCATACGACCGCCAACACCATGTGAAAGGCCTAATGGTGCTTCTGGCTTGTGAGACGCAATCGGATCCGCACGTTGTTTTGCTTTTATTTTTTTCATAGTTTCTGCTTTTTTCTCACGATATAATTTTAGGGTAATAGGATTAATGATTTGAGGTTTCACTAAGCCCTCACCTGGATCAACACGCTTGTTTTTTACTTTGCCAACACAAAGGGTTGCTCCTTTGATACTTCTAGTAGGATCAAATAGAACTTTAATGTTACCGTCAGATAAACCCACTAATATTTGATTCAACTTTACATGCCACAATGAACAAACTACAGATGTGTTCCCAAAATCTAATTCATGGGCAATATTTAGTGTATCTCGTTCTAAAAACACTAATTTCCCGTTTCCTCCCCCTTTTTTTGCAGAAGTTCCGGTTACAATTAATTTCTCATCAGGACTAAAGAGACATTTTGTGGTTGTATAATAGCTGACTAAATCTTTTGCTACAGCAACTGGTTTTTGAAAGTTTCTTAAGTCCCAATATTTTAAAGTATCGTCCCCTCCGCGGGATATAAGAGACTTTTCGTCAGAAGATAGACATAAGCAAGAAGTTTCGCTCCCGTTAGTATGAGCTTGCATATTACTTAAAGATGTATTAACAAACAGTCGTCTAGTATCCCATCCTTGAATCGAACCATCTTGACCTGATCCAACAATTAATTTTCCATCTCGATTAAACAAACAAAAAGTCACACCAGTTTTTTTACTCTGTTTATTTTTCATTCTAATCACATCTGTGTTCTTTTTTACTGTATTAATATCCCATAAACGAATAGTTCCGTCGTCCCCGCATGAAATAAAATGGTTTTTGTCTCTCGGATCCCAGCAAGAGTTACGAACCATAGACACATGACCTTTGGTATTTTTCATATCGACAATATACTGATCTCCTTTTTTGCATTCATATACCTGATGTCCATCACGATCTAAAACTTGAGGTTGTGCGTTTCCGGTCGAAACCAATATCCTATCACCTGTTGCACTATATTGTAACGCGTTCACCCAATGACCATCTGCCGGCGTTAGTGTTCGAAAAGGCCGTAAACTAACATCCATGCTATTAAAATCCCAAAACTTTACCTCATAATCATAGCTGCCAGTAGCAAGTCGAGAGCCTGATGGGTCAAGAGCCATCGCTGAAACTACTTTTTGACCGTGCAACAGAGTGATTTCATGAGACATTGGTATTTTTTGTATTGGAGTCAACTCAAAGTCATCTCCTTCCGAATAATCGCTGTCAGAATCATCATCTTTTACCGTTTCTTTAACGTTTTTTTCTATTTCATTTTTTAAATCATTGACAATTGCTAGACTTGGAGAGGGCCCAATCGCAACATCTTCATCGTTATCAAAAAATGGGCAATCTGATTTTATAAGTCGCTTTGCTTCATTCAACTTTTGGTTTAAAATTTCTTCTTTTGGTGGTTTTTTTGCACCTAGAAACAAAGAAAATCAAATTTATAACAAAAATTGTTTTTACCAAAAAAAAATAATGCTAAATACAAAGAGATTTAAGAAAAACATAAAACATTATTACCAAATCCACTAAACCCCATCATATTTCGCATGATATCTTCTTCCGATGCCATAATTAAATGTTACCGGTAAAAACGGAAAAGCCAAATTTTATTCAGGTCTAAATATTATGCATAACTGTAAAACAATAGATTGTTTAAAAAAAAGCTTGCTACATTTAAAAGTACCAAAGCTTTAATCGAGCACCACATAAAACTCGATGTTAAAAATTGATCCTTATAAACAAAAATAAATAATTTTGCAATAATTTAAGAAGTTGAAAATATTCTCAAAAAGATTATATGAACTGTTACGACTGGGAATTAAAAAACAAAATAACTTTATTTTAATATGATTAATTTTAATTATTTTTTTATTAAGTAGTTAAAATATTAAAAAAATTGTTAGTAAAAAAAAATCTTGAGTTTTCCAAAAAGAAGAAAACTAAAATAAAATTTAAAAAATAACGTTAAAATTTATGATAATGGCTTTTGCGCATGACAAGCGTAATTTATAAGTGTTGAAGGAATCCAACTCCATTGCATCGTAAGTGGATTTAAAGACATTCCTAAATACGTTGGCTTGTACATACCACCTGAAAAATATAAGTTTTAAAACACAAATAAATTAAATATAATTACAGCAAAAGATCTAAAAGATATTACAACAAAAAAGAAAATTATTACAAGAAATTTCTGAAGATTGCTGAAAAAAACGCGGGATTTTTCCTAAAACCTTTATCAAGAAAGTTTCCTTACTGTTTTGTAGGTAACCAGTCAACTCGCAAGGTGGAACAAACTTATTTTCATCATGTGTATTTATAGGTACAATTCTAAAAATGTATTCTGCAACATACTTTGCAAGTAATGAAGCAATAAATGTTCTATTTATAGTGGTAAACAAGATGTATCCTCCAGGCTAAATTAAAATGGTAAATGAAATGCATAGAAAAGTAAAAACCGTGTATTAAAACGTTTATCATTTAAAATTCAAACATGTAGTTGTAAGTAAAAGCAAGTCGTATGTCGTAAAGCGTCGTAAAGCAAGTTTTACGACGTGTAAGAGATTATCGTGTAAAATTTGAATTGTGTCATGTATGTGAAATTTTAAAATAAGAACAGCTAAGTGTAAACCCTACTTTAACGTGACTACAGCAGTAAGTAACAAAAGTGCGTGGCTCATTAACATGTTCTAGTACTTCAGATACCACTACTAAATCAAAAAGTTCTTTTGGACATAACTCTTCTAAAAGCGTACATCGGTACTTTAAGTTAATTAACTCAGGTTGAAATGATAAGTGCGACTTAGCTGCCTCAATATTTTCTGGTAGCGGGTCGATACCAACAACTTCTGCACCGAGCCGTGCAATCGGCTAAAATAATTCCATTAATAAAACAACTCTATCTGCTTTGATTTGCTTATCCTTATTTCCCACTTTTTATTTTATCAAAATAATACCTCTGAAAGAATTCCTCCACCACACCCAACATCTAAAACTTTATATCCTTTTAAAGGATATTCCTTAGAAAGTTCAGTTCGACTGGATAAGAGCTTCTTAATGAGAGGAATACGAAGCTTGTTCATTGAACGTAAAGCTTCAAACTTTCCGCCTGGCTTCCACCACTGAGACGATAATTTCCGAAATTGATCCATTTCGCTTGAAGAAACTATACGATTTGTGTATAAAATATATTAGCTCATACAACGCCTTGCATAATTTACTATTATCATTAATATAATTGCACGCACTCACATACACTTACACACTCACATAACTACATGGAAAAAAATAATTAAATAACGACGCGAGAGTTTTTATAACTATGAAGCTATATATTTTATTATGTCTCACTTTCCCCTAAAAGCTACACTACCTTTTATGCTAAAAATCATAATTATTGCATTACTTTTTTATAACTATTGCATTACTTTTATTATACTATATTGATAATTATAATTCTTCTATAATTACTCTCAAAAATAAATTTATATCGTATTATAGTTTAATTCGTAACTTCTAACCTGACTGTCTCGTTTCTTCTTTATCTATCTGTGAACTACTATAATTTGCTATTTGACCATGGCTTTTTATCGTGAAAAAGTTCAAAATCCTACATTCATAACCATTTGCATGAAGAAAAAGTTTTAGCATCTTTTTCAAATTTTTAAGTTAAAAACTGAAGTTTTTTATCTGGCAAACCATACACGACCTACAAAATAAAGATATCAAATAGAAAAAATGAGATTACGTGTGATCAAATATCATAACATGAAAAAAAAAAAAAGTGATAAAAACAATGAAATTATAATGTTCTATTATCAAGTTTTTACAAAATGAGTTTTTAAAATTACTTATAATAATTTTCTCTAAGCATACTAAAGTACATATTGTTTGAAGAAAAATTGTCAATTAAAATAAAGCTTATGGGTAAAAACATAAATGAATCAGCAAATAGTTATTAAAAAGCAATACTAAAACAACTTATACAGCGATAAAATTTTATATATATAGTTATGCATATAAGTTAACACATATCTATATAATGTCAATAATGCTACGTGATGTGAGATTAAATGTAATTGCGTATAATTCAAAATATTTCTATTCCATTCCTGCACATAATGACGCAACATAAGCACTTAACAAACTAACAGTTTGTCTTGTTTCTAGTAGTAAAATGGTTTCTTTTAACCAATCATGACTCAGTTTACGAGATACCCCATTTAATTGGCTTATGAATTTAGCTGTTTGAAGCAAATCGCCTTGACTGGCAAAGTATTCAGCTTTTGCTAAGATTTCATAAGTGTCTAATTTCTCAACATTAATCGGTTCTTCCATATTCATTTGGTACCACTGTGAGATGACAAAAAAAGATTTAAAATAAGAAAGAGCATACTTTATAAGTGAACCTCCCTCATTAACCATTCCGACTTTTTTACAAGCTGACTTGACTCTTTTAAATCGTTCTAGCAATAACTTTTCTGGAATAACACCCAACGTAACAGCATCTTCAGGAAATGCAGCAATTATCTCTCGTAAAACCTGATTATTTCCTAATAAAACATTTAACAGAAAAAAATTATTGAAAACTCTTTAATTATCAATCTTAAAATACCGAATAATAAAAAAAGAAATATTAAAGGAGAAATCTATCTATCTATATATATATATCTATATCTATATATATGTATATATATATATATATATATATATATATATATATATATATATATATATATATATATATATATATATGTATATATATATATATATATGTATATATATATATATATATATATATATATATATATATATATATATATCATTATAAAGTTATTGTATATACAACTTGTATAATTACATCATTATATAACTAAACAAAAAATAAATTTACTTTTAATTTTGTTTAGAAGAAATAATAAATTTACATTAAAAGTTTTTGAAAATCAGTGTATTAAACCAACTAAAAAACGTTCCGATGTTTGGAAACATGTTTTGTTTTATTCGAAAAATTCAATTGTCAAATGCTTGAAATGTTCTTTAACATTTCAAGCAGCAGTCACAAGCTCGATGATTTATCATCTTGAAAAAGGTAAAACTATTAAAAAAACTTTTAAAGTTAAAAAAAAAAAAAAAAACATAGAAAAAGAATGGTCAAATTTCAATTACTGCCTGTCTTAGAACCAAGATTGATTCACCAGAGGTTGTTCTTGCCAGACTTGTTGCAGTAGATCTTAACCCAATTTTTAACTTGGAGTAATGTATTGATATTAAAATAGTTGAACGGCACAAAACTTAAAAATTCCAATTAATAGACATGGAATGAAAAGTATGCTTTTGGAAAAAAAATCGGATACCACTTTTTTTTTGTGCAAAAAAGTGATATCCGATTTAGCTGATGATTTTGACAAGTTGAAAAGACAGACAATCATTTTTCATTTTACATCCATTAAAAATCATTGGTGTACGTGTTCAAATTTGCATTTTTTGACTAGTTCAGTCTATGGACGTGTTAAAAATTAATGATTCTATGCCATCAGAAAAAGCATCTGAAATGATTATCAAATACTCTTGACTTGGTGACTGATGGTCACTAAGCTAAGAATATTTTAATGAAGAAATTAAGAAAACTTTTAAATATTGTTATTAACTTTGTCACTCTTATGGTATTCATCTTGCTGTTGGTTATGTCCTTTACAAAAAACAAACATTCGAAAGAAAAATTCGAAACTGAAGATTGACATGACGAAATTGAAGAGATTGATAAAGATTTTGATGATGAACATAATGGGGAATGGCAGAAATGTTGGACATCAATGATGTGATTAAATTGACAGATAAACTTTGTGAAACTATAATAATAATTAGAAAAACTGTCACAAAGTCACAAAGGAGATTTATAACCAAAACTGATATTCTTCAACAACATTGTTTGAAAAGGCTTGAGAAACAACAATCAATGTTTCTTGACACAAAGACTGGAACTCTTTAATCAAAAATGTAAAATAGTTGCATGTTTAGAAATAATTGAGGTTGGAACTACTTCTCTTTCTAAAAGAGATGTTGACATCTTGACAAGTGAAAAGATTTTTGAATTTACTCTTTTAAAACTAATGGAAAACAAAAGTGCTGTTGGTAAAGATCTTTATACTGCTGTGTTAGAAAGAATAAATGAAAGAAGAAACTCTGGTATTAGTGAACTTGTTAGATATTTAGACAATCCGAATCGTTTGGATAAAATGACTGAAAACTTGATTCTTTATTATCCAAAAAAGAAAGATCTTCCGAAGATAGCAAAAAATTTATACATAAGACTTTTTTTGATAGATATAACCTCACTTGAAAATAGTCAATTAATTGATTCAAATAACAAGAGAGTTGCTCCAGAATCTAAATAATCATTGTTAAAAAAGAGTAAAATTTTTGAAATATTTATCTGACACTATAGTGGCTTCACCAACTAAAAAATATATTCATAAAAAAAATAAAAAACTGTTTGAAGTGTCTAATGATCGACCAAAAAAAATGGAAAACTCAGCTTTTACTTTTTGCCACGTTTATCTGTGGAAGCTGAAAGCTGCTTCAGCACAAATATATTATTAACATTTGAATTATTTAAATAACTTTCCAAAAATTATTTGTTATTTAAATAATTAATTCGTCCATTATTTAATTCAATAAAAGAATCAAATGTTTAAAATAGCTAAGCATAAAGCGTGTAATAAATAAAATGATAAAATACAAAATATCTACCTCCCATTTCCATTAAAGATGCAAGTTCTGGCATAAGATTTCTTGTACGACCATGAACAAGTTCTTCCTTCAGAGTTGCATCCAATGCTTGTGAAGCTATCCACAACTTTTGAGCCTGACGCTGTCTTTCTTCAATGTTAACAACATCGTTTATCTTAAGAACACACACAAGCATATAAGTAAACTCATGCACAAAATAAAAAAAGAGAGAGAATATATATATCACGGGCGGATCTAGGGTAGGGCATTATAGGCGGCTTCTTAAAGAGAAATATTATATTACTATTAAGATGTAATTTACGTTTTAAAATTTTATTGGGAATTTTTAATTATTCACGGTTATGGAGTTGCTGATGAGTAACTTAACTATGAAAAATGCAGGAGTGTTACAAACTATGATTAGGCAAAACTGCTTTATCATGCATTAGATGAAATAAATTTTGCCTAATCTAATCTAGAGACTAGTTGTTGATAAATATGACTCTAACTAAAGAAAACTAATTATTGCCTAGGGTAGTATGGAACTAAGTGGTCAACCTGCCTAATCTGTTCTGGATCTAGGTATAAAAAGTCTGGAAATTAAATGTGCAACTTGAAAAAAATTGATAAACAAGCTGATAAATTGAATAAGGATTTTGCATTTAGCACTGCAAAGTTCTTAAAGTGCCTTATTTATGATGTCTAACACTTGTTATAATGTACGAATTACTTTAGAGCAAAACGATGTAGTTTCATTAAATGAAATTTGCAAGAAGTTATCTTCTAGTAGATTCTATATGTTTTGTGTATAAAGAAAACCTGCATTCATCTTAAGCAAAACTTCTGTTTATCTCTTGTGCCATCTACTTAAATTCATTTTAGTGTTACTTGTCATTCTATTAAAGTAAGTCTCATCCTTTAACTGTGACTGTTCCTAAGTGCTTCAAAAACTCTTATTTGTCTAGTTTTTTTCCTCAAACATCAGTTCTTTGGAATTCCCTCCCTTCATCTTGTTTTCCTGATTCATAAATTTTGTAATCTTTTAAACTGTCTGTCAATCGTTAACTTGCTTTATAAACTTCATTTTTTCTCTTCCAGTAGCTTTCAACTCTAATAGTAGTTGCTTGCAGCTTTGTTGAAAGTGAAGATGTTTGAAAAAATATATATATATATACAACAAACTTAATAAATCATTTTGGGGTGCTATAATTAGGGTACAGCAGATAAAAATTTAGAAATTTTAAGCACTAAGAGTTATGTTTTTTGTTGGTTCAGTTATTTATTGTGTGTTACCATCAATTTACCTCTATTAAAAAAAAAATTCTAAAGGATTGAAAGGTTTGTTTGTAAAAGGTTTGTTTATGCTATTTAAATTTATTTTAGTTCAAATATGGCAACTGCTTCTATAGTAGAGTATTATTATTAGCTATAGTTGAAAAGTATTTGTTAGCTGATGCTTTACGCTTTCTTACTTCAATAATAATTGCATGTTAATGCAACGTTTTATTCCAACATTCAATATCAGAAGGCTTGAAAAGTTAAAGATTGTATGAATCAGGAAAACATGAAGATGGGAGAGAGTTTCATAGCATTGAATTGCAGGAAAAAAAAGTAGACAAATAAAAGTTTTTAGACCATGCAGGGACAGATACAGTAAAAGAATGAAACATTGCTGAATGACGAGTCAAGTCAGTTTTAGTTGATAGAACTAGAGATGATAGCTCCTTTGAGCAGTGACCATGATAGTATTTGTTGAAAAAGATTTATAGAAGAGATGCAATTTTACGACAATGGGAAAGAGGTTCAAGCTTAGCAGATAGAGCAGGTCCAACTGCATTTACAATGTGACTTTGGACCTAGTCTAGAAGAGAAATAGCATCATTAGAAGAACCAGCCAAAATATGGTAACAGTATTCCATACAGGGAGGAATAAGAGATTTGTAGAGGAAGAGAATGGAATCAGGAGAGAGAAAATAGCAAGCATAATAAAGAGAAGCAACCTTAGCAGATGCTAACTTAGCAATCAATTGTATATATGGTTTCCATGAAAGGTCAGTAGTAAAGGATAATTCAAGAAAATGTAAAGTAGAGGACTCAGTGAGAGGGTTGCCATTCATTAATATAGGAATATCGACAGTACTGCGATAGTTGTTTGCAGTAAATAACTGAGTCTTGTTGGAGTTAAAATTTACAAGCCACTGTGAGTCCCAATCTGTTATAGAAGTGAGATCAGATTCAAGATCTGCTGCCTGTTTTAAGCGATTGAAAAGGGAAGACTTTTTGTCAAGCTAAAAGTATAAAATTGAGTCATTAGCAAAAAGAGCTACCTTTATTATTAATATAGATAAGAAACAAAACAAGACCAAGGATAGAACCTTGAGGTACACCAGAAGTTACTGGAAATAAAGAAGAGTGATAGCCTTCAAGGATGACTTTAATATAGTGCTATAGTCACAGGTCCCACAGTTTTGGAGGCCCTGGTTTATAGAAAAATATATATTTAAAAGAAACTCTGAAAATAAAATTTTTGATTAATCATGAAGAGAGGCCTACTGCTTTAAAACAGCCCTGGGCCCCAAAAAGTCTTATTCCACTACAGTACATTGTCACAATACATTATATTTCATATGTAATCCAGGAATAAATATGTGCAAGGAAAGCAGAAAAATACACCATCAATTAGCAGTTTGCTAATTTAATGGTGTATTTTTCTGTCATACGCCTTCAATCGCCTTGCATAAAAAATCAGCCCTCAGAATCAGGATCGGCATTCGGCAATGCTGATCTAAAAGTGTTTAAGGTTGGGAAAAAATCGCTGACCATGTTTCTATGCTTTATGGTAACCCCTTTGTGCAAAATTTGTTGGCAATTTATTGCCAACAAATTCTGAGGGTTAAAAAATCATACAAACAACCCTCAGAATTAGAAAAAATGAGGTCAAAAATAATTTGCCAGCCTCAATCTTTTAGAGGTCGGCATCAAGTCGCCAAAAAAAACTTTTGCCGACCTGTTCATAGAGTAGTAATATTCAGGTTTAATTTTGAATTAGTATTAATAATTAGTAGTAATATTCAGATTTTAATTTTGAATATTAAAATTGTTTTGTTTACTTTTAATTGTGTACATAGCAATATTTATAATAGTTGGAAATAGAATAGTTTATTTTATTTTTTTTTAATTTTTTTATTTTAGTAATTAGACGTATTTACAATTTTAAGTAAAACAGTTTAAAATAAATTTTAAACTTTTTGGATTTTTAATTGATTTCAAGAATGAGATTTCAGAAAAATACACCATCAATTAGCAGTTTGCTAATTTAATGGTGTATTTTTCTGTCATACGCCTTAAGGTATAATTCCAATTCAATTTAAATCTATGGATATTTTTTATAAAAAAGATGATGACTCAAATTTAGCAAAATGCTATCATACATAAGGAAAAAAAAATTGACTCAGTCATAAAACTCTTGTGTGTAAAGCAGGAAGGAAGGGAGGCCATAATAAATAAGGTGAAGTGAGAATTTTTTGAAAATATGAACCCGCGTAGATGGGGAAAAAAATTTACAATTATAAGCTGGTCGGAGGCTTTTCTTTGGCACCTGACAGCAGTTGTGCATGAGCAGGGACGGAGTTGCAAGGCTGGTTGGGGGAATTTATATATATATATACATGGTTGCAAATAATTGGCTATAATGACTGATTGAGTCACATTTAGTGCATTTTTTACCATTTTCATAAAAATTAAGACACATAGAAATAAGTCATAAAACAGTGCACTATCTAGGCACTATCTTTGTGTGGTTCTCCTCTAATATTTGATGATGGATCTTTTAGAGTCGAAGAAAAAGTTTTTGAGTTTGGATGACACCAGTTTACTTTGTTTAAATTAGTTTTTATTTTAAAACATTGGATAAGGTCCCCTCTAATTCTTATGGTTTTGAGACTTTCTAATCCTAAGCTTGATAAACGTTTTTCATATGAATTGTGCTTTAAACCTGGTACAAGCAACAAAGTTGCAAATAATAGGTACAAAGAATGGCTTTGTATTCAATAACAACATAATGATAAAAACTAATAAAAACTTCAGAGGTTTGTGTCAGAAATATTCTGAAAACATTAAAAACAATAGATTGAATCCAACATCATGCAGAATCCAAAAAGTTATAGAAAACTTACCAAAAACTTCAAAGATAGTGCAAGGAGAGAATTAGTGATACTTAGAAAATTGAAAGCAATTACTAATGATAAAAATAACTGAAAAAATAAATAGAAAAAGCAAAGTTGTTATAAAAAGATTTAAATCTGAAAAGAAACTGCTTTGTTGTACCAAAATTGGTGTCAGCAGAACAGTTAAAATTTAAGTTTTTAAACATCATAGAATCAATCAAAAAACCACCAGAGAGATTTTAAA
>NC_088922.1:19335000-19350000 GCF_038396675.1 Hydra vulgaris
AAATTAGGGCCAAACCTTTATTTTAAAAAATATTAACAAACCTCAGTTAAAGTAATATATTTTTTAGTTTTTTTATCTATGAAAAGAAAACTTTCAAAAAATAAATACAATTTTAGAGGAACGGTTTTTATTTCAATTTCAAAAAAAAAATGGTATTAAGATAAGCAGTTTACTTAGAATTTTAAACTTTTTATAAAAAGCTAATAAAAAATACACTTTATAACATGAAATATATACATTTTCTCAAAATAAATGAGACTTCAAAATCAAATACCAAGAAAATAATAACTTTAAGATTCTAAAAAAAGCAACAATAGCAGTTGTAACAATGTTTAGTAAAAAATATTTTAAACAAATTTTTGGACAAACTTCAGTGCACTTCTTTAAATAAAGTGTCTTTGTCTGAAGATAGCAGAGAAGTTGCCTTTTATATTGCAGGTTATACTGCAAAAAAATTTTTAAAAAGATTTGGTAAATGCTGTCATAACTAATGATTCAAGCAGATAAACATGATTCTCTAGATAAACAATTTATTAAAATTTTATCAAGGGGAGGAGTGACTACGCCATCTACCAATCTGAATAATTATAGTGATGCTTTTGCAATTTTAGACTTTTGATGTTAACAACACTGACTTGCCATTCAGAACAACTGTTCAGTTTTTTTATTTTTTTTTATTTTTATTCAAAGAAAATATCCTTTGTTCTGATCACCTAAAACTTGGGATAAATCTCATAATCAAAACAATAAGTAATATATTCTTCAATAATAAAAAAAAAAATTACTGATGGAAATTATATGGACAATATAGTTGGTTTGAAAAAAATGCAACAAAATAATAAGCAAAGATAGAACAGAACATGAATACAAAAATTAACAAGAGAATATGTTTTTAATAAACTTAATATAATCATTATTTCTTTTAATTTTCTAAGAAAAAGTGAGAAAAAAAAAACTTTTCTTAAACTTTTTCTTTCATTTCTTTTCATAACTTTTTCTTTTCACAAACAAAATTTTGTTATTGTTAAATAAAAAGTATTTTCAAGAATAAATGCATTTTGTTTGTTTATTTGCTTTGCTTTTTATAGCACAGTAATTCTTATATACATTATTGTATAAAAATATATGTATATAATAGTATACATAAATAAATATATATGTATATTATTTTATACATATATTTTATATATCCCTCAAAAAACCAGCATGCACAATTGATTTAAAGCTTTTTTTCTTTTTCTTTTTTGGTGATCTAATTTCATGTTCATACTATATTGATTGCACCAGGTAAATTAGATTGCTACAGCAACAACAGTTTTTTGTATAAAATGCAATAATTTAAAATGAAAATAACAACATAAACTTGTTAAGCAAGCATGATATTGTAGTAATATAACAAAATATATCCAATAACACAAAACGTGTTTAACACGTCTAAAAAATGTTTTAATACGTTTTTTTAAAATGACTAAAACTTTTTCTAAAATGACTTGTGTTTACTGGGAAGTTTCATTGTTTGGAACTATAAAGTTTTCTTTACTTAATCAGTGATAAAATCAAATAGTTAAAGAAATAGATTCATCGTAATTTAAAAATAAATAGCTACAACCAGATACCTTAAAATTAATACTTTATTAACTTTTATCAATAAAATAAAAGAATGTCATAATAGTTGATGCTTTTGTAAATTTTAGTAGAATTTTATTTTGCACAGGCAATAATAATCCTACTAAAAGTTTTAAATGTTTTAACTGTCACTGTAAAAATAAACTTAAATAAACAAAAATAAACTTTAATTTGATTTTTGTTGATTTTACTGTTGTTGTTTTTTATTTTAAAAAAAAACAACCTATGCCAATTAAGGAATCAAAGTGTTCCAATTTAAGAAACCCAAACCTACCAATTTGTAACCCAACCTATCATACAGCAAAAAATGTTTTAACAAATATTGAAAAAGATTTTTAAAAACTAATAGATAAATGTTTTGTTCCATCAAATAAATTGCTTAAAATTTTTAAAAGAAATAGTATTAAAGCAAGTTATAGCTGTATAAAAAATAAAGAAAAAATTATAAAAGGTCACTATGTTGCATTATTTAATAAAAATGAATTTCTTAAAAAAAAAAAAGACCACTCTTTTACACATGTTCAGTTGAAGGAAACTAAAATAATGTCAGCAATATTTTTTTGCATTTTTTTGATATAGTTGATTGTAGTGATGAATAATAAAGTTTTCACAACAAAGTTGTGAAAACTTTATTATTCTTTTCCAGAATCGGAATTTTGTACTGTTTTTGAACTTTTAGGGAATATAATTTGAAATATAACTGTTTTCTGCTTCTTGAATGCTAAAAATAATGTTTTTGCTTTTGTTAATTGATTGGTAAGCACTTTAGTATTAAAAGAATTTTGAGACAAGATTAAAAGCAATTTTTAATTTTTAAGATCAGCAGATCCACAGTAGCTTAAACTGAATAATTTTCAAATTTGGTTATAGAAAATTGTGAAATAATTCTATACCCAATGTTGTTTACAATTTTTATTGATTTTGAAACTAAATTTAAGTTTCTAACTTTAAAAAAAATTTGTTGTCGAAAAATTCTCAGGGAAATTTAAGAAAATTAGAATCATTAAGTTTACTTGAAAAAAGTTCAAAAGTTCAGAGATCAGGAGGTAATCCACTGGTATTCAAGGTAGTAGTCCTCCTATCAAAGACCAACTTATCTTTGAGAACATAGATATTTATTCAAATAACATGGACTTCCTTTGAGAAGAAAATTGGCCAAGGATCGACCAAGGAAACCCAAGTGAGCTGATTAAGTGATTGCAAACTTGGTGTGGAAAACTATCATCACTGGTTAAATTTTCTAATGAACTATCTCTTGTTACGAGAGTTAGTTCATTAGAAGCAGAAAATTTAAATTCAATACCAAAAATAAAATTGAAAGCAATATTATTGTCAGCGTTATTACTGAATCACCTAATGAAGACAAAAATACAACCTTAGAAAATGATAGACAAAAAATAGAAACACTGCTAAAAGACAATGAATTAAGAAAAATTAGACACCAGAAATTACCCATGAAGTTCTTTGAAGTAATGGGAAACAACATTACAATATAAACAATGAAAAAAATTTTATTGGGAGATCCGTTCAGGCAAACTTTAAAAAATCTAAACTTTACTCATTTAATTCAGACATTCAAACATTAAACAAATTAAATTGCTACTATTTAAATGCAACTTCACTAAATAAAAAATGGGATGAATTTCAATTAATGCTGAGTAAACAAAACCAACCATATATCATACACATAACTAAATCCTGGTTTGATGAAAAATCCTAATGAATATGCTTTACTAAACGTACGTTAGACCTCATTTGGAATTTAGGATTCAAGCTTGGAACCCATATTATAAAAATATATCAAAGAACTCAAAAAAGTTCTAAGAAGAGCCACTAAATTGATAATGAACCAGAATTATAACAACAGATGTATTGATTGAAATGCATTCAATCGATACACCAGGTCCAGCATCCAATATTAGAGGTTACAAACATCGTGTTAAATTAGAGTTTGTTAAAAATTGTACAAGTAGAAAACACTTCTTTACAAACAGGATTGTCTTTGGATGGAATAGTTTACTGGAATTGGTAGTGGAGTTTAAATCAGTCAAAAAATTTAAATCCAAATTTTAACTGATTGAATTAAAAATAATATTAAACAAGAAAAACAAATTACAATTAAATTTTTAGACATTTGCAATGGCTGTTAGAGATATTACCTGGTGCTCAGCATTTGAATTATTATTCCAACACTAGAAATAAATATCGAACAATTAAATAATTCTATAATTGAATCTAGTGAAATTTAAAATAAAGCAGAATCTATTGGTTGCATCTACAGACTACCAGACTCAGATCACCAAGTATATACTGCAATTAACAATTCCATTACAACAACTGCCCAACTAGTTCAAAACTTTCTTAAGTCTCTTATTAGCAGGTCAACTATTCAGACATACTATGGGACATTAATGGAGGATCTAGTATAGAATTTCAACTATTTAGACATACTATGGGACATTAATGGAGGATTTAGCATAGAATTTCAACTATTCAGACATAATATGGGACATTAATGGAGGATCTAGTATAGAATTTCAACTATTCAGACATACTATGGGACATTAATGGAGGATCTAGTATAGAATTTCTAGGCATTCTCAATTCAAATTTCTTAGTAGGATCAGTACTAGAACCAACTCTAAACAACATCATTGATCTAGTAATTACAAATTACCCGAACAAGATCTTTACAATTAATATTAATAATTCGATGTCTCAGTAAAAAAAAACCTGCCTCCATTCAACACTAACCTGAGACTTTTACCTAAATAACTTACACACCATACAAAAAAATCAAAAAAATTATCAAAATATACCAAAAAGGTAACTATTCAAATCTAAATATAGCATTCAACAGCATCAACTGGATTAAACTATTCAGTAATCAAGACATTAATGAAATGATAAACAAGACATTAATGAAATGATAAACTTTCAAGTGATTATTATAGAAAAGCAAGAGAATTGAAAAAATTAGTAAAAAATGCCTGTATTAAACATGAAATATCAATAATTCACAAATGCAAATTAAATCCAAAATTACTATACAAATATATAAATAATCAAAAATCATATAAAAGTAAAATTATCTCAATCAATGCCAACGGCATAGATTAAACAAATGCAAACATAGTTCATTGTCTAAATAAACAATTTTACATCAATGTCGACAGCATAGATTAAACAAATGTAAACATAGTTCATTGTCTAAATAAACAATTTTACAAATCATTTAGTAAACCAACAAGATCAAGAAAATAATTTAATAAAAGGTTTATCACCAAGAACAATTAAAAAAATATATTTTAAATCCATCTGTTCTATTTTCACCATTAAATGTAAAAACAAAACTTATTAGATAAACACAAAGTAGCTGGTATTGATGATATTTCTCTTTATATTTTAAAAAACTTAGCCCACCATTTAGTATACTATTCATCAAAGCATACAACACTGGGACTACACTATAACTATGGAAACAAATAAATATCACTCCGATTCCAAAAAAAAGGAAGAAAAATTATCCAACAAATTATTGACAAATGAGACAACTTATCTCACCACCATCAGTTATTAGTAAACTAATTCAAAAACTAATGTGAGATGACACAACAAGTTACTTAAACTTACATAACTTGATAGCTAAAGAACAACATGGATTCACTACAGGTAAATTAGTAATCACAAATTTACTTGAATCATTAGATGTAACGACAGATGCATTAAACAGTGGATTTTATGCTTTAGTGGTTTACCTTGACTTTGCTAAAGCATTCAATACAATAGATCATAAACTACTAATTGCTAAAATAAAAACTTATGGTTTTGACAAAATATTTACAAATTGGCTACAAAACTTTCTCTTAAACAGGCAACAAAGGGCAAAAAACAAGCAGGCAGGTTGTAATTAATAATGCAGTATCTGAATGACTCTCAGTATTAAGCGATGTACCACAAGGTGAAGTTTTATCACCACTTCTATTCAACCTATTTATTAATGCTATGCCTGAACTAGTTAACAATACCTGCAAGCTAGTTGCAGATGACAGTAAGTTAATTGTCATAATCAAAAACCAGAAAGATCAAGAAATATTACAAGATGATCTCAGTAAACTAGTTGAGTGGACAAAAAATTGGAGCATGAAATTAAATTACCAAAAATGTAAAATTATAAGAGTTTACAGTGCCAAATTAAAAAAGTTAATTGAACAAATAAATCAAGTTGTCCCACTATATATATCAACCCACGATGGAACAATCATCAAATTAAATGAAACAACACAGGAATAACACCTAGGTATAAACATAAGTAATATCTGAAATGGAAAGACCATATCACAACAATAACTAATAAAGCTTACTCAAAACTAGATACACTAAAGTGGACATTTAAATTCTGGTCAACTGATTCGTTTACTAAACTATAGACAATTTATGATAGACCAGAATTAGAAGTTTGTACACCAGTTTAAAATCAAATTTGAAAACTGACATAATAATCTTAAAAAAAGTTCAACAAAGAGCTACAAAGCTTGTACCAGGTCTCAAGTACAATTGATATAAAAAACGTTTATCAAGCTTAGGGTTAGAAAGTCTCAAGACCAGACAAATTAGAGGGGACCTCATCCAATATTTTATAATAAAAACTAAATTAAACAAAGCAAACTGGTATCATTTAAACTCAAAAACCTTTTTTTTAAATTCTAAAAGGTCCATCTTCAAATATCAAAGGAGTACCACACAAAGAGTACGGAGAGTTTAATAAACACAGTTACCACAAAAATTTCTTCAGCAACAATAGTGCCATATTGGAACAATTTACCAAATAACTTAGTAACATCAAAAACAGATAACAAATTCAAGAAAAAATACACGAATTGTTAACAATACTGCTGTGTGGAGTAACAGATTAAATGCAGTACTTTTAAAGTTAGGGTGAATTTTAAACCTCAAACTTCTGGATTATGAGTCAAGGGTTCTACCATTAGTTTATTAACGTATGCTCTTTCCAAAAAAAAGATATGTCTTTTTTAGTCTCTTCTTCATCTTTATCTGCCTTTCCTTCCTTTTTGGTCTCTTCTTCAACACTCTTTTCTTCTTCATCACCTTCTTCCTCTTCAACTGGCTTATTTTTGTGATTAAGCATATAACATGAATTCCAAAAATACTAAAATATTTATTATTAAAAACCATATATGTAAATTTTATATGAATTATGAAATATAATTTTTCTGAAAGAAAAAAAAAGATGCATTGTAGCTAAAAAATTGATTGTAATGCATACATATTTATGCTGCTTAATTTTTTAATAAAGAAACTTTAAAAGAAAAAATTTGAAAGGCTACTAAGAGCCAGAAAACAAAATAAGTTAAATGCAAAATTTTTATAAATTTAGATTAAGTAAATATAAAGTAACAAAAAACAATTATAAAACCTTCTTTCCTGATATCACTAACATTTGTATCGACAGATATTACAGGTGTATTAGTAATGATAACGGGGTGATCATCTGAAATGTGAACAACTTCTAAAAAATAATCATGACAATGATTACTATTAAATTAAGTGATGTGTATATATTTTTTTTATTTTTGAAATTATTATTGTAAATTGTTAAAACTAAACTGCTACCTTCATTGTGCTGTTTTTCCTAAAAAAAATTGAAAAAAAAGTTTTATCTTGTATAAAAAAAACCCCCACATCTCAAGTTTTTTGAAATAACAAATAAAACTATAACATCATCTCAAATACAAATTAATTTAAACAACAAATAACTTACTTGTTTGTGACTGAAACTTGAATCATTAAATTTTAAAACATTATGTTCTTCCGGTAAAGATTTAGAAAGAGCATCAGCAGGTGAAGATCCATAGAGAGCATCAAAAAGAGTTTTTGAATAAGGCAGTTTTGCTTCCACATTTTTACGAAATTCATCATTATATTTAGCATACAGCGCTGAACCACCAAACCCCAGAACGCCTAACGACAGTAAGGAAGTTCCAATAACAGAAATAGTTGAAGATTTTCTGTTACTAAAAATATTTTGTACTATTAAAAAAAATATTTTGTTTAAACTAGAAAATACCCCTGAACTAAAACCAAACGTTGAAAGAAAAGTAAAATGGAATAAAATAAAATTTTAAAAACCCTTTTAACTGTTTTTAGAAAAAAATTTTAAGATAAAATATAGAAGTGGTAAAGTAAAAAACATAAACACTAAAAATAACCTTGAAGAAATACTGTTAAAACAAACTTGTGTGTTTGGTACATTTGGCACTTGCTAAATAAATAAATTGTGAATCATAAATCAAGTGAAACTATTTCAAAAAATAATATAAACATTTAATAAAAATTACTACCCAAAAATAGATACTTTTTTTAGCATTTTTGAACTTAAATGTTGTTGATAACAGCAATGCTTTTAAATTATGATAAATGACTTTTAAAAATGCAAATGTAACTGTGTTCAACTGACCATCTTTCTGTTCTCAGAATATCCTCAGGTAAATTTTCAGATGACCTAGCATGTATTTGCAAAACATCAAGTTAATAAATACATTGTAGGGGACCTTTTAATTTTTTTTGTTTTGAAGATTTTTTTATCGACAGTAATTTTTTATCAACAACATTATAGTGACAAAATATAGTTTAAAAGTTAAACTATACATGCAACTGAATCTAACCTATTTATCTAAAATGCTAATTCCTATGATTAATTTATTTGTTCATATTTTATTTTATTTAAATATCAAATAGAAACAAACTTTTAAACTTTGTTATTGTTTGTTATAAAAATTTAAAAAATATATTTATTTATATATATCCCAACAAATTAGTATTAGCTTAACTGGCCCCTATTTACATAATGAGTATTGGCATTTTTTTAAATGATTTACAGATTTTTTGCATTATAAAAATAATTTCATTTTAAATAAATCAAACTCTATACATGACTGATCCGCTTTTAAGTTACAGTTGTACACTTGTATTTTTGGACCTTATTTAAATAAGAAATGGCATCAATAGAAGAACCAACTAAAATATGACAAAAGTATTCTAACCAAGGACAAATAAGAGATTTAAAGTTAGAGGATGGAATCAGAGATTTAAAGTTAGAGGATGGAATCAGAGATTTAAAGTTAGAGGATGGAATCAGAGATTTAAAGTTAGAGGATGGAATCAGAAATAAGAAAAATAGTAAGCACAATAAAGACAACCCAGAAACAAATTAACAAATTAGCAGATGCTAATTTTTCAATGGTTTCTATGAGAGGTCAGTAATGAAAGAAGATGTAATGTAGAGGACTCAAGAAGAGTGATGATAGTTATCAATTTATCATCAAACAAATTGTGATAGTTATTAAAGTAAAATTGTGATAGTTATCAAAGTTTAGAAATTAAAGACCCAAATTAGCTAATAATATCAAGTAGACTGATTAAACAATAGCTACAGAAGTCAGAGCAATCTCTAGATTATTTAAAAATTGTAACAGTCAATGGATTCAGACTTTAACTTATGATGAATAGGTAAATTGATGCATAAGTATATTGCCATTCTAACCATTGGAGTCCTTTCAAATAAAACGATGATAGCATTCAACACTGATATTTAAAAATCAAAGAAATGAATTTAAATTAATTTTACAAAGACCAAATCTGGTCTAATGAACTTTGCAAGATTCAACAGATAAAAAATTACTTTAAAGATCATGAAAATTTGTAAAAGATTGAAATTATTTGGTAATGTATTTGTTTATTATTTTGGTAATAATGACAATGGTTTTTCATGTTTAGTTTTTTTTAGTACTATAGTCATGCTTTAAATGTTTTAAAAATGTTTTTTTTAATTTAATAGTTGGAACTGCCATTCTCTACACAACAAATCCCTTTGAATGGAATATATTGTCATATTTGGGCTGGCTCTTCTAATTATGCTCTTTCTCTTCTAGGCAAGGTCTAAAAAAGCATTGTAAACGTAGTTGGACCTGGTCAATCTACCAAGCTTGAGCAACTCTCCCATTATTGTATGGTTGCATCCCTTTCTCTTTTCTACAAATACTATCATGGTCGCTACTTAAAGGGGCTACCATTTTGAGTTCCATCAACCAAAACTTATTTTCGTTTGATGCATCCGTTCTTTCAAGTCACATTCTTTTACTACAACTGTCCCTTTATGCCTTAAAAACTTTTATTCATTTACTTTTTTTCCTCTTCAATGCTTTAAAACTCTTTATTGTCTTCACATTTTCCTGACTCATTCTGATCTTTAACTTTTCTCATACAACCTTCAACTTTTCTCATACAACCTTTAACTTTTCTCATACAACCTTTAACTTTTCTCATACAACCTTTAACTTTTCTCATACAACCTTTAACTTTTCTCATACAACCTTTAACTTTTCTCATACAACCTTTAACTTTTCTCATACAACCTTTAACTTTTCTCATACAACCTTTAACTTTTCTCATACAACCTTCAACTTTCAATGAAAAAAAGCGAAAAGAGTGGAGAGCAAAAAGAGCAGTTTCATCAAGTCTGTAAAACAATGGAAGATAATTACAAAGAACTTTAGAACAAAACATACAATGATAGAATACTGTTGGAGTATATAAGATGACTCAAGAAAAGTTTTATGCCATAAAATGTTAATTTTAAACATAATAAAAGAGATCTGTAAAAATTTTAAACATAATAAAAGAGATCAGAAAAAAATTTAAACATAATAAAAGAGATCAGAAAAAATCTGTAGCTTGACATAAAAATCTTATCCAGATGTAGATTACTGTATCAAAATTAAGAAGCAAGTGTCAAATTAAATGAAGTAAAGATTTTGCTAGCCTGCATAATATTACTCAATCCTTGGAATTAGGAAAAATTAGGTCAGCAATAATTTGCTGACCTCAATCTTTTTGAGGTCGGCATCAAGTTGGCAAAAACTATTTGATACAAAGATCTAACCGTAAAACATAGAAACAAGGTCGGAAATTTTTGCCGATCTCAAATACTTTCAGGTTGGCAGTTAGGTCGGCATTGCCGAATACTGACCCTAATTCCGAAGGTTGTATTACTAAAATCGAAAAACATTATGGTTGCAATAGGATATAGACAAAATTATTAAGTGGGTATTCAATGACAACAATGACAAATATCAACATTAAATGTCTTAACATAAATAAACAAATAATAAAAGCATGTATGAGTAATCTAGTGTGATGTAATCTCAGCCATTTTAGCATCCAAATTTAAAATGAAAACTTAAAACTTAAAAATTAATTAAATTATTTATGCAAAAAAACTTTCTAATATGCTATGCTACATTTTGAAAATTTATTTCTTACAAAACACATCAAATAAAATTTGCAATCTTAATATGAAGTTCCTATTTCAGAGGTGATCTTAATTGATCTTAACTAAAATATTTTTGTAAAAAACTACCAAGATTCGTGACACACTAAAATATCTTACTTTTGAAAAAACAAACAGAAAGAAGAGGATTGGTTATTTTAATTAAAACTGATAATAAATTACACAGACACAATTTCTAACAACAGAAATGTAATCTCTAATCAATTTCTAACAGCAGAAATGTAAATGAATGGAACTTGCATATTTAAATCAAAATTAGAAATGAAGTAGTCATTTCTAATTTTGATTTAAATATGTCAAGCAATTTTTTCATACATTATGAAACATTATTTCCTAATAAAAAAAAAGCACTATTTATTCATCAAAATATATCAACAAACTATAACCAGAAAAACAGTGATTGAAACAATGATTAAAATTAAAAAAAATATGCACAAAAAAATATTCAGTATATAAACTAACTATAACTGGTAATTCACTGTAAAAGATGATAACATAAAAATATAAATACACAATTAGAATGTAAAATATGAAAATCTCAAGCCACAAAAAAATTCAAATCAGTAAATACCTGTTTTATACCAGGTTTAGTAAATTTCCTGAGAACTATTAATTGATTTTTAGGTTGACAGCTACTTCGGTACATGATATAAGTGATTAAAGGTTCATTGCTTTATTTTAGTACTAAAATATAATTATAAAATCAATGCAAACATAAACATCAACAAATAAATTTGATTAAATTAAATGCTTGGATAGCTCAGTGGGTTTGACGAAAGAATCCCAAGTTGCCAGTTAAACAAGAAAATTTTGCTCTATCTAAATATCTCATCTATTTGAACATCAAAAATTTATCTTGATTACTTCTGATATTAAAACATTTTCTTCAAGCAAGTGAAACATTAAGTAAAAAAAGAATAATCCTTATTACAAAAATTAACAAATTTTTTCAATTACTAAAAAGTTATGGAAAATGTTAATATGGAAAGTAAATAGGTGTTTAGATAAATAGTAGACTTAAGTGAGGTTGAAAATAAATATAATAAATTGAAATAAAAAAACTAAAAATTCTCTTTTATTTAATGAGTAATGAGAATATAATTTAATATAAAATAATTTTTAAAAAATGTTTAATTAACAAGTAATATATTCTTAATCAAACATCTTTTAGATTTTGACTTCCATCATATTTCGAAACATTTTTTGAATCTTTCATAGGTCCATATATAAGATTAAAAAAAGACTCAGAACCAATTATATTCTTTTGAACTCCTTTTCTAAATTCATCGTCAAATTTTGAATAGACAGTGCTGCCTATTAAGAATAACACAAAGCTTGTAGCAGAACCTCCAAGATAGTATAAAGCAGGAACCAAACCTTGTGAACTAAAATTAAATTGAAAAAATTAAAAATACAAATAATTTTTTTTTTTAATTTTATTAAATAACAGCAAATAGATAATCTATTTTAAGTATAAAACTTTAAAAAAAAAAATACTTTATGTGTTGCTCCCTTTTATTTAGCAATTTAGTAAAAGTGAATGTTCTTTTCTAAAATTTAAGATTTTAGCATAATTTAATATTATATATATATATAGATATATATATATATATATATATATATAATATTTTATATATATATATATATATATATATATATCTGTGGCCATTGGTCAATTTGTGATAAGTGCAAATATGATATTTTGCAAGAGAAGCGTTAGAAAATTTGATTTGTTGCCTTAACTTGGGTAATAATAAAAAATAAACTATTTTTGTATTAGGAAGTTATAAACTACAGCAATCATAGCTTGACCAAAAGATCTAATGAAATAAAACAAAACTGCATACTTATCTCAAAATGACCAATTTTGCACTTATTGCAAATCGACCAATAGCCACAGATTTAATTAAAATATATATATGTATATATATATATATATATATATATATATATATATATATATATATATATATATATATATATATATATATATATATATATATATATATATATATATATATATATATATATATATATATATATATATATATATATATATACACATAGTGGCCAAAATAGGTCCCAGGCATTGCCACACTTCGAACCATTCTATATACATTCAATATACTGAAACAATAAGCTAAACTTACACTAGGAGGAAAATTAAAAAAAAAAACCTAAAGAAAAAAGAAACCAATTTCTTACGAAAAAGAAAATATATAAGCATTAAAAAAATACTCAAAAAACTCAAACTTGAAGCAAAAATTACTTTTTGTTACATTTTTAATTGTGTTAGAAATGAATTACTTTAAAACTTATCTTTAGAAATAACCTTTTACAAATTACTTCTAATGATTGTTTAATAAATGAACAATATTTAAATTATTAAAAACTGTTATATATAATATTAGTTTTGTAACTAGTGGGTCAGGCCTCCCTCTCCCTTCTCTATAGCTTGTGGTCCAGACAACATACCTATTATAGTTTTGCAGAAGTGTTGTTCAGAGCTGTTGTCTATGCTTTCAAAACTATTTAAAAAGTTCTTCTCAGAGTCTTGTTTTCCAGCCTGCTGGAAAGCTGCATCTGTTATTCTTACTTTCAAAAATTATGGAGAGCATTCTGACTCGTATAACTACCATCTCATTAGTCTTCTTCCTATCATAAACAAGGTTTTTAAGTCTTTCATTAACAAACACTTAATCTCTCATCTTGAATCTAATAATTTAGTTTCAATATATTTTCATAATCTAATAATTTACTGATCATCAATATGAATTTTGATCTTTTTGTTATATTGCTGATTTGTAATATATAATAGGATTTATCGTGCATTAGATAGGTGTGGAGAGGCTAAGGCTATCACTCTCAACATATCTAAAGCCTTTTATAAAGTTTGGCATACCGGTCTTCTCCATAAGCTCTCCTTTTACAATGTATCAGGTAATATCTTTAAGATTATTCAATCCTTCCTTATCAATTGTAGTATAAAAGTTGTCTTCAAATGGACAGTACTCTTCTTCATTTCTTGTAAATTCAGGGGTTCCTCAAAGTTCCATCCTTGGCCCTATACTTTTTTTATATTTAATTTACATTAACAATCTCCCTGAAATTCTCATATCTAAGTTGGCATTGTTCCCTGATGATACTAGCATTTATTCTTGTCTTGATAAGAAGCCAACACTCTCTAATTGCTTAGAGGTGGTATTTGAGCTTGAAAAGGATCTCACTTCTCACTAATCTTATCGCAAAAATCTAGATCTTCTTATATTTATGTCTATCTAGATCTTCCTTATTTACAGTAATGTACTTGATGAGTCGTCTACCCTTCATCTCTTTTTCTTCATCATTTTCCAAGAAAGATTGAAAGTAACTCTTACTTCCAATCTTTCTTGGAAACCATATATCAAATCCATTGTAAAATTAGATTTGCTAAGGTTGCACTTTCAACAATTAGCATATTGTCATAATGTTGCTTCTCTTTTCTATAAATACTTTAATGGGCGCTGCTCTAAAGAGCATGCATCTCTTGTGCCATCTACTAAAATTCATTCTCATGTTACTTGTCATTCAATTAAGTCCTATCCTTTTACTGTGACTGCTCCTAAAAGCTCCAAAAATTCTTATTCGCCTAGTTTTTTTTCTCGAACTTCAGTTCTTTGGAATTCACTCCATTCTTGCTTTCCTAATTTATATAATTTGCAATCTTTTAAGTCGTCTGTTAATCGTTATCTTGCTTTATAAACTTCATCTTTTCTCTTCCAGTAACTTCCAACTATAATAGGGGTTGCTTGCAGCCTTGTTGGAAGTGGTGATATTAATATATATATATATATATATATATATATATATATATATATATATATATATATATATATATATATATATATATATATATGTATATATATATATATATGGTGCGGAAAAAGTTCCCGTACAAAAACAGCAAAAGTTCGAGTACAAGACGAGAAACAAATTACACTTTAATTTAAAACAAAAGAATACTA
>NC_088922.1:19355000-19427500 GCF_038396675.1 Hydra vulgaris
TCTTTTTTTAACTCTTCTATTATAGTTTTCATTTCACCTGCATTTTCTGAAGCGTAGGCTAGATACGCTTCCATTGAAACTATAAATGGAACAATTTGAGACACTGATGCCCTGTTTTCACTTATCTCTAGTGTAGCCGTCTCAAAATGCTTTAAAACTAAGATAAGTGTCTCAGCCAATAACCAATGGTCTTCTGTAAGATTAGAGGCATTGCACTTTTGATTTCTAATAAAAAATAATTTTAGTGAGGTTTTTTGTTCAACTAACCTTTATAGCAAGTAAAGTGTTAAATTCCACCTCGTAACTACATCTTGTATAAGTGAATGTAGGAGTAACTTTAGCTGTTATTGAATTTCATATAGCATGTCCATGGAGGACGAAGAATGGTAAAAGTTTGTGACAATTTTTCTAGCCTAAGCTATGAAATCATTAACAATTTTTTGCTGCTCAAAAACCTTCTCGGTTATACAAAGTTGAAGAGTGTGGATTACGCAACTTAGAGAATTAATTCTAAACCAGCTTCTTTAATGGCTAATTTCACATTAGCAGCATTTTCTGAGAGGACAAAGTACACTTTGTTAGTTGGTATTTTCCATTCATTTAAAGAATCCTTTAGAAACTTTGTTATCTTTACACCTGTATGAGAGCCTGTCATTTCTTTAAGTTGAAGCACAGCTGTCATAGAATTAAACTCTGAGTTTATCCAGTGTGCTGTTAAAGAATAAAAGCTTAGAATATTGTGATGTATAGTCCATCTGTCAGTGGTGAAACTCAAAAAATCCGCTTTTGCTACATCATTCATAATTTGTATTTTCATTTTTTCATAAATTAGAGGAACAACTGTTTTTCCTAGGTTCAAGATGCACAATTAGTTTGTAAAATCCTTGATCTGTAACTGAAGAATATGGCTGAATGTCTATGCATATCATTTCTCCGATAAGCAAAGTTATTTTTTGAGCTCTTTGTTCACTTGATGACCATTTCTTATGCTTATTAATAATATCTTCAAGCTAAGGTTGATGTTTTTGGTCTAGAGTAACTGTAACTCTATTGCTAAAGGAATCTTTGCTGTTATCATTCTCTTTACTCGTTGAAGTAGATCCAATAACATAGCTTTTCTTTTCCGTGTTAATTTTTTTGAAACCTTTTTGATCTTCTATTTTCCGGAAAGCTTTTATGCTTTGTTTTCTTTTGTCCTCTTAAATTGGATGCTGTCATTTTTTTGCCAGATGCACCTCCTCTTGATATTTTCATTTTGCAAAATTTAGTTGCTATGCTCATTGTTGATATATTTCTAATTTATTTTTATCTCTAAGTTTAATTATATGTTAAGAATGAAAAGTCTTAAGTCTAAAATAAAAGAGAAAGAATTTTTTTTGTGTAATTTTACTTTGAATGAATGATAAAGTAGCATTTTAAACTTCTCTGTATTTTTTTTTCTTTTTCACTCTTTTTTCAGAAAATAAAAGTTTATATAAACTTTGAATGAATGAGAATTGAAAAAGAAAATTGATTGATTCGAAACTCTTGCATTATTCTTTACTATTAAAATGTTTCATTACATTTACATTATAGTTAAATTAAAAACAAGTTTATTATTAAATTAAAAGCGTTTAATAAATAAACATTCAATATAAGAAATGTTATATAATTTAATTTTGTACAAACATTTGCTTAAAATTTGCTAACTATTAAAAGTAATGACTTTATAAAAACTTTCTTAATAAAAAAAAAGGTAATCATTTTAATTCAAATAGAATGACGTAAGTTAATATTTAGAAAACAAGCTTTTCATTAAAAGTATTTGCCCTAATTAATAAGACTTATAAAATGTTGTTTTCATTGTCACTGAAATGGAATCTAGCATTTCCATTCCAGTATATAATTCCATCATATATCCAATATATACTACTTATTTGATTTCATGGCCGATGCATCGGCATCAGCCTGTACCCATTGGCATTGGCCAAAAGTAGGCATCGGTGCACCCCTACTTTTCAGGAGACACTTGTTGTTGCACACCTTATACAACCACGCATATAATACTTTGTTTTGACAACTTGGCTAAGGCCAAAAATGTACTGAATAAACAAATGTAAACTTAAACTAAAATTAAAAATAAACAAACTATAAACTGAAAAGAGAAATAAAAAATAATAATAATAAAAACTAAATTAAAAATCTTAACGAATGATAAAAAGAATAAAATATAAACCAGGAAAAATAAATTAATGTCTTTAATTTAATTTAAAGTTATTCACTACAAAGAATTTAGAAAAAATTGAAGTTTTAAAAAAAACTTCATTTAATAAAAGCCTAATTATTTAAAAACTTGAAACTTTGATACTTTATGTCTACAACGCAAATATACCATTAAAAGAATATATCGTTAGTAGGATTTGAACCAAATCAATATTATAATAGTATTTAAAAATAAATATAATAATATTTTTTGCTGTATACATACAATGTATTGTGATGAGTCTAGCACCTGTAGATGTTAAATTTTGAAAGCCTTTTCAAAAGGTGTTGTTTTTTTGTCTTTTTTTATTTCATTATACATTTTTAATTACCTTTGTTTTCGAAACAATCAAAATTGTTCTTGAAGATGTTCACATAATCGGAATTGATTATCTCTGCTGTTAAATTATTCCAATTGTTAACTATTATGTTTGTGAAAAAGTTAGATCTTATGGTAAAATGTGAGTTGTTTTTGTATTTTCTGTATACAACCTCTTGTTATTGGATAGTTAATTAATGTAGAACATTGATTCCATTGAATCAATGTTCTAGAATAATTAACTATCCATATTTACTTTATCCATATTTTTACTTTTTTATAAAATTGAATCATATTACCTCTTGCTTTTCTTGTTTTTAAAGTAGTCAAGTTAAATTTTTTTCAGTCTATCTTCTTAGCAAACAATTATCATTGTTCTTTTGATAATAAGGGTTCCATTCAGGTGCTGCAAACTCCAAGTGTGGATAAACCAACATGTACAATAATTTCATTGAACTTTTATTTAATCGACAAAAATATTTCTAAACTGACTAAGCTTTCTATTAGCTCTGCTGCAATTGTATTAATATACCTTTCCCATTTGATGTTGTTCAATATCATAACACCAAGATCTCTCTTTAACATGGTTTCTTGCATAACTGAAACATTTTGCTGAATCATATCAAGTGTACTGCACATTAAATATTTAAATTTAAGTTTAAGTTTCTTTTGCCATTATTCATAATTTTGCAATTTTTTAAATTGAAGTTGATAAGCCAATTTTTGCTTCATTCAACCCACTTATAAAAGTTTTCCTTGTTTGACTGTTTTTGACTTTAATAATGACTAAAATAATTTTTGTGTTGCCTTGATTAATTTTCTCATGTGTTTTATTCTTTGTGTTCATTCACATAGAAAACCTTTAAACCAACACTTTGAATGTTTTTGAATTCCCTATGATTTGATTTAGTTTTAATAATAATCTCTTATGCATAACTGAATCAAAAGCTTCAGCAAAGTCTAGAAAATTTATTGCTAAAATGTCCTCAAGTGTTTGAGTCATTATGACTAACATTTCAAGTAAATTTGTGCAACAACTATTTGATGATATAAAACCATGTTGGAATTCTGAGAGTTTTTCTTAGTCAAGAACTTCAATAGTATCTCTTATTATGCGTTCCATTGATTTGCACACTATCGATGTGAGCAATACACCTGATAATTTGTTAATTTTAGTTTATCTCCTTTTTTAAACAGAGGGGTAATATTTACACATAACCATAAACCTGGAACAATTCCACTAAAGAATGAGTAATCAAAAATAATTGATAGTGGTTTTAAAATATGATTTAATATTTTTGTAATCTTATTTTATAACATATTATAACTATATTACTTGAGATCTAATTCACAGCTAAATGGGTCCTCTTGTAATTGTAACTGGCCAAAATGATTTCAATATTTAAGTATATTACCATGCAATACAGTTGAAAATAATGGGCCTTCAAAACCCATTTAACTAAAAGCCACACTGAAATAAATTTAAAATTATTTGTAATAGTTTTTTAATTTCAGAAACCTAATTTAGAACTTAACACTCATCGATTGATTTAAAATTGCCATTTTTCTAGAATAAAATCTACAAAAAAAGTGGATTACACATAACAAGATTGACACAATCATGCATATTTTTTGACATGTACTTACTAATTGCTAAGCAGTTCTATATAAGATTATCCATAAGTTATTTTAACATTTCTAAAATACAAAGCTCTGTAAACTCAAAAAAAGCAATCAACGTTAAGTAATTTAGTATACATGCATTTTCCTAAAAATGACAACTTGAAATTTTTTATATGTGGATTTATCCTAGGCATTACAAAAAAAAAAAAGTAAATTGATTCAATTCAAAAACTGCTACCAACAGTAAGAAAACCTGTGTAAAAGGTTACTTATTTCACTTTCGATGCAATTCTTTTTGATAGCTCTATCTATACTTAAAGCTGTGTGAAAAGTGTAAAATAGCTGCCCAGCTGAAATATTGATGTTAAGTATCTTTTCCTGATCTTATATACCATTTACATAAAGTTTATGCAAATGATATATAAGATCAAGAAAAGAAGAAATATATAAAAAACAATACAAAGAGGTTTTTCTTAATTCTTATCATTATTATTACAATTTTATAACAGTTTAGTAATTTTAAAAATATTTTACCCTTAAATTATTCTTTTAGAAGATAACAAAAATACCTACCAATTTTAACGGAATAAAAGACATTACAAATTTATGATCACACTTTTCAACTTTACCACTAAAAAAAATGTAACTTTAATGTACATACAGATAAAACAGACTGTCAATGAAAAAAAAATGTACTTACAAAAAAGAAAAATAGAAACATTTGTACAAATTTATTATTATTATTATTATATATATATATATATATATATATATATATATATATATATATATATATATATATATATATATATATATATATATATATATATATATATATATATATATATTTATATATATATATGTATATCTGTGTGTGTGTGTGTGTGTGTGTGTGTGTGTGTGTGTGTGTGTGTGTGTGTGTGTGTGTGTGTGTGTGTGTGTGTGTGTGTGTGTGTGTGAGTGTGTGTGTGTGTTTGTGTGTTTTTGTTTGTGTAGTTTGTGTGTGTGTGTAATATGTCTTTAAAAAGCGAAATAATAACTAACTGATACTGATGAAACTGACTTTTATATAATTATGTTATACCACACATCTTTTTAAATCTAATTAAAATGCACAAAAATATAGAAAAAGTCATTATCTTATTCTACCCATAGTTTTATAAATTGATATTACATATGGCTTTTTGATGCGGACAATATATGGCTTTTTTATTTATATCGCGGACGTTCCAACTTATCAACTTAATCAACTTATAACTTATCAAGATAAAATTATAAAGCTTTATATATCAGTTTATTAATAATCAGCAGAGCCGTGGCTAGGCTACCCCACACCCTTAATATAAGGGAGGGGGGAGGCAAAAATTTTAGGGGCCAATTCGGAAATTTAAGGGACTTTTTTTTTATTGAAAAAAATTTTATAGGAGGAGGGGGGGTACCCACTAACCACGGCACTGATTATCAGTTTATTAATTTTTTAAATTTTCATTTGAAGATATATAATCATAAAGACTAATCCAAAGTAGCGTCCGTTATTGACAAACATTTCTGCGTACTGAAATACTACTACTACTCAAGCACTGAGTTGGTGGTGGCTGGATTTGCACACAACAGCCCAGGATTTTAACAGTGGCGGATGAGATGCAATGTTGTGGGGGGGGGGGGCACAAGAATGTTTAGGGGGCGACAAGGGTTGTGGGTGACATATTACCCCTAGCAAAGCTGTAACCACAATTTTGATATATGGGGGGCCTATAGTTCTTTTAAGGGAGGGAGGGGATAAAATATTTGTTAAAAATATTTTACATATATGTTTTTCCCTAATAATTATAATTTAAAAAAAAATTTTGGGGGGGGGCAAAGCCCCTGCCTTCCCCCCAAAAAAATTTTTTTAAGGTTTGCAAAAAATTGCGATGATTGGAGGCTGGGAACAAAAAAGCCCCAAAATTTTTGCTGCATCTTCCTCAAACGTGAGAGCAACAAGTTATTGAAATATTTTTTGCACTATTCTCAACTAGACTTATATTCATAGATAATTTTTAAGTTTCATAGTATTATCTTTAAGCGTTCAAACATTATGACTATATAAAAATTACAACTCCCTCAAATTGAGGGGGTTTAAACTTTATGTTAAACTACTAATAAAGAGATATCTTTATTAGTAGTTTAACTTAAAAAGATAAATTATTTATAGAGATAGTCATGCGTAATAATATTATTTATAACGGTTTTTTTAAGTCAGCCAAAATATCTGAACATTGAACCTAATTTGCTGTATCACATAAACTTAACTCTCTGCTTACTGTATGTAGCACAACTTCATTAATATATATTTTCTTTTTTTCATTATAGTAACCAGTTGATGTTTTTTAAAACAAAATGTTAAGTAATGTGTTATAATACTCAGTTAGGGATGCTAAAAAGATAAGAAGTTTAATAAATCTGTCACCCCAAAAAAAGTTTAGCCGGTGAAGCGAAATAGATTAACTCCCCAAAAAACTCCCGGTTAAAACATTTTAACTCCCCGGTTAATCTATTTCGAAATAAATTAACCCCGGGAGTTAAATTATTTTAAAATATAGCGAAATGGATTAACCGAAGGCTTAAGTAATTCTAACCCCCACTGAAATAAATTAACTCCCTTTAATACGCGTTTTAAATAATTTATCTTATAATTATATTAACAAAATTGTGTAAGTATTCTATTGCGTTACTGCAGTTTCTCCCCCCCCCTCCTTTTTTTTTTTTATTACTGAATATGATAGAAAATTTTATGCTGATTAAGAATCGTATAAAAACATAGGTCTGAAAATCAACAAAAAAAAGCTCTAATTCGGTGTTGAAGTTTAAAAAATTACACTAAAAAACGCTAATATTCGCCATTTTTTCATACTCGGTTATAAATAAAACTCTTTTCAACGATGGATTTAAAAAAGCCTGGTTTCTATCAAAAAATGTTAAAGCAAAACTGTTAAAAAATGCTGAGCGCATCATTTTCTGATTTATCTCTGGCCTATGTACTTTTAATCGCGCCAATCCTTATTTGTCAGTCGATGGATGTACATTTAATTGCGCCAATCCCTATTTGTCTGTCGATTTATGTACATTTAAAAAGCAAAATCTTAAATTAATTTTTAAAAAATTAATTAAAAATATATAAAATATATTAATAAAAATTAGGGATGGACCGAAGCTTCGGCTTCGGCTTCTGCACGCCGAAGCTTCGGCACTTTTGCCGAAGCCAGGTTTTTTTTTGCCGAATTATTGGCTTCGGCGACAGTTTTTAAGTTTCTAAGCTACAGCCTGGAATTTTTAACTACGTATAAATATTTTTTGTTATTTCACAGTATATTGTGACAAACCATATGATAAAAATGAAACCAGCTCCGGGTCTTGGGTTGTGGCAAGGTTGTGCGCAACACAAGGGCGACAAGTTGTTTAGGGTGGCAAAAAACGGAACGAGAACAGTAAGAAAAAAAAGTTACTTTAGTTAAAACACATAGATTTTTGATTTTGATTTTTATATTCACTAAATAAAAACTGATTTAAACTGTTACGTTATAGTAAACTTTATTTCATTAAATTTAATAACCCTAATATTTTCTTCAGCTAAAATTTGTTGCTAATTTAAATCAAATAAAATTATGATCACTCGACCTTAGTAATAAAAATTATTAATGCATTAGGTAGTCGTAAAATATTGAAAAATAATTTAAATCAACTTTTTCTAACATTTAATTAATAATTTCTAAAAACCGAGTTATATTAAATTATATATTTTTAAATATTAATTTAAAATTTAAAATTAAGTTTGGAAAAAAATCTAGCATTTGAAATTACTTAGCTGTTACTAAAACCTCCGGATTTTATGTCATAAAAAACATAGCGCACGAAAGTTGAGAGATTCTTGAAATTTTCAAAAAACTATACAAATAAGTTAATTTTAAAGCACGAAATAATTTTTATTTCAAATTTTTTCATGCAAATGAAAGTTTGTTTTACAATGATTAAGTCAAAAAATAATACGCAGAAAAACTCAATTGAAATTTAAATCAATTGCGTTTGATTTTTGATTTTGTACGCTGGATCATTAGTAAAAGTAAATATACCTTTCCTTCAAATATATATTAATTGGCTATTTACTATTTCAAATTATTTTTTAATTTGAATATGAATATTGTTTATTTCAGTAAATATTATTAAAGGTAAGAAACTAATTAAACTTCATATTTCAATTTTCAGAATTGCTATTATAACTTTTAGTTATCGACTAGCGCATTATGGCTTCCTCATCGCGACGTTAAATCCCTTATGGAATTATTTCAAAGTGAGTGATAAGGATGTTGGCAAAGCAATCTGAATACTTTGCAAGAAGATTTTGTCTAGAGGAAGTAAAGACGCACACAACATGTCAACAACAAATTTACAAAACCATCTGAAAAAAATGATGCTTTCTCAGACGAGGACTGTTAACCACAAATCTTCACCAGATCCAAATCAAAAGTCTGTAAAACAATTTTGCACTACTCAAACAATATGCTCAGATAAAACAAGCTCTGTTTAATCAGTGCAAATCATTACCAGCACAGCCACATATGAAACGTAGGGATGCTCACATGTGTCTAATAACTCAATACCTTCTTTTCAAAGAGCATCCAAACAGGTAACTCAGATAACTGTAACTAAATTCATTTACTATTCAAAAATCAAGATGTTGTGACGGGATGGGGGCAAGTCTTGTCAAAATGAGGGGGGAATGATACATACTTCTATCACTTAGACCCGTCACTGGTCATTGTTAGTTACTAAATAATAATTTTTATTCGTTAAATTTGTTTCAGGTCTTTCTGCGGGAGATTTTGCAAAGAAAAGAATTGTGGCAACTTGACAATCCAAAGGCTCAAGTTATTACCAAGCTTATTGGAGAAATGATATGCTTAGACTTGCAACCATACTGCATTGTTGAAGAAAAAGGTTAAACCAGACTTTTAAAGAATTTAGCTCCACAATATACATTACCTAGTCGAAAGCATTTCTCCACGAAAGTCATTCCGCTGATGTATGAAACCATAAAAGCCAAAGTAAAATATGAGCTGGATCGAGCAGACTTTTTAAGTTTAACTTGTGATGGTTGGACCTGTCAGCACACAATTCAATCGTATTACAGTTTAACTGCTAGATTTGTGACCCACGAATTTATAGTTAACCATGTCATCTTACAAGTTACACACTTCCCTGAGTCGCACACAGGGCACAATATAAGCAAATGCATAAATGAAGCGCTACAAACATGGGAAATTCCCCATGAAAAGATTCATGCAGTTTTAACTGATAATGCAGCCAATGTCATGGCTGCCATTAAAGAGTCAAATTTGGGCAATAAGCATCTGCCGTGTCTGATACATACTTTACAACTTTGTATTCAGTAAAAGATCTTTAGAGAACAAGGAACAACAAGTGATGCAATTGCTGTTTTTCAAGCATTAGCAGGATATTTCCACCACTCATCCAGTGCTGTGACTAAACTAAAGGAAATTCAAAGTCAATTAAAACAAACACAAAATATTTCAAGATGTTTCCACAAGATGGAATTCAACATACTATATGCTTGAGAGGTTCATTGAGCAGAAAAAAGCTATTGCATTGTATTGCATTACCAGAACTCAAACAAATGCAAAGAATGCTACGGAAAATCAATGGCAACTCGGTGAAATGCTTGTATGCATATTAAAACACTTCAAAAGTGCTACAAAAGTAATGAGTAAAGAAACTGCATGTTCATCAGAGATTATACCATTTATCTATGCAATGGAAAAGTTTCTTGACTATGCTTGCGACACGGCAACTAAAATCAAAACTGTTGTTTATGAACTTAGGAAAGATTTTAATTGTCGTTTTCAAAAATACAAGGATAATGTTGATTTGAAAGTTGCAATGATGCTTGAACCTCGTTTCAAGTTAAAGTTTGTTGAAGAAACGAATTACAATAGGTTTAAAGAAATACTCTATCTAGAGTTCTACCAATTTTGTTATGAGTCTCATTTACAACAAGCAAAAGAAATTGACTTCAGTGTAGCAAGAGGTAGTGGATCAGACTCAGAAGGATCATTAAATTCATTTTCAGAATCTAAACTTCATGAGTACGACTCAGATTTTGATGACCATGGTTCTCCATTAAAAAAAACAAAAAACTAATGAGCATGGACATATATAGCTTCTTCCACCAATTCGGTGCAAATGAGTATGCCCTACAAAATTCAGAAAGTTCTGACGGACGGGGAAAAAGAAAAAGAAACAATAGTTCAATGGGAAAAACTCAAACAGTCAAAGAAAAATGATAAGAAAAAAGAATCTACTTGTGATTTACGTGTTGCTTATACATTAAATATATAAATTAAATGGAATTATATTTCAATTTCTATATTTCATGTTACTTTTTTTAATTTTATGAAATAATTTTGATTGCCTATGCCCAAAATTATTTATAATTTGCCAATAAGCAATTTTTTTTATCTCCGTTCTTTATTCTTTATAGTTCAAAAGACGGATAAGAGTCTTCTTTTAATTTGTTTAGTTGTTTAAAGATTAATACTTTTAAAATAAAAACCTAACATTATCACTTATATTTTATGTATCAGCACCGATGAAGTCAACTTCTACTTTAACCTTCCATTACTGCCAAAGAATGAATGCCCTTATAACACTTGCTCTGATAAAGATACTTACAAGTTAGAATTGTCAAAGTTTTCAAAGAAAGTTTTGTGTGCGTCTCCTTCATCCGTAAAAAGTGAACGCCTATTTAGCACAACTGGAAACATATATGAAGCAAAAAGAAATAGACTATTACCAGAGCATGGAGAACAGATTGCATTTTTAAACTATTATATGCCTACTTTCATTGAATAAATTATTATTAAGTAAATAATAGACTTCGTAGTTCGACTGATTCATTTTTTTTAACAAAATTTAACACAAATACCAAATTTTATGTTCAAATTAAAATAATAACTATTTTTACACATGTTTACATTTTTGTGAACTCTTTCAAAGTATTGACCCTAGATTATCTTAAGATTCAGTAAATGTCTAAGTAATTTTTTGCAGACTGCGGAGTGATTTGTAGTCTATACCTGCTAGATATAAAGTAAAGAATCTAAATTTCACTCTCTAAAATTGTTTTAATTTTTTATAACTGTTCTTTTGTTTTATAATTTTCCTAAAATGGGCTTGTAGGCCAAAGCATACAAGCCTAAAACATTATTATATGATTTCAAAAACAGCTTCCTACAGTCAGATTTTTAGAAAATTAAATTTGAATAAGTAAACAAATCTGTGTTTTGCACTAAAATTGAGTAAACTTTAAATGAAGTTTAAGCTCGCTAAAACCATTTTAATCCTATTTTAATAATGTTATTACGAAATTAGATTTATTATTATACTGATATATGTCAAAAATAAGAATACAACATTAAATTTAAAAGAAAATATTAACAAATTAACGGTTGTTATATAGAATTCATTATGTAGTTAAGATCCGCAGCCATTTTAATAGTTCAAAGTTTTTCGAAATATTTAACGCATGCGTACCTAAACATAGCGCTTGTAAACGACCGTGGTGTAACTTTAAACAAACAGGCCAACCGCTATCGATTGTTGACAACGAGCATTTTATCAAAATGCTAGATTCGTTTTATAGCAAGTACTAATTGCCGACTAGACATAGGTTTTCGTATGAAATAGTAGCGAAGATGCTTTTTTGCATAACTGCTTCATCAACGCTTTCAGAAGAGTTATTTTCAAGTGCTGCCGAAATCATCACAGAACGGCGAAATAGACTTAAACCAGGTTTAGCCGAAAAATATGTCTTGTTGAGCTAAGACATATAAAATGCCAATCTTTGTATTTTTTCTTCTTTACTTTGTAATTGTAATTTCCGTTTTATTTTGTTTGCAACATTAAAATGATTATAATAAAATTTTTTATTCAAATATTTCGACTAAATCGACTTTTAGTCGACTTAATCGATTTTAAAAATGAATTAGTCAATTTTGGTCGACTTTAAAAAATACAAAAATCGATTTAATCGATAGTCGAATAATTTCAAAGTTGTAACAACATTAGTACTAAGAAAAAATGGTTCACAACATTTAAAAAAGAATGTTTTCTTCACAACATTAAAAAAAGAAAGTTTTATTAGTGTAATCATTTCTTAAATAAATAAGCTGGGTAGTTTGCAAACAATTAATTTTTGAAAGATATTTTTTGAGGTCACTATTATAATAGTAACCTAAAAAGTCTATAGACTTAAAATTAAAAGCTTGAATACCAGTTTACGAGAAAGACCATAGTTAGGGGAAAGGCGCCTATGATGGCATACTTAACTTTGAAGCTTCATTATTCAGCATCCTGAAGACCAATAATAAAAGTTTTGAAATGGATACATTCCTTGTTACATCTAGAACAATAATTGCCCTGGGAGTTTTCATCAGTTTTATTTTTTTTATAAGTTATTCTTATTGTAAAAAAAAGCACAAGTATGCCATGATAGGCAACCACTGCTCCTATGATGGCATTGGGGAGGATGGGGCTAGTTAGGAACGAGGGTAACTTAATGATTTCATTTAACCTTAGAGTCTTCCCTCAGAAAAGCCAGAAATTACTCGAAACCATCCTAATTTACCATTTCATGCTACACACCAGTATTGTAAAATTTTGCGCATGCGCATAGGATATATTGCGTTTTACGTATTTTTTGGACCAAAAAAAAATTTCGAAGCATCGCTTTCTTTTAACTTTACTTAAAAATAAATTTTTCTTATAAAAAAAAAGGTTTTCCCAACTCGTCAATATTTCAACACCCCGAACTCGTCAGTATGCCATCATGGGTAAAATTCATCATTTTCATTAAAACAAGCTGTATCTGCTTTGTTCAAAAAATAAAATTAAAGTAACTATTCCACTAAATGCACAAAACTTGAATATAAAATGCATGAAAATTTCATTTCTGCACAGTTCATAGTAAAATCACAATCTTAAATATATGAAGGAAATAAAACTACAACAGCACATTCCAAAATCGAGTTTTGTTGATTATAAAAACAATACTTGTGCACAATGGACGTTTTTTCACTAAAACTAATGTAAAGTCAGCATAGCCATGAAGGTCTAATCATTTTTTTTACCAAAACCAATTTTAATGGAAATATGACCGGTATGCCATCATAGGCGCTATGCCATCATTGGCGCCTTTCCCCTATTTAAATTTTTTGGAGTAAACTTCACACCGAGTACTAGTATAAAAAATTTTCCCAGGGTCCACAAACCAATCAGACTTATTGATATTTTTTTTGATCAACATTGTAAATAATAATGTGTACAAAAAAAGATTAATAATTGTCTCCCAACCATTTTGAACTTTAACTTAAAGTTTGACTCTACAATTCGTGAGCTGGAAACTTAGTGGTCGATGCCAACTTATTAAATTTAGAATTTGACAAATCTCTACCATTATTAGACTGAAATTGAAAAAAGATTTTGGGTTTTAAAACAAAGTTTTTTCAGTGCTACCAATCACATTCCCTTCAATTCCATTCAGTAAAAAAAAATCTAGTTATAACTTGAAAAATATGTTTAAATTACCCACTTTTCTTAGGCGAGCTATTATATAACATAATTGAAATTTTGTTGATTTTATGGTTTTTAACGAAAAAAAGTTTTTGAGCTTTTACTTTAACTTTAACATCAAATTTAACATCAAATTTAACACAAACAGCAAAAACAAAAAATTTTACTTTAACATCAAACTAGTAAATCAAAAAAAAATTCTTTTTTCAAATCCATGCTTTATGCAAGCAGAATTCTATTGGGCCTAGAAATTCTTTTTTTGTTATCTTTTGTAGAAGGAAAAATTACTGTTTTTTTTTTTTTAATTTAAAAATTACTGTTTTTACTAAATTTTTGTTTTTTAACTTAATAACTTAAGACTTAAAAAACAATAGGCTTTGAATCGCTGCGCTTTAAAGTCTTCGAAACTGCAAATAATTTGCAAATCAATGATTTTTGTGACGTAATACGCAATTCATATTAAATAAATAAAATGTATGGGAAAATACAAATTAAATTTTTGTTAACTTAATTAACTTTTTTTGGTCAAATTTTTCCATTTCCTTGTATTGTCATCGAAAATGATTAAGTGTGCAAAATTTGATATATATATATATATATATATATATATATATATATATATATATATATATATATATATATATATATATATATATATATATATATATATATATATATATATATATATATATATATATATATATATATAGAAAGTAACCTTATATAAAGCATGGAAAAATTGGAATGCTTTTTTTATATTCGGAATTCGCCAAAAAAAAAATTCTGATTTAATTCATGAAACGTTGTGCATTAGAAAATTTACATAATTTGATCTGTCTGAAATGTTAAGAGTATTCTGGAACCCTTTTTTTTAATCAGAAAATAAAATAATTTTTATGTTTTTTTTTATAAAATCTTGTAGGATAGGGGAGCCCGGGGCTAGTTGGCCGCAGGGGTAAGTTGACGAACTGCGTTTATCTTTAGAGCCTTTCATCAGAAAGTGACAAAAATTACTCAGAAACTTCCTTATTAACTATTTCATCATTCACTGTAGCATTGATTCGCGCATGCGCATGGGAGATATTGAGATTTATGCGTTTTTTGGACAAAAACGTAACTTTTAGAGCATCGCTTCCTTTTTACTTTACAAAGAAAATATTTAGTCGTATGAAAAAAAAATTATTGTAAAAGTTCCAGTCACAATTGGTTTACTATATCCAGTCAGACTTTTTTTTCAAAGCTGCCGTTTTTCAGGATCTTTAGACTGTTTATTAAAAAAGTTTTCGAGGTAAGTTGACAAATTTTTCACGGGGTAAGTTGGCTCATAGCATTTACTATGGAAAAAAATATTTATTTTTATAAAATTATTATTATTATTTTTTTTTAATTTTTAACAATATTGAAAATATTTATTCTTACAAAAAAATTAAAAAAAAATTTTTTTTAGTTTTTTTTTCCTACAGATAAAAGGTGGGCTACTGTTTGGCTTTTACACGGACTAATATTTGGTACCAGCTAAAAGTAATATTAAATTTTGGTATAAAATTGTTGTAAAAATTAATTTAAAAAAAATTTCTATTAATTTTGTACTTAAAAGTGCATTAATAATCATTTTTATAGTTTGCGCCAACTTACCCGTGGTGGGGTAAGTTGGTGCAAATTTTTTTTTTTTGTGGGTCCGGAAAGGCCCCAAAAAATTTTTTTTTGTAAATGAATGCAAATTTTATAAGATACCCTAATCCATACTCTTTAAGACTACACTTTATATTAAAAAAAATGTACTGTTAGGGCTACAGAGCTCATAGAGTAAAAACCGAGCCAACTAGCCCCGGTCTCCCCTACGCTCTTTTTTATGTACTATTTATTAAAGCACTTAAAAATAATAGAAATTATAGACATGCTAGTATTCAAAAAATTCAAAATTAAAAAAAATTCTTTGTCAATTATATTACTACGTTTTGCAATAATTAAAATTTTACAACAAATTCTATTATCTTCAGCAATAATTGAAATTTTTAAAAATTAATTTTTAATAAATTGCATAACTTTTCAAATTGATTTTTGATTTTTCAATAATTAAAATTTATAAAATTGAAACTAAAACGTCTTATACTATAGACCTACTAATTGCAATTACGCAAATTCTATTTCAGAAACTTTCACAATTTGTTAAGTTTTCTTTTTATTTGTTTACTTTATCCAATCGTTTTTATTTTTTATCTTGTTATTTGCTAGTTTGTTTCTGACTAATATATCCAATCATATAATAAAATATTAGCTAATTTTCATTTTAATAGATAATAAAAAAAATCTTTAATCAACTAAATATTTTAGATAATTCCTTTATTATTCTTATAACACTTTTTTTTAAAAGTCATACTTTTACCTATACGATTTAAATGGTGATTTATTTTGTCTTTAATTGGTACCTATCTTGCCTTTAAATGATAACTTGTTGTTAAAAAGTTTAATATAAATAATAATAATGAAGATAATAACAATGTAGATAATAAATCTACATTATTATTAAATAAAAGTATATTAGAACAACTTATACAAAATATAACAAAAACAACAACAACAACACTTTTTCAACTGCTCAAATATCTATAGAACCGAATTGAAACCGAATCCATACCCTAGAAGCAAAAATAAAAGATAAAAAAAAAAAAAAAAAAAAATTTAATGGTATTTCTAAAATACTTTTATGTGTTCCTTTTTTAGGGAGGAAGGGGGACATGTATTTGAAATTAAAAGGCAAACACAAAAATTGAGAAAGGGCAAACGCATTCAATACTGCTCTCGATGCTCTAATTTAACATATAAGTGACAGTTTTAAGCTACATAAAAGGCGACAGTTTTTCTTTCCAATGACTTTTATTTTAGCATCTAATAGTAGGTGTAGAAGAAATGGAAAACTTTAGCGCAGTTTTATGTGAACGATGGGGATGAAGAGAAACTTATTGGAGAGGTTCGTCATCTGGATACTTTAAAGCACTAAATTTAAAAAAATATCATAAAATGTTAGATAAATAGGTAAAAAGTGTAGGTACTTTTAGGGAGGTGGAGGGTACTCAAAAATGGATATTGCAAAATGCGCGGGAAGGGGGGTGGGAAATGTGGATGAAAAAAAAGCGTACGTACTTTATAAACGACCCCTAAGCCTATATACGGTTTGTTAAACCAATATACGAACAAAAAAGTTCTTGGTTAACGATACATTTTATAAATAATGCAATCAAAACAAACAAAAAGAAGGATATTTCCCACAAACGTGCATTCGCTAAGTGTAACTCATCAACTAATTATACCAATCGTCGAACTAAGTGGTGCAAAGACAAAATTTGGTGCTATTCACACACACGCACAAAAAAAAAAGACATTCGGCAAATTATTAAAAATCCCATGTGTTTCTGCTCATGTACACAAACACTGGCATTTTAATTTTTGGAAAAAATTCTCACAGCTTTAGTGTTTTCATCGTTATTCTTTATTACTGATATGTTTGATACTTGGCTGTTAATGGAAAGATAATCAATTTTTTGTGTGAATGTAATTTAAAAACTTAAAATATAACTGATTATTTATGAGTGAATGTGGATTTCTTTGAATTCTATTCTAAACATAAACTCTGAATTACATTTAAAACCAAGTAATATAGGGCTGCAATTGTGTTATATATTAAAAGTTATTAATCAAAACGAAAAATAGCAAAAATTAATTACTTTCATACTAATTTAATGACTGTATTACAGTTTGTTACTCAGAAACTTGTTACTCAGAAACTAGTCACTTAGAAAATAGACTCATTAAGTCTTAATAACAAATTGAAAATAGCCTCAATAAGTCTAAGATGCCTGTAAATTACAGACTGTTACACTATAATACAGTGTAAAGTATTTTGTTATAGTCTGATGCAAAATATGTTACAGTCATACTAGACTTATTGAGTCAATCTGTATTATATCTAAAACACTTTGATATTTTAGACTGGCCTCATTGATGAGGTCATACTAAAACAGTCATCGTGGGCTTATGCTCATACATTGACTGAGGGTGTAGCAGTATCTTGATTTTAAAGAGTTAAATTATAGAACAAAAAAATCTTTATTAAAATTATTGTTTTTTGTTCTTTTCCTGAAAAAATTGTTAAGATTAAAGTCGGTATTTTAAAGTTTAAAGTGGGCAAAAGGCTGCCTGACCTTAATTCTGATTAATATATATATGTAAATATATATAATATATATATATATATATATATATATATATATATATATATATATATATATATATATATGTATATATATATATATACATACATACATACATACATACATACATATATATATATATATATATATATATATATATATATATATATATATATATATATATATATATATATATATATATATATATATATAAATATAAATAAATAAATAAATAAAATATATTTCAGACAACAGGCATGTACAAATTAGGTGCTAGGTCCATAGTTTTTTTTTTTTTTTTTTTTTTTTTTAAAAATAAAATTTTTATTTTAAAATTTTTTTAAATTAATTCATAGAGTGATTCACCAAGGTACAAGCCATCAACTGTTTACGAAAAGATGTCTATAGTTTAAGATAATTGTATGAAAAGATGGTAATCTGAACTCTAAAAGCATGTAAGATATACTATCATATTTGTTGTATCCGAAAAACATTTTAGCACATTTGTTGTAGCAATACTGAAGGCGTGCCATTATTTTATCATTATAATTTTGCCACAAAGGAACACCATATAAACAAATGCAATATGCTTTAAACAGTTTAACCTTCACTCTGGTGGAACATAAATGAAAGCGTCTAATTAAGATATTTGTACGTGTGTAAAGGCCCTTCACCTCTTTGATTATATCAAGATCATCGGTAAGGTCATTTTTAATTATATGACCAAGGTATTTGAAAGATTCAACAAAAGCAATTTCACATCCTGACACGCATAATTCTGGGAAGGAGTTTGATATAACTTTTGATTTTTGAGTTGGATTAAACACCATACATACAGTTTTCTTGGTATTAAAGGACATGTTAATTAAGGAAGATTCCTTATTTGTAAAGCTAATTAGTTTCTGAAGAGAAAACCAAGAAGACGCAATTAGAACCATATCATCAGCATAGGCCAACACATTCATGAATATACCACCTATATTACATCCAATACGAAGGTTTGATATTGATGAAATCAAATCTTGTATGTAAAAGTTAAATAGAAGTGGTGACAATATACTTCCTAGACGAACCCCATTCCCAATTCCAAAACTGTTTGATTTTGTTTTCTGCCATTGAACAGACATTTGTTGATTACTGTACCAAAATACAATATATATATATATATATATATATATACATATATATATATATATATATATATATATATATATATATATATATATATATATATATATATAAATATATATAAATTAGTAAAAACACTTATCTAATTTTTGATTACTTCAACACTGTGTTTCACCATCAGTAGGTTCATCAGGAAGAATGTCTAAACATAAAAAAATTTTCAAATTATAGAAAAATATTTCACAGGAAATTGGTAATCGTTATAATTAATTATGTAATAACTGTAGTATTTTGCAACGAGGAGGTTGCATCAACTACATTAGATAATTAAAAAATCATGAAAAGAATTCTTTAGAATTAGGATAAATTTGGACTGGTCAATTGTTTTTATAATTTTTTAAAAGGAACTTATTTTCATGTCTGCATTTAGAAATTAATTCTGATTTTTTATTCAGAAAATTTTCTTGATCTAAATGAGTAATAATTTCAAATTTTTCTTGTAAACATAGTATACATTTTTTGGAAATGTTATTATAGGCAGGCGCAGTTTTTAGGATAGACCAGTTTAATTTAAAATTAATATTTTTTTCTTTTGGTTGCCAAATATATTTAGACAGCATAGTCTCTTTTGAGTATTTTTTATGTTTAAAAGATTGTTTGTGATTGGCATAACGTTTTTTCCATTTGCCCTCGGTTAAGACAATATAATGTTTATCAGGGTTGTTTTGCGAGGAAACAATGCATTTGTAAATAATATTTTTTGATAAGCATTTGCCATTCATAGGGCAGTCAAGTTTTTGCTTGCAGTTACAATTTTCAGTATTTTTTTCTTTGAGAAATTCATTTTTATTAATCAATGCAAAATTATGGCCTTTCATAATTCTTTCAATATTTTTTGTACAGCTATAGCTTTCTTTAATAGTGTTTCTGTTAAAAATTTTGTGCAATTTATTAGAGGGAGAGAAATGTTTGTCAACTAATTTTAAAAACGCTTTTCCAATGTTTGTTGAAACATTTTTGCTGTACGGAGGGTTGAACCAAATTCTATTTCTATTTCTATTTCGCTTTTTTGCAATTTTTGTTTCAAATTTTTTTAAGAGCATTTTCATACACGCGTTTGGAAGAGTTGAAAATATTTTCATTAGAGGAGTTTTGATTAATTCTATTGTTAATTGAAATGGGAATTTGTTTTAAAATTTGAGGGGGATGATTCGAATTAATATTAATATACGATAATTCATCGTTAGGTTTTGTATATATTTTAGAACACAGTGTTAAAGTAATCAAAAATTAGATAAGTGTTTTTACTAATTTATTATTGCTCTGTTCTTTTAGAACATTGAACACTCTGTTTGTAGAATACACTAACATAATTTATTTATATATATATATATATATATATATATATATATATATATATATATATATATATATATATATATATATATATATATATATATATATATATATATACCTATAGTAAATGCATTAAATATACAGTTTGTGGTTAAAAACAGCTCATGGCTTGTCTATGGTTTTTAAACTGACAAAATTAAGGTTAGACTATAACAAAATGCATTAATTTAATTGAGGAAACTAATTAAATTTGATGATTTTTTAAAAGACTACAAAAATGCAAATTAAAAAAACAGAATGTTTTTAAAAACATTCTAAATGTTTTTATTTTATTTTTTAAAAATAAAAACATTCTGAATGTTTTATATTTTTATTTTTTTACTCTAAAACATGTGCGGAGTTTTGCTACATTGACTATCTTATAGCCTGCTGCTACAAGGAAGTGCTGCTACATTGACTATCTTACAGTCTGCTGCTACAAGAGAGTGTTGCTGCATCGACTATCTTATAGCCTGACTTGCAACGGAGTGCTGCCACATCCATTGAGGGTTTGGTTAGAGCAGACAGTCTATGAAATGATAAAAACAACAACTTTTTTTTAAAAACAATCTAAAACTAACCTAGGAATAATTAGAAACAACCATGCAAGATATATATATATATATATATATATATATATATATATATGCACTAAAATAATTTTATTTCAGTATATGCATTAATTTTGCAAAGTTGAACTTTATATTTATGCAAAAAAGTGTTTCCAATTTAGCAACTTAAACACTTAATGAGCACAGTTCTTAAAATATTTTGTTGAGTGATCAAGTTATATTGATTACATTATTAGTGTATACTTACACTGCCAGGGCCTATTCTAGGAAAAAAATTTTGGGTAATGGTACCCCCTCATTCTGGCAAAATGTTGTTTTCTTTTTGCGGAAAAATGGCATTTATATCGCAAAAAGAAAACAACATTTGCTGTAAAAATCGTTAAAAATTTTAATTTGGGCGGCACCCAAATATGGTCGACGCTATTGAAAATGGTCTAGAATAGCCCCTGACTACTAAACACACTATTTGAAAATTTACTCTAACATTGCTTAAACTAATCAATTTTTATTTAAATAATATTCCAATTTTAATGTTTGAAATTTTGAGAATTGAATTTTTAGATAAGGTACCCAAATTTTGTTTTTTATTAATATTAAGTTTAGTTTTTTAAAAGAATATGAATATTATTCACTTAATTTATTATTTCTGTTTTTAATCTAGCATGGATAATAACTCAAGTATGTAGTTTTTTTGTTTAGTATGTCTGTCTGGTATGCTTTTTTTCAATTGATCAAATGGGTTGATTTGTTTTATAAAGTCGGGAAAAATGTAGAGTAGTAGAAAAAAAATTTGAACAAGAAAATTATAGAAAAATAGTTAAAAAATTATCATAATTAAAAAAAATCTTTTTTTATAGATATTTGTTTATAAAAAAATTTTAAAAATAATTATATTTATAAATAAAAGAAACTCATACTGATTTAAAAAGAAAGTTTTAAAAATTTCCTATAGCAATAAGAAAATAAGTTCAAAAAAAGGTAAGCAATACTAAAAATACTACTCAAATGGCAACAGAACAGGCAGACCCAAAAGATATTTCATTTCCAACAAAAAAGACTTTTAGAGTGAAAGACCAACTTAAAGATGATTACATTTCAACCAATGAAACTATAGATAGTCATGATCCAAGAGGTAAAACAATTTATACTTTTAATTTGCTAACTTTTATATAAATATAAAAACACACAATATACTTATAATGATTAATTGGAACCCACTGTTTTGTAAGTAATGTCATTCTGATATTACCACTGACAGGCTAATATTGTATATTTATGGAATGCACTTATAAATAATTAAAATTAAACCAACATAAAAAAGAAGCACAAATGATTTTTAAATTTTAAGTAGTCTTTAACAGTACTTGAATATCTTTTTAATTTGGTCTAATTGAATATGGCTCACAATATTATCTGGCAAAAGTTCATCTATGAAGTAGTTGTATTCTTAGACCGGTATTGATGAACCAGGTGATTGTTTCTGAACTAACATGTACTTTATTAAATTGATTTTATATCTATTAGGTATCAATATTTATGATTATGCTGTAGCCAGAGCTTATGAAATAAAAAATCTTCAAAATGCATTAAAAGAAGCTGACCATTTAAAACATCAGAGAATTTTTCAGCAACTTCCAAGGCATATGAGAAGAAGAGCTGCTAGCTATGATATTAGAAGATTACCACATCGTCTTAGAGAAAAAGCACAGGTAACAAAAGTGTGACTTAATAATGCAGTCCTACCAATCAAGATTGGCCTACACCCTAACACCCTAAGTGCAATAGCGTGTGGCCTACACCCTAAGTGCAAAAGATTATTGAATCCTTCCTTTCCAATCGTAGTATAAAAGTTGTCCTCGATGGACAATACTCTTCTTTATATTTTTCATATCTCAGGGGTTCCTCAAGGTTCAATCCTTGGCCCTATATGCCTTTTAATTAATATTAACGATCTTCCAGATATTCTTACATCTAAGTTGGGATTGTTCGCTGATGACACTATCATTTATTCTTGTCATGATAAAAAGCCAACACTCTGATTGCTTGGAGGGGGCATTTGAGCTTGAAAAGTATCTCACTTCTGCTACAGCATAGGGCTCATAGTGGGTGGTGAACTTTAATTCAGATAAAGCCCAATTTTTTCAGCCAATCGTTACTGCAATAATTTAGATCTTCCTATATTTATGAATGGTGATGTACTTGACAAGTCTTTTACCATTCATCTTCTAAGATTAAATCTTACTTCTGATCTTTCTTGGAAATCATGTATCAAATGCATCGAAAAATTAGCATATGCTAAGGTTGCATCTCTTTACTGTGCTTGATAATTTCTTACTCTGGATTCTATTCTTTATCTCTACAAATCTCTAATCTGTCCTTGTATGGAATACTGTTGCTATATCTGGGCAGATCTTTTAATGATACTCTTTCTCTTTTAGACAAGGTGCAAAAACACATTGTAAACATAGTTGAACCTGCTCTTGCAGTCAACCTCCATCCATTATCACTTTGTCGTAATGTTGCTTCTCTTTCTCTTTTCTACAAATACTCTAATGGGCACTGCTCTAAAGAACTAGCGTTTTGTGCCATCTACTAAAATTCATTCTTGTGTTACTCGTCATTCAATTAAGTCTCATCCTTTTTCTGTAACTGTTCCAAAGTGCTCCAAAAACTCTTATTTGTCTAGTTTTTTTTCTCGAACATCAGTTCTTCGGAATTTGCTTTCTTTATCTTGCTTTCCTGATTCATATAATTTGCAATCTTTTAAGTTGTCTTTCAATCGTTATCTTGTTCTACAAACTTCATCTTTTCTCCTCCAGTAACTTTCAACTCTAGTAATGGTTGCTTGCAGCCTTGTTGGAAGTGAAAATGTTGAAAAAAAAAAAAAAAATCAAATATGATTCTTAACAAAATTTAATGTCTAAAAATTGACTCTACCCAAAAATTATGCTAGTGCCAGTGCATGTTTTCTGAAAAATATACAAACATAAAAATATATTTACACATTTACATAATATTAAACTGTTTTAGCCAAATATCTTAAAACCTTTTAGCACTTAGGGTGTTCTTGATTACCAGGCCAGAGTACAGAGTGCATGATGTAAAGAACACTTTTATTTAATGCTCCTTTTTATAAATATTTTTGTTAACTTTGTTTTTTTTGAAATTTATTGTTATAGATTTAAGAAATGAAATAATTAAAATTTTATTTTATCTGAAAACTGCTATCTCTTGCTATTTATTTGTTTAAGTTGGTATTTTGTATTTTTTATTTAAATATAACTGTCAGGATTTCTAGACCATTTGTGACAGCGTCGATCATATTTGGGCTCAGTTTTGGGCGCTGCTCAAATTAAATATTGAGGACCTTTCTTTTTTTTAAAAGTATTTTTTATTAAATTAAAGTATTTTTTGAAAGATTATTAAAGTATTAGTGGAGAACCTGATTTATAAATCATGTTTAAATGTATGTTTAAAGTATGAAAAAAAAAGTAAGCCCTTAAATAAAATTAGATAAAAGTAAATTATTTACTTGTTATTTATTTGTTTATTGAACTGGAAACATACTTTTGCAATTTTATAAATTTCTTCATTTACATTTAATGATAATAACAATTATTAAACAAACATTAATAATAAACAAATATTAATAATAATAATAATAATAATAATAATAATAATAATAAACAATGATAGTAATAATAAACAAATAATAAATATATAATAATAATATATAAATATATAATAATAATATATAAATATATAATAATAATAAATAATAAACAAATATTAATAATAATAATATTAATAATAATAATAATATCTCTAAAAGAAAATAAGTTTTATAATAATATCTTATTATTTGTTTTTAATATTCAAATGTTGCACTTTACCAAAATTTGCAAAAAGTTAATACTAGAAACCAAGGTTGTAAATTAAAGTTCCAAAAATCAAGTTAGAATTCTGTTGAAAATGTTTTACTTTATGTGTGCAAATATTTACAATCAACTTACAATTTTTAGCAGCATTGTTCTTTGATTACTAATTTGATCGATTAACAACTATAGTTTTTTTAAACTTATTAAAACTATTTAAACTTATTAAAACATAATTAATTGTATTTCAATACTTCTTGGGTTTTTCAACACTTTCTTTAATTTTTATCTATCTAGAATTTTAAAAAATCTAGAATTTTTTTTTTTTAATGAGAAAATATAAGAAATTTATATACAGATATGTAAATATGTAATTTTAAAACTATGTAAACATGTAAATGTAAATTTCAAATTATGTAAATGTAAAATTATTTAAACATCAAAACACTATTTATATAACTATATACAAACCACTGTAAATGTAAATGTAAATGTTTGTAAGTCAAGTAGAGTTTGTAGATCGCATATATGTGTATCTATATGTATATATATATATAATATAAGATACTTTTTCTAACAAGTCTTTTTTGCCTTGATTTTTTTTTGTATCTAAAAAATTGGCATGATTGGAAAAATAACATTTTTTTTGCCTTAAACAATCTCAGTTATATTTCATAGAGGGTATAATTTATGAAAAATATTTAAAAACCACATCATTTTACATGTTTCAAATCACTTTTTTTAAATAATTTTTTTTGAAAATAATTCTTAGTAAAAGATTTTTTATTTTTAACATTTTAGACATTTAGACATTTTTAACTTTGTTAAAGTTGATTTTATTATAGAATTAGATATTTCTAATTATATAATAAATTATATATAATTAAAATCTATAAAATTTTCCCCAACATTTACAATAAGTATTTTATATATATGTTAATGTATGTACATAAAAATTTTTATTAACTTGCAATGACTCCCCTTTTAGTAGATTTATTTAGTAGTTTTATTTAAGCTGTTTTTAGTACCAATTATTTATTAAATTGTGACATGATTTTTAGCAAACAGAAGTTTGCTAAAAATCATGTCACAATTTAATTAATAATTGGTACTAAAAACACCTTAAATAAAATATTTAATAATTAAAAGATTTTTTATTACATTATAAGGGTCATATTTTATTTTTAGGTAGAGTTCCCGCTGTTATTAACTGATTTAAGAAGTTTTTAATATTGATTGTTTTCTAAGCAAAGTATCATTAAATTTTAAATCTGAGACAACTATCATTAAATTTTACTATTTTTATTTAAACCATTTACTAAATGCTATTTAAATTTTGTTACAACTTTGTAATTAAAGTTATTGTAATTAGTACTTTAAACAAAATTTATGTTGTTATAATTTATATAATTATAAGTCAACATTGAATTATTTAAAAGACAAAAGGAAGACTTTCCTAAACCCATTGCTGTCTGTTCTCACATATAGATTTTCATATTTATGAATTTTTTTGTTGAGAATTTATTGTATAATACTTTGTTTATAGTATTGATGTTTCTCTTTTCCTTTGTTGCAGACATTACAAGATACAGAAAGTTATTACAAAAAAAGTCTAACAGATAGAGTTATAATGTATTTAACATACTTAGCTCTGATGACTTATTTTACCAGTCCTTTTTGCTAGTAACATAGTAACAGCACAACAATTTTGAAAGCTAGAATTTTAATTATTATTATAAAGCATTAGTGTTATAAATATTTTATTGTAGTTATAATTTATGTTATTGAATAAATTTTTTTTTTTGAATGATGCGATGTTTCCTTAAATTAAAAGTTATTTAACATTAAGTTAAAATAAGAAATTGAAATATAGAAAATCAAGTACAACCCTCGGAATTAGGGTCGGCATTCGGCAATGCCGACCTAACTGCAGACCTGAAAGTGTTTGAGGTCGGCAAAAAATTGCCGACCTCCTTTCTATGTTTTATGGTCACACCTTTGTATCAAATAATTATTGCCGACCTGTTGCCGACCTCAAAAAGATAGAGGTCGGCAAATTATTGTCGATCTTATTTTTTTTAATTCCGAGGGTTGCAAGTATATAATAATAAAGATAAAGGTTAAAATAGAGTTGAAGTTAAAGAATTTTAATTTCTTAGGCTGAAAATGTCACCAAACCAAAACAAAAGACAAGAAAGTATAAAAGAAAACCAAAAAATCTTCTTGAGGAATATAGCAGAAGAAGCCGAGAAAATTCATGGCTTGAGACTCACATATGGCATGCAAAAAGATTTAAAATGGTTAATATGTGGGGTTATAGAGTTGCTTTAAAACCATGTGACAAAGGTTACAGAGCAGCTTATAGAGCTTCACAGAAATCTGCAATATTACAGGTAGAAAATATACATTAAATATGAAATCAAATGAAGTCATTTGTCAATATAAATCTAAATAATGTTATAGTTTAAAACCAGTTTAAAAAGTTAATTTTACTTTTAAATTAAGTATTTAATTTAAATTCAGGATAAAACTTACACAGAAGTTGTTGAAATAAAGATCAGTTATGAAAAGTTGACAGAAATTTGGTCTCATATCACTTCTCCTGAAACTGGTGAGTTTTTCCTATAAACTTGTTTTAAATATATTAAATTAATTGCTTGAGTATTTAATAAAAATTAAAACAATTTACACTTTTTGTGTTAATAATAATTAGAGACTTTAATCATTGTTATTATTATTATATTTACTTATCATTGATAATATTTATTAAAACTGCAGACTTATGATTATGATTGTTAATGTTCTGAAATCAATTATAATTATCAGTATCCAAATGACAGTCAGTGTGCAACTTTTGCAAACTAATAGCAGTCTGTGTGCAACTATTGCAAATCATTAGAAATATTCTTAAAGAATATGCTAGAAAATAATATAAAAAAACATCATAAATACAATACATATCATAGGAGCATGTTGTTTTGGCCTACTAACTTGGAGCTTAACTTAGAAAAATCATCAAATCTTTTGAGCTAGACACTTTTTACAACTGGATGACTGCAACACAGAATTAATATAAAGAATTTAGTGTTGAAAATATTAAATGGAAGCAAAAGGGTATAGGATACAGGGTATAAGAGCTGGAAGTTTTTTCTACTTGACTTTATAGCTCTGATGTTAAGTGTTGTTGATGAACTTCTTTTATTATTAGCATCAGATTAATTCATTATTTTACGGTGAATTTTTGATAACATTTTAAATAATAAAATGGACAATCAGTGCTTCCTGCAAGTGTAACTGTATATTTGATGTTATATTTAATGATCTTTATTAAAATTAAAAATATAACATCAAATATACAGTTATGCTTGCAAGAAACACTCATTGTCATCAATTGATGATGATGAAACAATCTTTTCATTGAAATTAAGAGAATTCTCCACAACAATATTTCACAAACATTAAATCTACTAGAAAAATGGCATAAAGGAATTAAAACACATGGTAAAATTAAAAATTAAAAATTTTAAAGTGCTAAAATCTTAAAAAAATGTGCATTTACAAGTTGAGAAATTATAACCATCAGTTTATTATACCTTAAAATGCTTAATAATTTGTAAAATGGTTAAAACTCATGACTGCACTATGAAAGTGAATGATGCAGTTAGATGGTTTATATGTATTATTTTGTAAGTATAGAGCATAAAAAGTAATAAAATGTATACAAATTCAATTTTTTAGTACAAAATTTTTGCACCTTATGTTCAAAATAAAAGTAACAATTTTTTTTTCAGACTGTTTATTGCATGGTAAAGATTTTGTGGCAGGAAAAAAATATATCAAGCAGATTTTATATTATCCAGACTCTTATCCAAAGAACTGCATTGGTCCAATTTATATTATTAATGGTAAAAATCTATCTGATGGTAGAAACTTATTTTTCCTTGTCTCTCACCCAGAAATATCAAAGAGTGTTGTTGATATTTTTCGAATATTATCAAATACAGAATCAAAAAAAAAGAATGAGTTAAATGAGAAAGAAGAAAATGCAATTGATGTTTTCTGTCATAGACTTGATTTTGTTATATTCTCATTAAATGGTCCACTAAGTAGTTCAATTGTGCAAGAAGCACTAAATTTAGATAAAGTTCACTGGAACACTGGAAATCAATCAATCACAAATGTTTTGGTTGATGATCCAAGATTTCATATACCATACAAAAAACAGAGTCCATTCCACATAAGCCATCAATCAGGTATGAAATTTAAAAATAGATGTTTAATAGATGTTTATATTTATTTATTTAACAAGGTTTTTATTTTTATTTATTTGTTTTTTTTTCTAAGCTGGTTTTATTTTTATAATAAATTTTAATTTTTATACTATACATAAATTTTTTTTATTGCGAACTCAGAAAAAGGAGGTGAAATACAGGAGTACTCTGATCTCTGGAATGAAACAATGAGAGATGATATAAAAAAAAAAAAGATATCAGATGATGCAATTAACAAAATGAGGAGTGAACTGTTGATTTCTGGAAGTGCTTTACCTATTGAAAGTACAGTTAATAACAATTTTTTAATTACATATGCTATTTACTTATATAGGGGTGATTCATACTTTATTCATTTTTGAAATTCATTTTGCTTCAAAAATAAATTTATGCTTAGTAATTTTGGTTTAACTTTACTTTTAGGATAGCCACTGGCTTTTTTTTTACATATTAGCTTCCCACAGTCTGGGGCCACTAATTTTGAGCAGGCTTTTCCTTAAAATAAGACATTTAGGGGAGTTAAATAAAGTAAGAATAATTAAAAAACTCACACACAGGAAGCTTGATAAACAAGGCAGTTTCTCAATAAAACAAGTGAACATGTTACTTTCAAAGAATTTTAGAGTTTGATTCAAATTTTCACTTTTAAAGCTTGTGGCTTATGACTATTGCATATTACCTCATACTGGTAACTATACAGTATATTGCCACAACTTGGTTTTTATTTTAATGTCTGCTTTACTTGAGTGGAATGACAAGAGGTATCAAAATCAACTGTATTGCTTCTACATGCTGTTTATTTCAATTTCTTTCTTTTTTTTTTTTTTTTTTTTGTATTCTGCTAAAGTACTTTTTCTACACCTGAAACAAACAATATTAGGAGAACCTTGTATACCAGTACATTTGTACCTTGTATATACACTACATCTATATTCTGTATACCGCTACATCTCAACCTCGTATACTACTACATCTGTTCCATGTATATCACTACATCTACATTCTGAACCCATTGCACATACAATTAGAAATAGCAAATTTAGAAGCATAAACAGCATATCATTTGAAGCATAATGAACATACAGAAAAAGAAGAAAAAAATAAAGAATAATGAAAAAAAAGATTGCTGCCTCATGCCAAACCCTCAGTCAATGTAGCTGCATTTACTTGCGGCAGCAAGCTGTAAAATAGTTGATTTATGTAATGAAACCCCTGGTAACAGGCTATTTCAGTGTGGCAGAGATGTTATCTAAACAATCATTTATAATAAAAAAACATTTTCACCGCAATCATGAAATATTTTTTTTTGTTGATAAAAAAAGCAGATTGTTGAATAAATTTTTTTCTACTTTTTGTTTTTAAAATTTAAATTTATTTTATTATATCTAGATTAAATTTACTATTAAATATTAATAAATCTAAGTTTATTTTATTAAAGTTTTTAAAAATTTAAATTGCTCCGTTTTAATTTTTTTTTTACTTTTAAAATTTCTAAACTATGTTAAAGAAAATTCTTTTAAATAAATTTTATTCAAGTTACTTTTTTATGTTAGCTTTACATTTAACTGTATTGTTTATATATTTATAAATACAAATTAATAATTTTTTTTTATCTTGTTACCAAAGTGCTAATATACAAAAGTAATAATGCACTTATAACTGTATATATTTCTAATCAAGCCTGTAGGAAAACCCTAATCAAGCCTGTAGGAAAAATTATTTTAAAGATATTATATTAAAAAGAATTTTTTTAGTAAATTTGATATAACAAATTTATAATAATATAGTTTTATTAGTTTTGAACTTGTTTTTTAGCAAAAGTTTTTCCATTTTCATTGATTTTTTAGATTGACCATAGGATGAACATAGATTAGAAATGATTACCTAGTTTATAAGTAGTTGGCGATTTTGTTAAAGCCAAAATGTTAAAAAAAACTGTTTCATAGTTTTCATTTTTTATTTTTAAACCACTAAAAAAAACTGTAAAGTAGTATGAAATCGAAAATGTTGAAATCGGCGAATTAAGAATTTGCAAATTGTGATGGGCCAAAGTTATTGTGAAAGTATATTATTTTAAGTAATCGCAATCACTAATTTTTATGTTTCTGGACAAAATCTTTTAGTAAAAATAGGTTTAATCATGTTTTAAAACAATGTTGATATAAAATAACCTAGTAAGACGAATATCTTATTGATGACTGATAAACTTGGTTGATAGTTTGTTTAAAGTTGTTGTAAGAAGTAGTTTTATTTATAGTTGATAAAAGAATAATTAATTGATTGTTAAGAACTTCACCCATAAACATTAAAGAAAACAACAACAATTAAATTGCGAGAAAGTAAACATAAGACAATAATGTGTGTTATGAATGTTTTAAGAAATAAATGGTACAAGTTTTTTAAAATAAGGAATGTACATTTTTTAACTTTTTACAGTAAATGCTTAAGCTATATGAATTTTAAATGTGTTGGCCCTTGTATAAAAGTAATGCAAAAAAACAAAGAATTCTTTTTTTTAAGTTTTCAAATTTCGACCTCAAAAACCTAGGTTTTGGGTATAAAAAGGCAGTATACGTGGTTTGCAACTTTTGACAGATTATTCCGATTGACTCAAAAAGATATTCAATTAAATCTTTGATCCCAAATACCTCTAATTAGACACCTAGTTATTTTAGCTTAAAAACTTGTAATTTTAAAAGTTCACATAGATGGTTATTTTTTCTATATTTTGCTGTAATATCTTGTGTTGTTAATTGATTATTTGGTTCCAAATTGCAAACTAAGTGTTATGATTGGTTTTGAAAGTAAGTTTCGAGTTATCCACATTAAGAGATATTATGAAATAAGGTCTGCTTGTTAGAAAATATGAAAACTGTAAAGCAAACGCTAAACTTAAAGATACATAGGTAAAAGTTTTCTTTAAAATGAAATCATAATGGTTGAAAGCGAATCCTGTAATTTCGATTGTGGTGGATGAAGTTGATATAAATAGAAAAATTAAAGCATGGAAAAAATCCACAGATATTATTAACTTCAAGTGTAATTTAAGATCATTTCTAAGTCTAACTCTACTCTGGAAAAGCTATTTGATATTGAGAAGTGCAAGTGTGATGTTGTTTCTTGTAAAGAGTCAATTTATAATATTTTTATTTTTAAAATTTATATTTATTGTTAATGAGATAAAACAAAATACCTATAATAGAACTTTGGTATATAAAATCTCAAAAAGAAATATTTGGAACAAAAAGTAGTATGCAAATAGGTGCTCAAGATTTTAAAAAAGCCAACAGAAAAGATACAAATGGTAAAATAAGGAAACTGGAAAAAGAAGTCACAAATAGAATACGTATCTTTTCATCATCAAGAAAATAAAATCAAAGAGCCAATTGATAATATTGTAAATTCTGATGATGAAAGATGTTGTTCCTAAAACTGATTCTAAGTACAAAAGCAAACAAATTTCTAAAAAGTCATTAAATATGAAAAAAGTTACATTGGCATCTTAAGATATGGGTTATCTAATAGAGCAACTGCAACAATTTCAACACTAACACTAAAAGCAACTATAGAGGCAAGCTTTCTTAAAGTGAATTTTAATGACTATGAAATAGTGACAGATAATAAGAAAATTTAATCCTCTAAATTGAAGGTGATGAAACAATTAAAATCTGTAAATGATAATATTGTAAAAAAAAAGATATAGTTTAATGTATAATGATTGATCAGAAAAAGGTGAGACAAAAATTTCATTGACGGAAGAAGTTGTAAAATTTCACCACAGACTTGTTCAAGAAGACTGTTATTCAGTTTGTGCAGAGTCAGATGGTTTATATCAATAACATCAATAAAAATGATAAAGAAAGCAAATCTGAGTTTATTATCCCCAGAAGAGCACATAGGAGCACATATATACAAATGGGTTATAGAACATAGGATATTTCAACTTTAGTTGCTGTTGGCTGTGATTCTGCCAATTTTAAAACAGGTAAATGATTGATAATAAATACAGGTATATGTTTGATGACAATACAGCTATATGTTTGATGACAAGTGCCATGCATACATTTAAGCAATTACTTTTTTGGCTGGAAAAGAGATTTCATTTATTTTTTAAGAATAAAATTTCAAACCAATTTTATATAGATGGTTTGTACCTTACACATAAATAAACCCCATTGAGGCGCCTAATGTCAGTTATTGATGCCATCAATAACTGATATTAGGTGCCCATATGACATTAGGTTTCCATCATTAGACAAGAATTTTTAACAAAATGTTTTCTTGCAATATTAAAAAACTTGTCCCCTATTGCCAATAATCTCCACTAATTAATTTATAAGGTATTGATAAAGATACTTTAAAAAATTGTATATGTATAATTAAGATCATTCTGCAAATACATACAAATGACTAATTAATGATCGATTTGAAAATGCAGCAAACTATAAACAATAAATTAATAATTTTTTATGCTTTTAATTGGCTGTATTTGGGGTGGTGCTTAAGGAACCTTTTGCAACTGTTTGCTACATTACAGTCATAATATTGTTATGCAAGATATTACAGCAAAATATATCAAAAATAGTAATCTTTGTTAAATTTTAAGTACTTTAACTAAAATGACTCTATAGGTGTCAAATAACTCAAAATTCACATTTTTTACCCAAAACTTTGGTTTTTGAGGTCAGAACTTGAAAATCTAAAAATATAAATTTTTTAATTCTTATTTACCATTACTTTTATATAAGGACTAACACATTTAAAATTCATATGGCCTAAGCATTTACTATAAAAAGTTGAAAAATGACCTGCCCTATTTCACATGCATTTATTGTTTCTTGAGGGAGGTTATTCTACATGTTAATTGATCTTTAGGTAAAAAAGTTGTACTTTGCTGTGCTGGAAACACCTCTCTGGTAGATCTTTTGTTCATATCCTTGTGTTCATGAGGTATTTTCTGTAATTACTTTTTCATTTGGATGATGCCAATCAATTTTGTCTATACCTTTATGAAATTAAAAAAATTGAATTATGTCGCCATGATGACACCTCACTTTGTATTTTAGTCCTCTTAGATTTTTAATTCTTATTGCTCTCCTATGAACTTTATTTATTTATTGAACTCTATTGTTTTACATCCTTATTATAGTATGGATTCCAGACTGAAGCAACATATTCTAAATGGGGATAAAATAGAGATGTATACAATAATCTTGTTAAATTTATGTTGAAGTTTTTAAAACTGTGTTTTATTAGACCAAGTTTTTTGTTTGCTTTTCCGATTGTCATTTTAATGTGCTGTTCCCATTTTAAATTGTTCCTATTTTAAATCTTCTGATGTAATCACTGCAAGACCAATTTTGCTCTTTTGTTGATAAATTTGTGCAAGCACCTGCATCTATTTTAGTCACATTATAGTTCTATCTAGAATTTTTTTTCCATTGTATATAATGTTACACTTTTATAGGTTGAAATTCATGAGCCAATAATTCATGATTCTTTTTTCATTAATAATGTAGTAGTGGTGTAGTGGTAGAGCGCGTGCTTCATAAACAGGGAAGTTCTAAGTTCAATCCCTAGCACATCCCTGTTAGTACTGCACTCAACTTGTTTCTCCACGCAGCGGCATTATTTGTCAATGTTTTGGAGTTAAAGAGAGAGGGTTGTAACCACAAAAATGTAACCTCCTCGACTGGCTCTCATTCTTAGGTAGGCGAATAACATTTAAAAAAAAAATGATGATTTAAATCTCTTTGAAAAATTTCATTATCTACTTGGCTCATAATTTTGGAAATCAATTTAGTGTCATTTGCATATAATTTGAACTAATTTGAAATTTAAAATATAAATATATTTGAATTATAACACAAAAAATAAGGGTCCTAGTACATACTCTTAAGGTATCCCAAAAAATACTTTTTTTCCATTTGGAAAAATTATATCTGATTATTACTCTATGTTCTCGATTATTTAAAAATGCTTTGCACCAATCTAGTACCTAATTCCAAATGCCTCTGATTTGATACATAACTTTTTATGAAAAATGCTTTTAAATGCTTTAGTAAAATCTATAAATTTCAATAGAGTTCTTTTCTATTCCTTGTGTAATAAAGATTAATGACGTCAACAAATTAGTTACACATACTTTGAACAAAAAGAGCAATATCCTGTTGTTTTAAAATCAGGTCAATGTCAATAAGATATTTTTTTAAAACCTTTTGTATAATGCTCTCCATGGTATTGATGTGATTGAAATAGGTATTCTTTATAGTAGGCCTCGACACCGTGCGGGAATTTTTTGACTAAAGGCCGATTTAAAAAAAAAAAAAGGCTTTTTAAAAAGGTTAGTAAAAGTTATAGCTTTGCCAAGATTAAATACAACAGTCTGTTTGAAAAAATTCTTGATTTATTATTTCAAAATAAGTTTGTCGAGGTTAATTAGTGACTTTTTAATATTTTATAAAGTATTAAAAAGTTTTTAAAAAACTGCTTGTAAAGTTAAATAAAAACATTTTCAACTGAGATTTTTAATTTAAAAGAAATAATAAGTGAAATGAAAAAGCAATAAATTTTTTTTTTTGTATGAAATAGAAAAAAAAAACGTTTATATAAACTTCTTTGAGTTTAGTTAGTTTATTACTTTTGGGAAATGAATGTGTGAAGTATGTTCTTTAAAGACATGTTTGCCAGTGTTTGGCATTATTTCTTTGAAATAAAAAATCTGTACAACTCTGCAATAAATGTTAACTATCGAATCAGAAATGTTTTGCAAACTCCTTTTCAAGTAAAGAAAAATATATGTAGCAAAATAAAGACCATTGAGATAAAATATCAGATGGATATATTTTATGATGATACTCATCCACTATATAAGTTATTCAAATAAGTTCCATATTTTTCATAGTATGTAGTTGTATCGTCTCAATTTCTTCAGCGGAACGCTTTTGAACATAACCTTGCTGGTTATGTTCAAAAGTGTTAAACAATAGTATATAAAATGTCTGTATTTATACTATCTTCTAGATCTGCTAAATTGTAAATAATGTCAACTTCCCCTGTCATTTAAATCTTCAAGACATAAAAGACATGGTCGTCATTTCCTTCTGCGTCAATACTTAGCTGTAGCACCAGCTTCTCATGTTGAATATTTCAATAACTAATTTAGTAGTTATAAAATAAGTACCACCTGATCCTTGATTTAATTTTCCAAAGCATATTTAATTGGATCAGAAAAAAAAACCAACCTAAAATTACATATTCATTTCCAATTGATAAAAGATGGCAAGATAAATCAATTAGGCCATTGCAATTATGTGAAAGTGAACTGCTTGTATCTCCTGTAAGTTGGCGAACTTGTTTACAAAATGTTTGTTATATATTTGTTGCAATAACAAGCAATTTTTTTCCGAAAAACTTTTCCGAAAGTATTTCCACTTTGATATAATAAAGCAGCTTTTACATAAATTTCATCTATCAATAAAACACAGTTTATTTTTTTCCCTCAAGTTTTGATAGCACAGAACTTAAAAAAACTAAATCATCTTGAGAATTTATTTTTTAAGTTATACAAGTTAAAGTTCGATAATCACAACACAATTGATTGTAAACGAAACGACTTGTTGCAATATATTCAAAAGCCTGGGTTATTATATCAGGAGAATAAACAGTACAGACAACAGAATGATCTCTTATTACATTTAGATGCTCAAATATTATTTGAATGAATTAAAATAAAACTCTATTAAATAACTTGTTTTCAAAGGTGTATTATATTATAATACAGCTTTGAAAACAAGAGTTTTGAATGCTTTGGAGTACTTTATATACAGTTTACTTATTTGAACATTACTAATAATTCATGTAATAGTGAAGTAATGTGCGAATAAGTAAACTGTATATAAAGTACTCCGAAGCATTTAAAAATAGACTTAATTATTTTTGTTTTACATTTTTAACATCTTTTAAGTATTATAACACATAAGATTCTTTTGTGTCAATTTGCTAACTTACATTACTCAGACACAGTGAACACATTCTGGTTGTTTAAGCATGTTAAATAACTTATTAAATTGTATTAATATTTTAAAATGCTATGTATACAAAAAAATGTGCTGAATTACTTATTAAATTGCTTTATTATATTAAAAGTATTTAATAATAATTAATAACAATAATAACTGGCAACAAGCGAAATCACAAACTTAAAAGAATGTGTCATTTTAGAGGCAATTAACACTCGTGCTAAAGATGTAAGCAAGTTGCAGAGGATCCAAATGATTATAGTTTTATTATAAACTTCAAATTGTTGAAATCATATGTGCATCTTTTTGCTGTCATGTCAAGTATGTTTTTCATGAAACAGACATGGGTGCTATTCATAAGTTAAACTTTAAATTTAAAAGCTTGCTTAAGAGCAGTGTTTTTAATTAACCATTCTTTGCATCAAAAACTGCTGCGAATAAAAGTATTCATAGTAGATGAAATTGGTTGAAAGATCTACATTAGCTTTAAGAGAAGTAGGAAAGGACACAAATCAAATTCTAAAATTTTTTGAAATAAGTTGTAACATTTCAAGGACTTCTATAATTAATACTATTAAATACGTAATAGATCTGTAAGTATTAAAACATTATTAAGCAAGCTGTTATAATGTTTAGAAGATCTATTTCATTTCATTGATTAGTGTGAAATGAGTTTCTCAGAAGAGGTGACTCATTGTCATTTAAAGATGTTGTTAGTTGTGGGCTTTTTGTACAATTCTATATATTGCCACTAAAAGTAAAGTGTGTTGGACATGTGCAGTTTTTTTATTAGTTTCATTGAATTTGACAATGAATGTAAACAACTAGAACTCAATAATGACTTAATAACTTTCGTTGATACTATTAACTAACATGATTCTGAACGTTTTAAGTTATCTGGATTTTTAAGAAATCATTTTTAAATACACATATTTCAAAAATATGCTCAAATTGACAAAAATGCTGGACTAGCACGTTTAAAATAATATACATTACAACATTTTTAGAATTGTGCACTATATAAAGTGCAACTTCTCTAATTTGATTTTTGTAGATAAAAATAAAAGTTTAAATAATGAGATTTTTTAATTATAGAAATTTGGTTTATTTATTTTCATTATACATTTTAAAAGAGATTGTTTTTAAACGTGTGTAAAAATATTGTTTTTTTTTTCATAGAAACTATAAATTAATTATAAAAAACTATGCCAAGTACTTGTTTTGAGCATATTCATCCATTTTCACAACAATATATAAAGCTAAACACCTATCGTTAAAATAAAGAAATATAATATTATGGATTTAGAAATAAAAATTTGACGACTTGCTGAAGATCTTTTTTAGTGGAGGATTTCTTGGACATTTACTATTTATTTTAAGTTTTTGGGGTTTATCCTCTCTAACCTTGATATCTTATAACTTATTATCATTGTTATGGTTCCTATAGAAAGAAAAAAAAGCTATGCTTTTCTTAAGTTTTTGAAACAGATTTTTTAAATTATAAATGAAAAAAAAACTGTACACAATTAAAAAATCCTACAAAAAGTTGATTATATATAATTTTAAATATGCTCATTTGGAATTTTTGTGTAAATTTGAGCATATTTTCAAGTACATGTACATATTGAAAAACATTGTTTTAAGAAAACGCAAAAATGAAAGCAAAAATAACTTATAAGTCACAAAAACTCGAACTCCTTTTCAAATGGAAGAATCTTCTTCTTATTCAGCTGACTTTAATCAACTAATACTTTCTTGATTGCTTTTAGGATTTTCCCTCATTTTGAATTTTGAGTAAAAACTTAGCTTAACTGTTTTTGTTTACAGATATCAAAAATAGTTTAAGATGCATTATTGAATTCAATGAAATAATACAAAACTGCGCAAGCTCTAACTTCGGTGTTGTATATTAATCTATGTAGTAAAATGTATATGTAATGTAAACTTTGCTAACAAATCTATGAAGTAAAATCAATTTTTTAAGTGATAATCAATATTTTTATCTGCATTCCACAATTTTACACGATTTACAGTTCTCTGATAAAACCTGAATACTATTTAATACTGTTATGAGGTTTTACAACTCTATTTAATGATGAATGGCCTTTTTTCCAATTTTTTTCATTTCTTTAAGCAGCACAAGCCATAAGTAATACTGCAACAGCTTCACATGCTTTTAGAAGTGTTTATTTGGTGGCACGAGATCACTTCTTACATATCTTAAAACCAATGAAGGCCTTTGTATCAAACTTTCATCTAATACGTATACTTTTCTTAACTGCAGGGTTCAATGTAAAGAGTAACTACTTTTAAACATGCAGCTTTTACCTTTTAACTAAGTTTAATTTATGAACATCAACCATGCGAGAATGTTTTTCATAAAACATTTTGAAATTCCAGATTGTTTTATGAAAAACATTCTGGAATTTCAGCTAAAGGTAAACATAAATTTTCAACAATTTGAAGTTTATAGTATTTTAGTTTATAGTAAAATCGTAATCATTTGGATCTTCTACAACTTTTTGCACGAGTGTTGATTGCCTCTAAAATCACACATTCTTCTAAGTTTGTGGTTTTGCTTGTTTTATTGTATTATTGTTCAAATTATTTACAATTTACTTAGTTGCTAAGTTTGATTACCTTGTTTAACAGTGTTTAGAAAATAAGTTATTCAGTATTGAGTTTTAGTTTAAACAAATAAAAATTAATTATATCATGAGGAAGAGAATTAAATTCTACATAAATTTATTCAAAATAATAAACTTTTTAACTGTTTTTTCGATAGGAACCACATTAACAGATAATAGTATTTAGCCTTGCGTTAAACTAATGTGTATTTGTTTGACCTATAAGATGGCGTCAGAGTAATAATGTTTACATCGTGATGTCAATAGAACACCATCTACTTCTTCAAATTTTAACTTATCAATTATTTTATACTCTTCTAATTCATCTTTTTTGATACCTATTTTTGAAGAAGACACAGTTTTTTTTATTTTTTATGGTGAAGAAGGTTGACAACTTTTAGAGATATTTGGAAACACTGATGGAGGATTAATCAGTCTCAGTTTACCATGATATAAAGTAAACTCAGCATCATCTGGCCAATGCAACTTACAAATAATGCTATATTTTGTTAAAGTCCAGTTTGAGCAAGGGATACTCATAAACCACTTGTTTTTTTCAGATACTTCACAAGGAAATTTGTATTGAGATATTTTACACTCTTAAGACTTATAACTTGAGCAACAGTTTGGTACTCAGCATTATAAAGGCACCATAAACTATTTAACTTAAGTTTCTTTGAAAACAGCAACCATTATTTTCCAACTTTTATACAGCTTGTATTTAAAATCGGCCTTCAGTCAAATAAATTCCCGCATGGTGTTGAGGCCTTTTATAAAAAAGGCCTTGAAATAGATCTATAATTGTTCCAACATAGTTCATCTCATAGTTCATTTTTTAAACAGCGGTGTCACATTTACTCTTGACCAATAATGAGACATTTCTCTAGTCTTTAATGAGCAATTGAATATTATTAATAGCAGTACAGCTAAAGCTGAGCTAAAAAGTTCATTTAATTTGTTTACCATTTGAGACCCATCAGTGGTGATAGTACCATCTTTTTTTTTTGTTAGCTTTGATTCTATCTTTTGCTTTTTTTTGTTTGTTTATGTATTTGTAAATTTTTGACTTTTTTTTGTTTAATGTAAAAGTTTTGTGTTTTGATTTTTTTCTCAAACAAAAAAGTTGAATAAAGACAAAAAATCAAAGAAATCTTTTTAAAATTTTTTTTATGTTTTAAAAAAAAGTTTATAAAACTTTTAAAGTAATAATATATTTGTTTATAATATATTAGGTTTACATATTTTTAATAATTGATTTCATTTAAAAATAGTAGGTAAGTGTTTTGATTAGCAATATTTTTGCAATGCCTAATGTATATATTATGCCAACCCCTCCCTCCCCCCCCTCCCTTATTTTATTTGTTTGTTTGTTTGTTTGTTTGTTGGTAAGATTATGAAAAGATTTTAATTCTTTTATTGATTTTTTTTATTAAGACTTATTTTTGCAGTTTTTCACTCTCTGCTACTTAATAAATTGTTAAAATTTTGCAAAGTTTTATGTTGTTTTCAATCAAAACTATGTTAGCTTGATTGAAAACAATATAAAACTTTACAAAATACAAAGCAAAATATGAAGCTATGTTAGCTTCATATTCTGCTTTGTATTCTGCTTTGACTGCTTCTGCCTCTCAATTGGCAGCCACTGTCATTTTTATTGGAGGCATATTTTGAAGGCTGCTGCTAATTGGGAGGCAGAAGCTTGGTGTCTGCCGCCAGTAAATATTTTTGAGGCAACATTATTTGGAGATTGCCTACAAAGCAGAATTTTAGTCTTCTGCTGTCATAAGAAATAAAAATGTTTTCAAAATTAGTTTTTAAATTAACAATTTAAAGATTAATTATGTTTGTTGAAAATCTGTGTTTTATTTGATTAATTGCTTAACTTCTATATTTCCTTTTTAATTTAAAAACTTTTTTTTAATGGTGGAAGCCAAATATTTTCCAATAAAAGCAACTTGAGATGTAAAATTTAAACCAAAAAATTTTTAGGAGGGAGTGGTCAATCATAGCAAAAAAAAATGGGAGCAAGAAGATTTATGCCATTTTTCAACTCTGTTTTGTTATAATAAATGTTCTTCATATGTAGATACTGTCTGCTAAAACTCTAGCCCTCAGTACTTTAAGGTGTTTTATTAATAATTTATCTCTTTATTTTAGGTCCAAAAATACCAATTGTTATTTTGCAAACATCTAATTCTGATTCTGGTATGTATTTAAAAAAGTAATATTTAAAAATATTTGTATTTATCTATTATATAACGCTCGCCAAACAATTACAAGTGTTTTTAATTAATAAATTCAAAGGAGATTCATACTCAAAAGTGTAAAGTGTACAACTCCAAATTGCCTAATGATCTATTCAGTGAAATAATAAGTTGCAACTAATCTTTTTTTTTCATCAATTACTTTGATGAAATATCGTAATTGTACATTTTTATGTACAAATTATTTTATTTAGAATTTAAATAAAACGTTTATTTTTCCTTTTTCATTTAAATTATTTTAAAAAGAAATTAAATAAAATGTTCATTTTGTCATTTTTATTTAAAATATTTTGTTTAGTGTTAGATTTTAGAATTTATCTAAAGCATTTTTTTAATTAAATTTAAAAAGCAAATAAAAATGAGTTTTTAAAATGTCACAGTCTAAAACAGGGAATATCTTTTCCCAGACATGTCCTGAGTTCTGGATGATTTTTTTTAACTTTAAGTTGTTTTGGATTTTAAAAAAGTCTTCCATAAATACAAGTTTAAATGTTTTTGCAATATATATGTTTTTAAATTTTTTAAGTCATTACCCATAAAAAAATAAAATGTTTCAAAAATTTTTTTTTGGAACCTCTTTAATTATTTGTGCCTGGGAGAAAATCCCCTTTCGCCCCCATTATGCTGCACTACTGAGTCTACTGGTTGATGAGTGCCTATTGTTAATAAATAATAAAAAAAAAAGTGAGGTAGACTTGGAAGGGGCTTGAGGGGCTTGTTGGTTTTAACTGATGATTTCTCAATTTACATTACTTGATGCTTGGGGTTAAGTATGGGTTTGACATCATTGTTAGGAAGCCAGGAATCAATTATGTTCTTTGTTTATAAAATAATAAATATTAACATAAAATTTTTTTATTTCTGTGATAATATTATTGTGATAAAATTATTCATTTAAAGACAATGTAATAAAAATTATAAATAACATATAGATAAACATTTTTCTTTTGAATATCTTTATGTAGTCAAATTGTTAAGAACTAACTGCAATCCTTCATTCAAAGTATTCATTCAGTTTAAGTAACTTTCATTTTGTTTATGTTCATGGTAATACAACTGCTCATTTGACATTTTCATGGATTGTTCTTATGATTTTTTTTACTATTATTTATGCAGGGTAAATTAATTTCAATACAAATATACTATTATCAATATTGTGTTTATACAAATAATTGGTTTACAAAAATAAATAAGTTATTAAGTTGTAAAGTTAAAAATAGTCCAAATGACACTATGGTATTTTATCATTTTTCTGATTATGAAAAAAACATAAAATTAAAGATATGTATTGTAGATGCTTTTTTATAATATATACTTGTTGTATAATATTGTTTTCAAAAAAAAAACTACAAAATAATTTATATTGTTTACAAAAAAGTTTGTTAAATTGTGAAAAAAACAACAAAAATGTACAACCATAAAGAAATAAAATATAACTCATATGCTCATAACTGGCAGGATAACTTGTTTTTTGTATGAACAGCTTGTTGTTCATACAAAAATGTAATACCAACAACATCAGGTGTTGTTGGTACATTAAAACTTTTACTAATATTATTATTAATGGTAAAACAATCAATTAATTTTATAAATGGTAAATGAATCAAAATAAGGCTACCGGACAACAGCAAATCTGGAATTTATTTAATTGGCTGTAATTTCTCAAAATGTATGTTGGTGAAACAAAATTACTAGAACTAGAAATCATAAAAATGTGTAATGGAAGGTAAGTATCATCAGTCTGCTATAGCTATTCATAAAAAGGCTGCACATAAAAACACTAAAAAAATAATATAATAAATTTGATTGAAAAGTTTGCAAAGTCTTAGAGATTCAAAAGTATCAGTGCTCTCCAATATATGGTGGAATTAAATTAGATAATGAAATATATATGTGTGTGTGTATATATATATATATATTATATATATATATATATATATATATATATTTATATATATATATTTATATATATATATATATATATATATATATATATATATATATATATATATATATATATATATATATATATATATATATATATATATATATATATATATACAACCCTCGGTATTAGGAAAAATGAGGTCAGCAATAAGTTGCTGACCTCAAACTGTTAGAGGTCAGCATCAGGTTGGCAAAAAAAAAATTTACGCAAAAGGGTTACCATAATACATAGAAATGAGGTTGGCAATTATTTGCCAACCTTAAATGCTTTTAGGTCAGCAGTTAGGTTGGCATTGCCAAATGCCAATATACATATGTATATATGTATATATATATGTGTGCGTGTGTGCCTGTGTTTGTGTGTGTGTATATATGTATATATATATATATATATATATATATATATATATATATATATATATATATATATATATATATATATATATATATATATATATATAATCAGCCCTCGGAATTAGGGTCGGCATTCTGCAATTCTGACCTAACTGCTGACCTAGAAGTGTTTGAGGTCTGTAAAAAATTGCCAACCTCATTTTTATGTCTTATGGTCAAACCATTTTAAGGTCGGCAGTTAGGTCGCATTGCTGAATGACAACCCTAATTCTGAGGGCTGGTATATATATATCTACTATAGTGTATATAGATCACAAATGTTTACTAGTTTTGCTTATCTTTATAGCATACAGTTTTTTCAGAAAAAGAAAAAACAAAACAAAGAATAATGACCCTGGCAACAGGGTGTTTCAGTGTGACGTCACAGTGCTTTTCTAAACACTCATATATGTATATACAGTACACTCATATATGTATATACATATATATCTATATATATATATATATATTTATATATATATATACATACATATATATATATATATATATATATATATATATATATATATATATTTAATATATATATTTATGTATATTTTTTAAATATTAAGTATATATAATTTTTTTTTACGCGAAAACTGATTAACAGTAAAACTCAACACGACAGATATTTAGTTTAGTATTTGTCAAAAGATAAAGCTTATTGCTTTCTTTGTAGACTTTTTTTGCATACACAGACTCAGATGATGGAAGAAGAATGTTGTGACTGGAAAGATGTGATTCGGATATTGCATAGACACGAAAAAAAATCAAGGACACATGGAGTGCATGGTTAAATGGATGGAATTTTATAAAAGAATCAAAAACGGAAAAACAATAGATGAGGAAAACGAGGGATTGGTTAGAAAATCTCAAAAGTATTGGTATAATTTGTTTGAAAGATAGGTTGATATAATAAACTTTTTAGCCTCACATAATCTGGCATTTAGAGGTCATTGCGAATCACTTAACCTGGATAATAGCAGAAAGTGGTAACTTTATAGACTTATTTAAGTTGTTATCCAAATATGATCTGACACTAAAGGAGCACTTGCAACAAATTAATGTAAAGCAAATTGCTCAAAATTTTTTGAGCCACGACATTCATAATGAACATTGATGTCTGAAACAGTCATTGCTGGAATATACTTTTAATAGTTGCAGCTAATTCTTCTACAATAGCTAGAACATTTTTTGGCTTTATTATTAAAATCTATGTACTCTTTTCAAAGTCAAGCAAGCATTGGGAACTTACAAAAGCTAAATTGAAACTAACACTAAAACCTCTTTCAAGAGTAGAATAGGAGCAAGAGTAAAATAGGAGCAGTAAAAGCTATACTGTTGCAATTTGATTGCAAATTGAACGGATGATTCGGAAACCCTAAGTGACTGCAAAGCAGTTTTGAACGAAATGTTAACTTTCAAATTTATTGTTGCTATACTCTTGTGGTATGAGATTTTATTACATGTAAATAATATAAGTAAACTATGGCAATCGATTCCAGTAAACTTAAAAGTCGCTGTTGATACTTTGCGTTCATTTTGTACTTGGATTCAAGAATTCCATGATACTGGAATTAAGAAAAGCATTGCAGATGCTCAATTATTTGTGGAAAAAAGTGCTTACAAAATTGAGTCACAATTTAAAGAAAAAAGAATAGCACAAAAAAAATGAATGTTCGGTTATGAACACATGGATGAACCTATACAATCTGCTGAAACATAGTACAAATTAAATTTTTTAAGAACTTTATGAAGAACCTCAAATTTTAAAATCCACTTTACTAGAAAATATAAATGATTCAAAGCAACTTATACAGTACATTTTAGAAAATAATTTTGAAGAAATATATTTAAATCTTTACATAACAATCAGAATCATGCTCACAATTCCAGTACGTACAGCTTCTGCTGAGAGAAGCTTCTCAAAGTTAAAACTGATTAAGACCTCCTTAGAAGCATGATGAGCCAAGAAAGAATATCTGCTTTATCCATTTTGTCAATTGAAGTTGAAATAGCGGCGGTGTTAGTTCTGACGCAATTTTAAAAAGATTCAGCGAGGCTAAAAGCGAAAAGTTCGTCTTTTTAAATTTGTGTTTGTTCATGTAGTCATGTAGTTAATTCATAATTAACAATAAAAGTTATATGTTCCTCCTAAATTTTTCAATCTAAATTTTTAAACTTATAATGAAACCTAATATTTAAATATTAAGAACAAATAAGTGTGAATACTTATATCAAAATTAAGTGTAAAATAAATGTTTAAAATAATTAACAATAACAGCCCTGACATGTGTTTATAACTTTAAATAAAATATAGGGCTCAATAAAAATTCAAGTCCAGAGATTCAACCAAATCAAGGTTTGTTTTTATTAGTTTTTTTTTTTACATAAAGGGGCCTCACAAAGCTAATTTTGCTGACATCCACTATTTGCCTAACACTGCCACTGCATATTAAGTTAAATAAATTTTTTAGAAACTTAATGTAACTTTGTTTTGTTGTTTAAAAGTCTGTTTATTTTACAGACAATGTTGTCCGTTTATATTGTTATTCCGTTTAAAAAAAAAATACTTTCATAAAAAAGGCTAATCACCTAAGTAAATATTTTTCTGATTTAAAAAGTTTAATCAGATTTGGATTCTCCATAAAATTTTGCAAGTTTTACTTATATCCCAAATTTTATTAAACAATTAAAAAAAAAAAAGTCTGAAATCGACACTCCTTAACCTGTATGTCCACGTTGTGTGTTTTCTATCATGTAATATTCATTAACCAGTGAGGCGTGTATTGACTAAATCTGGCACAAAAATAATAGAAATTTAGGAAATATTTAAATAATCAGTAGGATTTTCTGGCAGTAAGCATTTACATACTAAAACCTAAAACTCAATTTTCTTGTAATCAAAAAATGGACATATGGCCTCCTGGTTTTCTTGGTTGGCAATATATTGTTGTTCACTGTTTTTTGATTAATCTATAATATATTGTTAATATTATATGTAAAAGTACATGTATAAATTTTTAATATGTATGATTGAATTTATTCTGCTCCTTTCTGTTTGTTTACAATATTGTTTCTGAACATATCTCATTAAATGCTGGGTTATTTTACATATTTTTTTATTTTAAATATTATATTTTTTCCCTTTCATGTCAAGTTTACTATCTTTATTATATCTGTCTATATTTATATTTATTAAATTGTAATATATATATATATATATTTTTTTTTTATTTGTCTATTTTATTAAGGTGTGTCACTCCATTGACTAGTTTTTAACTTTATATAAATGACACTGAACTTTTTTTCTGAATCATAATTAACTTAGTAATTTTAAATTTTATGTTTAAATAAATTGATTTAAAAAAAAATGTTTTTAAACTCCTCTCATCTATATTAAATATCTGTGGTTGAGAGTTTTATATTAAATATCTGTGGTTGAGAGTTTTATATTAAATATCTGTGGTTAAGAGTTTTATATTAAATATCTGTGGTTGAGAGTTTTATATTAAATATCTGTGGTTAAGAGTTTTATATTAAATATCTGTGGTTAAGAGTTTGAGCATTTAATTGGCAATTATTTTTGATTTGAAAGAAAATATTGGAAATAAGATTTAAGTAAGATATAAAAGTAGTTGCAGTTCTCTTTATTTAAAATATTTGATAATTGCTAAATTCCTTTAGATTGATGTGATTAATGTTTTATTTATATTACGCTCTATGCTTTTATTTTTTATTTTTATTTTTTTTTAAATTGTTTGAAATCAATAATATTGTTGACAAATAAAAGATTATTTTCAGTGCTTATTATAAATATTTTTATAAAAATTTTAGTTCTTTTAAAAATTTAATGTAATGTTTTTACATTAAAAAATCGTAAAACATTTGAAAAGTTTATTATGACTGTAGCTTATATTTTTAATCACAAAATTTGGTTGGTATATAGATGTATACAGTTTATTAGGAATAATATGCATAAATATATATATTTTTTTGAATTTTTTTTTTTATAGTTAACGGTTTCTTTAATGGTTTTAAGACACAATTCATTGCTTGAAAGTCCAACCCCGTAATACTGGTCATGGTAGGTCTGATACACACCTACCCTTTATTCTTTCAATAAGTTACAGAAAATGGTAGAAAGTAACATCATAAAGATCTCTAATGAGGCTGAGATACTATGAGTATTTCAGCCTCATTAGAGATCTTTATTATCCATTTTCTCATGCATTTCTAGAGTGTTATATGCACAGAGCATAATATATATAATAGCACAACATAATATATCCACTACATCACGACTCCTAGCATTCATGCAAGTCATATTTTGAAAATGTGGAAATATTTTAGCAAAAAATCTCCAAAGTATATTTTGCTTACCATTTGTCTTAATTTTGTGTTGGATTATTTAATTTATTTGAAACTTTCTTCAATTTTTCTAAAGGTAATGACTGAAAAGGTTAAAAAACAGATATATTTAAAAAAGTATATATTGAAACTTGTGTTTGCGGAAAACCTTTTAACAAATCTATAAAAGCAAAAAGTATTAAATTTATATATCTTATAAAACAAATTTATTTAAATATATAATTAATTTAAACTTAAATATGTAACAAAACAAAATATATGTATTTTTGTAACAAATTAAAAAAAAGTACAACTAAAACATAACATTTGTTAATTTTCTTAGAATGAATAAACATAGAAGACATCACAACTTCTGTTAGGTACGTTTCAAAGTCAGTTATAACAGCCGGAATCTACAGGATAGGGAAACCAAGCACACCTTATTATAAAAATGGATATGAATGATGACATTAACATGTATTATAATAATTATGTGATTACATAGTCATGGTAAAGTGTTAAAAGAAAACATCTTATGTCAATAACAATCTTATCAAAAACATCTTATGTCAATCATCAAAAATTTAAAACATCTCAAATAAAATAGAAAACATACTTTTTCAGAAAAAATTACTTAATTACGATATCATTTTTGCAACTGGATCAATTTTAAAATGACTACTTTTCAGAACAAAAGGTAAATGACAGAGCCAGCTAAATTCGAGAAACATATATCTGTTTACCACAAGAAACACTGTCTAAAGCTCTGCATCATTATAATTATTTTGAAGAGCACAATCTTTAATTTGAGTGCCATTGCATGACCCAACTTTGAAATCTAATTTTCTAAGTAACATAATCACACAACCAATTTTTAATTTTAAACAATGAGGAGATATACCTGAAGGAGTTAAGCTGTTCATAAACTCAACAGGAAAGTTATTTCTTTCTTTAATGTCATCAGTCTTAATTTCTTTCTTTAATGTCATCAGTCTCAAATTAATACTTAAAATTTTTTTTACCTCTCCCGTTAAATTTGTAATCACTTCATTGATAGACAGTGAATCCACAATAGTTTGTGTTCATTAATAGACAGTGAATCCGCATTAGTGTGTGTTCATTAATAGACAGTGAATCCACATTAGTGTGTGTTCATTAATAGACAGTGAATCCACATTAGTGTGTGTTCATTAATAGACAGTGAATCCACATTAGTGTGTGTTCATTAATAGACAGTGAATCCACATTAGTGTGTGTTCATTAATAGACAGTGAATCCACAGTGTGTTCAAAGAACTTGTTTAGCATAATCATCTTGTTCAGTAACTCCAATTAAATTTAAAACTTGATTTAAAAATTTAAATCAAGTTTTTAATTACGTTAATAAATTTCAAATCTTTTAACTCACCACTCATTTTTATAATATTATATGAGTTTTAAATAAAGTAAAAACTTACTTTTAATGATTGTTTAATATATACGCCAGTTTAATTTAAGTTTTTTTTTTTTGTCAATTTAAAAATAGCAAGTTTCTATATGAACCCATGTTAGTTAAAAGTTACGCATTTAAAAAACAAAAAAAGTATTCAAGTCTTTATTAATGCTTTGTTTGAACAATATTTTTTAAACATACATTTATTTGTTTTCTTTTTGACTTTTTAATTTTTTTTTTACGATTGACATTTATCATAAAAAATACATAATTAAATATAAATTAATAAATATCTCTATATAATATTTAATAATTTAAATAAAAAATTATTAGTAGTGATTTTAAAAGTGTTTTAATAATAAAAAAGGGTTTGTAAAGATTTAAGTTATTTCATAGTAATGGCATTAAAAAACATTTGTCACTTTTTTAACAAAAAATTTTTTATATTGTTTATATTTTTTTTATATTTTAAAATGTAAATAGCTGTGGTCAAATCGTCAAAACAAAGTTATCATTTGTGTGATCATATAATGGCATGCAAAAGCATGCATTCCGTTGTAACTTAGTGTATTAAAAGGTAACTAAGCGTAAGTAATTGTAAGAAACATGTTCAAAAAAGCCAGAAATCACTTTAAAAAAATGTTAAACATTAACTAAAGTATTAATATTTAGATGTAGTGGTTTTTGACTTGTTAACTTATATGCTCAATTTAATCTTGTGAACAGCCTGGAAGTTTTTAATCTGAAAATTATTACAATATTTCAATAATAATGTACATTAAACAGTTTGTTAAAATAATTCAATTTTAGATAATTCCAAACTTTGCAATGAGGGATACTATTTGATTCTTCCTGGTGGTTGGGCTATGCCCTTTTGGATTGCACTTGTTTATCAAGGTGCGCGTGTTGGTGCATTAAATGAAGATCAAAAGCTTTCATATGAAGCCCTTGTACCATATTTTCCAAACAATTTCCCTGATACTAATGCAGGTAAAAAGGATGCTGAAAGACGAAAAAAAGAAAATGAAGATTTATATAAAAGGTATGTGCTTTAAATACTTGAGGTTTAAGGGTTTAAGTTTAAAAGTTATTTGAAGACAATTTTAAGTTATTTATATTTTTTCTATTTGACTAATATGATTTATTTTCAGTAAATTAATTCTCCCTTCCCCCTATTTTCCATAAACATGATTAATGTGGCGAAGATCAACTATGGAATCACTCCATATGTTATTAGTTTTCTAATGTAATTAGTATACACTACAACTTTAACCCAGGCAAATATCAACAAGAGGTCACTTAGTTATATAAATATTGTGATAGGAGGTTAATTGCTTTTAATTTAGGTTTCCTCCACAAGTTAAACAAAATTATGATTTAAATGGTGTTGCAAATCCATTTGGATTACCATGGAACGAAATAACTTCACAGTGGAGGTTCAACATCCCTTCTCTATTGCCAGATTTATTTCAAAATTTTATAATACCAAAATCAGAGTTTTATGTTCTTAGAGATCAGTTATTATTAAACCAGATAAAACTAGGAAAGCTTTCAGAAAAGAGTTTAATTGATAAATTATTATATCATGCTAACAGCCTAGTATATATTCGTGTTTATTCATGCCACAATGGTTGTCCAGAAGATAATTCTATGTTGTGTATTCCTACTGGTGACGATTTAACTAAGTTTCGTGATGATACCAAAAATATACATGAAATAGAGACTGGACCTGAAGAACCTCTCCACAAAGGATTGCATAAATTGTTTCCACATATTTGTAAACAATATGGAATTGATAGATATAATGCCAGAGACATTGGAACAACAACAAGATGGCTATTAGGTTATATTTTAACAGGAGATTACTCGCTCAGTCGTGGTAAGGGAGCCGGCTTAGGTTTAGTTACTATTTTGGGGTTATTATATTTAACATCGTTAAAACTTTATTCAGAGGAAGATAAGTTTACTATTCTTTTCAGAAACATTGACACTAGGAAATATAGATTTTGTAATATTGAGATTATTTAAGCTTTGTTTGAATTAATGAATGTTTCTTGTGAAATAATGTACGCTTTTTTTTTTTCCTGAGTTGTTTTTTTGTTTATTAATTTCTACTAATTAAAAGCTTGTGTTGTTTTGAAAGGTTGTTGTTTTTTTTTTAATATTTAAATACTTTTAATGTTTTCAATATTTGTTAAAAGTTAAATCTCCAAATTTAATTTTTAATTATCTTTATTTTAACTTTCAGTTTTATAGTTTTAGTTTTCTTAATGATGAATTTTTTTACAGCTAAAAATATTAAAAAATTTTTAATGGAGGCTGCATTAATTACAGATGCAACAGGTGAGCAAAGTTGTTTATCTTTTTGGAACCTTACAACAGGCGTCATTTTAAAAAGCTTTAAAAATGGAGCATGTGCTAGAAATAGTGTTGATTTTGTTGGAAATGACTATATCATATCTGGACAACATGAACAACAGCTTTTACATATTTATGACTCACATAATGTAAGTATACACTATTTTAATGTTTTTTTTATTTATAATTTATTATATTTTTGTTTAAATTATTGTTTTACAATTAGTTTTAATTTCTAATTTTACTAATTATTTTGCTAAAATTAAAAGATTGAATTAAAGAGTTTTTTATATTATAAAAAAAATAGTTTTAAAACACAAATTATTAAGGTTTTCCGATTAAGGAGTTTCGGATTAAGGAGTTTCGAATCAGAAAATTGTACTTATATTGGAAATATTGCTGAAAATCAGAGTTTTTTCACGAAAAAAAATCAATATTTGCTGTAAAAACAAACAAAAAATGTCCTCAATTTTAATTTGGGCTGTGCCCGAATATGGTCGACACTGTTGAAAACAGTCTATAATAGCCTCATATATATATATATATATATATATATATATATATATATATATATATATATATATATATATATATATATATATATATATACATACATATATATATATATATATATATATATATATATATATATATATACATACATATATTTATATATATATATATATATATATATATATATATATATATATATATATCAGGCCTTGTTTTAAAGCATTACGTGTTGAGTGATATTTGTACGCCTTAAGCGATTTTACGTAAACAGTAAGCGATTCTTAATTTAATTAAAAAAAAAAATATAAATTTAATTTTGATTTAAAAAATATATTTAAGTTTATTAAAATTAAAGTTTATGCTTGGGTTTAACTTAACTGTTAAATTTATTTAAAAATATTACTAAATATTTTAATTTTATTTAAATATATTACTAAATATGTTTAAATTTTATTTATTCTTAAAAAAAAATCAGCTCATTTTTATCGCAATTGTTTTTTTGGTTTTTCTTCCTAAGCAATTTTTTATTAGTCAAAATCAAATTTTAAATAAATGGCTGCATCAAAAATTTGCACAAAACATAGTTTAAACTTTTATTTTATAATGCAAAGTTCAGCGATTATTTTTTAATAAATGATATATACAGCAATATAATTTTAATGCATGATGTTTGGAAAAATAATCTCTGCTTATACAACAAAATCGTTGATAAAATAATAAACTTTTAATAAATAAAGTAAATAAGTTAATGTAATTTTTTTATATGTTACTCTCTAATTTTTTTAAAATAAAAAATCACTTGCAGTTGCAAATTTATTCAGATAAAGTTTAGATAAAAAATTTAAAAGAATAAACTCTAAAAGATCAAAAAGATTAAAGAGCTGAAAAAGATTTTTTCAGCTCTTTAATCTTTTTGATCTTTTAGAGTTTGTTCTTTTTTCTTTCTTTTTTAATGAATAGTTTTTTTGCTACTTAAATGAAAAAAAGTAGCAAATTTCTTAAAATGATTATTTAAGAAATAATCATTTTAAAAAATTTAACATATTTTAATTCATTTATAAAAATGTTGAGGAAAGAAAGAAATTTGTTTATATCAAACAATTTTAAAAATGTAATATTAAATTTATTTATTTAATATTAAAAAAAAAAAAAAAAATACTCCCTTATAGTAATAATAAAAAAGAAGTTAAATAATATTTAATTTGTTTTGCGGTAACTAATATTATTGCAGTAATTTTCATAAAAAAAGTTTGTCTCTAAAAAGAGAATTTTATGACATCAAATTCACATTAGGTTATTGCGTTAAGCATTTTTCATTTAAAACAAGGCCTGATATATATGTATACATACTAAATTAAATTAAAAAACATTGTTTATATAAAAGTACATGCATTGAATCAGGGATTTTATTTAAGATCTTTTATTCTCATGCAAAAAGAAAATGAAGTCTATATTGTTTTAAAGTATGAGTTTAAACACGTTTTTTTTATGTTTTATTTTGTTTATAAAACATCAATTCTCGACAAAAAATCTTTAATTAAATATGTTTTTTTAGTTATGTTTAGTTTATATATGTTATGACTTTACAGGTCAATGGAAAATGGTAACTGCCTTTACAACTCTGCTGCTTTATTAATAAATTCATCAGATAAAACTTTATAAATTTTTATTTAAATCTAACCGATAATTTAATATGTAAAAATAGAGCATTAAGCAATTATTACCTATATGAGTTTTTGATTTTAATGACCTATGATTGACTGGCCATTATTTTGAGCACCTGATAAGCTCAAGCCAAAACCCATAGTTTATATATGGGCAATTCCATTTTTAACTTACATTACACGTGCAACAACTTTATCAAATGTTTGCTTATTTAAACTGTAAATTAAACTTTTAGCTATTTTGTATAAAAGCTGTTAGTCTAAAGAATAAAATAGGCTAAAAAGTTTTGAATCTGGCCGAAAGAGGGCGAACTTATTACTGAAAATGCCACTTAACTTACGTTAGGCGGAAAACAATGGTAAAAAAATCGATTCAACTTTTAGGTCAGATTTCTGCGAATCAATAAAGCGGTTTGTATTAGAAACTTTCACAAGATGTTGAGAATTCTATACCAATTTAAGAAATATATAACATTTTATCAGATGTGACTGGCTAAGGAAAATAAACTGTTTTTTTTTATACTATTTATTTAACTTACGTTTCATCACTTATGTTACCGAGCGATTATTATCATGGATTTTTTATATCTATTATTAAGAGTTAGAGTTACATAACAAAAGAATGACAAAAGTATTGAACTCATTTATTAAAAATAGTCATCAAAGGAAATTTTAAAAAACTGGAGGCACTCTTCCTTTTTACTTTTCATAATATTTATGAAAGTTATCAAATCGAAAAAAATTTTTCCACAAGATCAAGAGCAACTTAAAAAATTATTATAGTACTACTAACTTATTTGAGTTATTTAAATAAAATATTTGGTTTATTGAAATTTCTACTTACACTTCTTACGTTTATGCGTGTTGCCTTATTTTCATTAGGTTGAATTTTTAAAATGCTGCAAAGTATTTACATTTAAATCTTTTAAAATTTTTTTGACCTAAAAACTGCTATCACCGTTTAGGTATATGTGATTGTTTGTGACAGGAGGGAAGGAGTTAAGAATTGACAAATATAGGGTGACGTGCTTTATGGTTGACCCCCCTTAATTGCATTTACAAACAATTTGTTTTACAAAAAAAAAAAAAAAAAATATTTAACTATATTAGGAGATTAGCAAATAAATCTTTTTTTTTTTAATTTTATTGTCTAAATTAAAATATTTTTACAATTTTTTTTTTTTTTTTTTATATATTTATATGTCAACCAAAATAAGAATACATAAACAAATAAAAAAACAATAATATCAATAATAATCTGTTGTGGGTTTTAATTAAACATTAAAAAAATAAGATTTTTTTTCCAAATTCTCTTAATATAAAGTTTCAGTTAAAATTTTGTTGACGAAATAAGAATTACATAATGGCATAATTCATTTCTAATTTAATCTAAATTAATTCTGATCATGCAAATAAATTCATGGTTAAAATAAAATTTTACAATGATACTTTTTTTATCATGTGACAATGAGAAAAACTGTAACTTTGGGATGCATAAAATTGACTTAAATTAATTAATTTTAGTACTAAAGGTATATTTTAAATAAACTTTCATTTGTCTACATCAATATTTATTTGCTAAAAGCTGACGAAAAAGAGAATAAAATTTGACTACTTTTTCATTTTCCGCCGTAGAGTTGCCCATATATGTACACTCCATTGTGCTTATGACTAAATTTGCGAACTCTGCTGCACATGTTTTCAAATTATTCAGTTAATAAAAAAAATTAAAAAAATAAAAATAAAAAAAAAGCAAAAAATGAAAATTATAACTAAGACTAATTAAAACTAAAACAATTTAATTTTACATCTAAGTTCTTTTTTGTCTATAAAGTTGTTTAATTGTTTTAATTTAAAGTAATTCAAATATTGATTACTTAAATTATCAAAATGGTTAACAGCTAACAGCTGTTTCCCATTTGCAGCACAGCAATCAGGAAGCATAGAAATATATACAAGCCTTGTGATGACTAATAAAATTAATTTAAATAATAAATAATATAGTTTAAATAATTTGTTTAAAAAACTTTAATGTATGGTTTGTACATATTTCTAATAAGGAATTTCATTTCAAATTACAATAATATAAAAAGGTGGAATAAAAGTCCTTATAGGTTTAATTAATAAATAACTTTAAGGAATAAGTGAAATTTGCTTATTGAACAATATATATATATATATATATATATATATATATATATATATATATATATATATATATATATATATATATATATATATATATATAATCATAGTTGTAGTAAATTTTAAATTTAATCAAGTAATACCTAAGCATTTCATGGTTAAATATAAGAAATGTATTTTTTATATAGGCCAGTATATTTTAAGAGTACATACTTTTAATGAATGCAGTGTTCATTAAAAGTATGTACCTATGTCTATCATGTGATAAAATCAATCATAATATGAATAATAAAACAATTTATAATTTTTTATAAGTTTTTAAGAGTTAGCTAAGCTAGTAAGGTTTTTTAAAGAAAAGTTTTATTGTTGGTTGTTGCTGTATCTCCGATACCTGAACAAAAGTAACTTATAAATAGGGATTACCTGTTTCCGGATATTTCTTTAAAGTTTTATTTTTTCCACATCTAAATAGTTTTCTGGAAATACAAGTTAAAAAAGTTTTTTTTTGTAACTTTCTCATCAAATAATTAAAACAGTAAAGGTTATCGTTCATCAATTACTCTATGCTATATTTAGTTAGGCATTATTTGTACACATTTACAACTAATTTTCTCTTATTTGTACGTGTGTATTTATTAATAATAGTTTTGATTATTTCACCTAAAAATCTAGTGTAATTTAACTTATTAATTATTTTATATAAATTAAATTGAATTAAAAACCCTAATAAAATTTTTTAATTACAAAAATGTCTGCGAAAACCTTAACCCTCAGTCAATGTGTGTCGACTGCGCCTATCCCTAATGATATCAGTCGATGTATGTACACTCCACTGTGCCTAATCAAGCTGATTTATGTACACATTAATGCACTTATTCTATGAAACTTTAAAAATAAAAATAAATGATAAACATAATTATAAATAAAAATATTAATAGTTAAAAAACACAAAACTTCTTCAAAATAAAACATTAGAAAAAAAAAAAAAAATTTCTCTCAAAGATTGTCCATAAATTATGCAATGCTGAATTTAACTAATAAACAAAACAAAAAATTTCAAAAGTTTTTCTTTGCAGAATCTTTAATGAAATCAAAAATTAAAATAGCACATTAAGTTGAATGAAAATTGCCACCCAAAAGAGCAAATGATCTCTTACTTCTATTTTTAAAATAAGTTTAGTGTTGCATATTTTATGGATGATCCCTAAGGGTGATTCATATCAGCAACTTATAATTCTTATGTATAAAAAGTTAAAGTATTTAAACATCTTTTGCATACAATCATTTTTATTATGTGCACATTTGTACACGCTTGTTTCTATTGTGTGCACATTTGTGTATTCATTTGTATGTGTATACAAATTCATTTCTTTTCAAACACATCAGATATTCTTAACTATACAAAATCCATTTATATTTCCAAATTTTTTCTGTATATTTCTTAAAATTATTTTCCAAATATTATTAGGAAAGCTTTTTTACATTTTTAAAATATGATCATAGTCTAAATAAATATTCACATGCTTGTTGGATTATTTTGTTTAAATTAATTTTTTAACATTTTCATTATATTTATTGTTTTAAAACAATAAACAATTTTTTTCTGTAGCTGAATATTTTGTGTGTGTATATATATATATATATATATATATATATATATATATATATATATATATATATATATATGTAAATTATGTTAGTGCATTTTGCAAATAGAGTGCTCAATGTTCTTAAAGAACAGAGCAATAATAAATTAGTAAAAAACACTTATCTAACTTTTATCTTCGACTATTCGACTATTTATCTTTGGTCTATTCTAAAATCTGCCCCTGCCTATAATAACATTTCCAAAAAATGTATGCTATGTTTGCAAGAAAAATTTGAAATATTTACTCATTTAAATCAAGAAAATTTATTAAATAAAAAATCTGAATTAATTTCTAAATGTAGGCACGAAAATAAATACCTCTTAAAAAATTATAAAAACAAATGACCAAATTAAACTATCCCCATTCCAAAAAAAATTATTTCATAATTACTTTCTGTAACTTCCCGTTAACAAAAAAATATAGTAATTAAAAATATTTTATAATAATTTATAACTTTCTGTAAAATATTTTTTTCTATAAATTGAATTTTTTTTGAGATTTAGTAACTCTTCCTGATGATCCAGCAATGGTGAAACTTCAAGTCGAAGATAAAAGTTAGATAAGTGTTTTTTACTAATTTATATATATATATATATATATATATATATATATATATATATATATATATATATATATATATATATATATATATATATATATATATATATATATATATATATATATATATATATATATGTTTGTGTGTATGCATACATACATACATACATACATATAATAAACAAAATGAGCATATGTCAAAGTATCGCCATGAAAATAAATTTCTAATCTGTAACTTCAAAGTCATCAAAGTGGACACTCAATATCATTTTTTGTATATAAATCCTTATTAAGCACTTGCTTATCACTTCGATCTTAAATCTACACTTTTACATTTTATTTTTACATTTAGTAAGTTATGAAAACAACTTAAGCTAATAAAGAACTTTTTTTTTCTACTATTCAAAAACAATTGCAAATTAACATCCTAAAATTAAAACCTTCAAATATGTATTTGTCTTTGCTCATAAATCTGGAAACATATATGAGCTAGATAAATCTTTTTTTATATTGAAAATATTACTAAAACATAAAATTTTTTAATTAAAATAATTAAAACATAAAAATTTTTAGTTAAAAAAAAAATTATTAAAAGATAAAAATTCTTATATCACACAATAACTGTTATTTAATTTGTTGTTATTTAAATTTAATCAAAGTATTTTAAATATTTTAATACTAAATAACAATAGCTTATTAACTTAAGTTTATATTAATATTAACTTAAATTTTGATATTAACTTATTTTTTATTAGGAGCAAATTGTCAAAAAGATTGTCTGTCCGGGAAAAATATCTTCTCTGGCTGTTTCACCTGATGGTCATTATTGTATTGTTGCATTGGTAGAAAAAATATATGTTTGGCAGGTAAGATTTATCAAAGTCCAATTATTTCTGAATCATTAGAGCATATGGAAAACATTTTTTCATAAATACTTTGAAATTATTGTAATTATTGAAATTATTGTATTTATTGTAAATTGTAAATTATTGTAAATTGTAATTGTAAATTGTAAATTGTAATTGTAAATTGTAAATTGTAATTGTAAATTGTAAATTGTAAATTATTGTAAATTATTGAAATTATTGTATTGCCATTTTATAGTTTATGTAAATATATTTTACATAATGTATAGAAATGAATACATACATTTATAAAGAGTCCTTAATTTTATGTCTTTTCAGATTATTCTTTATTACTGACCTTTCATGGAAATTCCATTCTCTCCTGATTCCATTCTCTACCTCTATATAACTTTTATTTGCTCTTGTATCAAATACTGTGGTCATATTTGGGCTGGTTTTTTTTATAATTTTTTAATTTATTAAAATATAATCTAATGATGTTCTTTCTTCTTTATACAAGATCTAAACGTAGTTAGACCTGCTCTAGTTGCTAAGTTCTAACTTCTGTCCTATTTTTGGTTTCATTTCTTTCTATTTTGTCCATCTTCTGTTCCATCAACTAGAATAAAATCTTGTGTTATTTATCATTCAGTAAGGTTGCACTTCTTACTGTAACTGTTCCTTCAAGCCCAGAAAGCTTTTATTTATCTTTTTACACAAACATGTAATATATTAATGTGTGTTTGCAAATATAAATATATATATATCAACCCTCAGAATTAGGGTCGGCATTCAGCAATGCCGATCTAACTGCCGACCTGAAAGTATTTGAGATCGGCAAAAAATTGCTGACCTTGTTTCTATGCTTTATGGTTAGACCTTTGTATCAAATAATTTTTGCCAACCTGATGCCGACCTCAAAAAGATTGAGATTGGGAAATTATTGCCGACCTCATTTTTCCTAATTCCGAGGGTTGATATATATATACAGATTTTTATAAAGTGATTAATTAAACATGAGAAAATTTTAATTTAAAAAGATTTTTGTAATTTAATACCCTCTAATGCTTTACAACGCTTGTTGTATGTTTTTAAAAATTACTAATGCTAATCATTTTCTTGATGACTAAATAGAAATGTGCTAATGATAACTATAGTTCATTTAAATTGCTAAATGGGTTGATAAGTTTCATTCATTGCAATGACTTCGCAAATAGTGGCAAAATTTTATGAAATGAAAGTAGCTTATCAAAAATTATCAAAATATTTTAAACTATTTTTCAGAATATTTGTCTAAAATAATTTATTATGAATATTTATTATTTTTGAAATATATCCAGGTTTGTAAATGGTTATTTTTTAAAACTAAGATTTTTTTAACTGGTCAACCTGTACCAACAAGAACTCATTGTAGGAGGTCAAAATAGCAATTTTGATCAGTTCAGGTAGTTATTTATTGTTGACCGCCCGTTATTTTGTGTGCTCGATATGTAATCATTTGAATAAAAAGATCTGATGACCTGGTAAGCTTCTTACACTCTTGAAGCATACGACACTTACTCTTTTGCAACACTTTTATAAGCACTTTTGTAACTCATGTTTCTTGAGTGTTCTAGTGTCTTCTTGAGTGTTCTAGTGTGTTCTTGGGTGTTCTAGGAAAGAGGAAAAGAGTAATAATTAAAGAATAATTTGGAATTGAGTTTGAGTATTTGGGATTTTATGGATTCAGGGAATAAAATATCTTGTAAGTAATGGTTGAGGTATTTCTTAAAAAAAATATAAAGTTAAGTTTCTGTAATTTAAAAATATTTTTTGTTTGTCATACTAAATGATGTTCTGTCATCATATTTTTCCTAAAATCAAAAAACAACTCTTCATATATGTTTGTCGTATATGTGAGATCTTTAAATGGAAACCTATCCCAAGAAAGCAAATATTCTTGTGTCATAGATGATTATTTGCTTTAGTCTTCTGGTAGTTCATTAGGCAAATAAAATTTTCAACCTTGGTTTCATGAATTTTTTAAATTTTGTACATTATATAAAATCTGATCAATAGAAAAGGCTAAACTTGTCAATATTCATGCAATTTTCTTCTTTCTTTTTTTGATACCCGAATTCCATCATATATGACTGTAATATCACTTTTACTTAAAATTGTTTTATGTAAAAGTGATATTGCAAAACCTTCATTTTGTTGACACATCAAAGTCTGAATTAAATTAATCTGAATTAATTGTAGAGTTTGTAGTGATTTTTTCTTATTCAAAAACTAAGTGCTTTTGACTCAATAGGTCCTATTCGGACCTATTTGGAACAATTTGCTGCTTGATGTCAAACTTATCAAATGAGTGTTGAACTTTTTGCAACAATTTAAAATAACTATCTATAACAAAAACTATTAAAAAAACTATAATCATAAAAGTAACAATGTAGCAAACATAACAATATAACTATTTTTTCTATTTATCTCGCTCATTTATTTTAGTTTCTTTTATTTAATTGCTTCACAAAATGATATGAATAAAATGATATAAAACAATTACTCATTCATATAATTAGTAATTATATAAAGTTAGTATATTTTATTTAATTTATTGTAAGTTCTTTCTTCTTTTAACAATTTAATTTAAAAATCTAGATAAACACAGGTAACCTAATAAAGATCCTTTCAAAGCATTATCAAAACATCAATGCCATTCGTTTTTCACGTGATGGTAGCTTTTTTCTATCGTGTGGAGATGATAACCTTTTGCTTATTTGGAATTTTTCAAAGTGAGTTTTTTTTATTTAACTTTATAGTTTTTATTTCTATCAAATTATAATTGAAAAATCTTTTATTCAATTATATTCACTTTAATTTTTAGTTTTATTCGAGATTAAAAATTTTTTAGAAATCAGTTCATGATTATATTTAAGATTGTGACTTCTTTTTCAAGAATTTTTTTATTTAAGAACATGAAAGTTGAGATTAAGAAATTGTAATATGTAATTAAGAAATACAATATGTAATCAAGAATTCATAATATGTAATTGAGATGCATAATTGTGTTAAATGTTAATTAACTTTGACCTGAAAGTCTGTTATTAAATTAAATGTGTATCAATATTTGTTTTGCCAAATTTGTTTACATCCAATTCTGGAACAACCAGATCCAAATATTTAAATTTGTCGACATGAAATACATACAACTGAACAACTTGAAAGAAAACATTACGGTTTATCTTCATCAAATGACAGATAAAGAGTTGTTGAATGTGCTGAGTGAAATGACAATTGGGTGACTCTTGTTGCTGAGTAAAATGATAATTGGGTGACTAGCTACTGAGTGAAATGATGGGTGACTCAAAACTTACAATTTGGATTGCAGCAGAAGTTCAAATTTTATCAGAAAAGGTGGTTTTAAGCTAAAAAAAATTGACTGAAGATCAAAATGAAGAAGCATTAACACAAATTAAAAGTGACTCTCAATTGACATTGGTGGCTATCAAAACGAAGATATTAAGATAATTTAATGACTTTGTTTATTCAGAAATCAGTATAAGTAATTTTACAAATGATATAAATAGTTACAAATGAGGTTGCTTTTAAAATTATTATTTGATGTTGAATTAATGGTATACTCTGATAGTGCATTCCATTGTCTAACTATGCGATTGGTTTAAAAATTAAACATCTTTTATTGCAGTTTTTAACTAATTGCATTTTAAGACATTGAATGTGACCCCGCAACTTGTAAAATGGCTGTTAAGATAATCTACACATTGTGGAGTGTAAAATTCATCTTTGTTGATGTTTATGAAAATTTTGAGTTGCTCAATGAGGTCTCTATGTATGCAGCGTTGTTTAAGGGTGGTAGATCTAACAGTTTGTTATCTTGTTTTATAAGGTAAATTTTTAGTTAAAGATTTATTTTTCTTTGCAATATATTGAACTTGTTTAAGTATAGCAATATCTCTTTTGAGATATGGTGACCAGGCCTGCACTGTATATTAATGATTTGATCTGATGTAGACTGGTATTTAAAAAAATGCATTTTTAGACTGCTGCTACAAAATGCTTTTTTTTAAATACCAATAATACTGTTTGCTGATTAAGCTGTGGTTTGCACTTGATCACTAACTTGAAAGTCATGTGAGACAATGACTCTATTATCTTATTTGGATTTTGTTATAATGAGATTGTGTTGATTGCCCTCATAATCATAGATTGTATAAATTTGTTTAGATCTGATTTGATTATCTTTGCCAAAATGCATAACCTTACATTTTTCAATGTTAAAGGGCATGAACTAAAGTTGTGATCATGCAACAGCCTTATAAATGTTATTTTATAAATTTACATAATCATCTGGTGATTTAATAAATGCAATAAAATTGCTGTCATCTGCATAAAATTTTATTAGATGTTTAATAATATCATGCAGATCGTTGATGAAGAGTGAAACTAAAAGTGGACCAAGTACCGATTCCTGGGGAGCCCCAGGCATTATATCCATCCATTCTTATACAAAGCTTTCAGTAACAACATGCCCATTGCTAGCTATGACTCTATCAGTTTCAAAATTTGGTTGTGAGGTATTAAAGGCTTTGGTATTAACCTTAGTATGAACATCAGCACAATAACAATCACCAATTGCTTCACCAATTGCAATCACCAAGAGCTTTGTTTTCATTAAAAGTAGTGCACAAGGAGCCTACTACAATGAACAGTAATGATAACAAACTAAAAATAGGAAGATCAACAGTCATATCACAAATGGTCGTGAGACAGTCTATTTGGATGAAATTACAGTTATTTTTAATGACATTGTTTAAATTTAATTTAAACCTCATATTTTTTTGTAAATAGATTATTTATATTTTATTATTTACCTGAATCCTCAATAATACTAATAAATGACAGGTCCAATTGACAAATATTAAAATAATTTTTAATTGACAAAATATTAAAAAATAAATGACAGGTCCAATCGACACCGGTTGGGTTTTTTCCAGTTACATCCAAAATGTCAGTCTTTTTTGTATTATTTCCTGTTATCACTACATTGCTAAATATCTTTTTCATGACTTTTTTACTTTATTGATAATATATTATTATTTCGATCAGCCTTAAATTACAAAGTAAATTAAGGCAACGAAATTAAAAATGCAAAGAACTTTGTTTTGAGTATCTATATAATATACCTTTCTTAATTACAACTATCATGTTCTCAGTTACATCTTGAGAAAGTGTAGAAGATGTGATTAGTTAAATGATATGATTAGATTATTAGAAAATGTGATTAAGGTAATTAGATGAGATGTAATTTAAAAAATGATGAAAATTGATTTTAAAAATGCATTAGTATTTGTCAGCCAAAAGATGATTTTAATGATGATTCAGAGAAGCCCACATTTATTTTATCCCATCACTCATTACCAATTAAAGATTTTTATGTTGGGATTGGTGGAATGCGGTGTCATGTTGCAACATGCTCTTTAGACCAAACATGCAAGGTTTTAAATTTCATATTCATTTTAGTTTACTTAGAGTTTTGATATATTCTTAATCAAACTTTTTTAGATTTTTTAAATTCTATTATTGGTAAATAATTTTACTTCTTCCATATTTATCCACAGATATATGATATGAGCTCAGGAACCCTGGTGTGTTCTTTTCTCTTTGAAAATAGTTGTTCATCAGTTACTATGGATATAGATGAAAAAAGACTTTTTGCTGGTACAACAAATGGGAAGATACATTTTGTAAACTTGTATTCAAAAGTAAGTAAACATTTCTTAATTAAAAACTTTAATACAAATTCTCTTCTTTGTATCAATCATTAATTTTTTAAAGGAAAAAGTAAGAGAAACTCATGTTGCTACTAATGAATCTACACTTCAAGCTCATATGTAAGTAAATTTTTAAAACACATCAAAATAACATAATGGCTCAGTATTAAATATTTTTAAACGCAAGAATATCCTATTGTATGTTAGAGTCCTGTACATTACTGATACTCTCATCTTAAATCATAATAACAAACCAGTTAGATGAGTCATTTTTTAGTCATTTCATTTGTTATCAATGAAGTTGGATGCGGTTTTTTCCAAGTCTACCTTATTGGGTTCTTCCTTTATCTCAAACCATGCATATAACCTGGAACAGCTAGTAAACTGAGCTATTTTTGTCAAAAGCAGTCTTTCTTAAAGGAATAGAAAGTAGTCAAGCAAGGCATAATCCATGCTGTTCCATCTTGCTGAGTAAGAACGTGACAGTTTGGTTGCTCTACTTTTTGTAAAATGTTTAGCAAATGGTGAATAAAAGCAAATCATAATTTGGATAAACAAATTATATAGAGCATAATATGTATTATTGATACTGTAACAAGAATAAATACTATGCTTTATATAATTCTATAATAAATTTAAGTTTGTACAGTAAAAAGAGGATAATGAATTTTGTGCATGACATTCCTTTTTTAATTTTGATTTTTTTTTTAATTATATTTTTCATGATATTAATAATCAATTAATCACTTTAATTTAATTTTGGATACCATCTTTAAGTTCAATATATCTTTCCATCAAAATTTAAAAGGCTTATTTGAGTTTAACCAGTGTTGCGAATGACTCTAGCTCCTTTTTGGGTTAAGACTTAACCTACAAGAGCTATGAAAATTATCTTAAGTTATTTATGATGAAATTTCTACCCCAAATCAACCTGTTTTTTTATGCAAATATAAAAGCAAATTTAGATAGGCAATCTGGTGCCATACTGATTTAGGGAGCTGTGAGGGCTTAAGTACAGATATTGACTGATATTAGGAGAACATGCAAGAGACTTGCTGTTATGTTGACTGAGGTTTTGGGTTGGGGAAGTGACAACTTTTTTTTATTATTCATTGTTTTTATCTTTGTTTTGCAAAAAAAAACCATATGAACTTAAATTGACAAAAAAGACCTCCTGTGTTTTATTGTGCAATTCAGTCCCCACCATGTCCCTGGTAGTACCACACTCAACTTTTTTCTCCGCACAACAGCCTTTTTCGTCAAGGTTCGTGTTTCAGAGTTATAGAGTTGAGAGAGGGTTGTACTAAAATAAAAATGACTGCGTGTTATGAAAAATATTTCTACATAATGTCTGACCTGCCTTTTTTAAATTTACTATCCTTTTTATTCAGTATAAGGTGGTTATTATATTGAAATCTCATTAGCTGTAAATTTTGACAGCATGCTAATTCCATTCCTAGATCTTTAACAAATCATAAAAAAAGTTAGTGTTAAAAATAGCTCACAAAAAAATTAACTATACAAGTAAACAATAACTATTCTAATATTTTTACCGAAGAGAAGAGGTGGAGATGATCCTGATAATAATAAAATGAATGATTCTGAGAGCATTATAGAATATGAAAAAAATGAAGTGTAGCTGTTGTTCTAAAGATGAATTTATCCTCACAAGCTTAAAATATTGAAAGTTTCCAAAAAAGGCAATGACAAGATTTATTTATATCTAATATGTCAGCATTATAGAAACTGATAGCAACAGCTTTGTAAAAACTTTGATCGAGGCTAGAATTGAAAACGAATGCTCCCTCTTATTTAACAACAGAAACTTTCCAACCTCTGCAGAAATGCATAAGAAACTCAAGATCGTCGATACACATCCTGTGTATACACATGGATGTTGTTCTATTTCAATTAGTCCTCCCCAACCTATGATCTAAAACAGTAGAGGTATATGCAGTTCTACTTGTAGAAAACAGGTTCCTGTTTCTACTTCTGGTGGTGAGCTTGTTTTTAGTAACTGTTCGCACTCAAGCTTGTTAACAAGTTGCAGATACTTTTGTCACTAAACTGACAACTGCTCCCAGCATGTTGTAGTTGATGGCAAAGAGAATGAAGATATAATATTTGAGTTTCATCTCATCTCAATCTTGAAGCTCATCTCAAGGTTGAATGGCAAAGTAGAGTAAAAAGCACCCTTTCACCCTTGATTTAAAAAAAAAAAAAAATTAAGTTTCATCTCAAGGTTTTCATCTCAAGGTTTTCATCTCAAGGTTTTCATCTCAAGGTTTTCATCTCAAGGTTTTCATCTCAAGGTTTTCATCTTAAGGTTTTCATCTCAAGGTTTGAATGTCAGAGTAGGAGTAAAAAGCACCCTTTCACCCTTGATTTTTTCAACCACTACTTGACAAATACTTGAATCTATTGTAAGTGAAACTATGCATAAGATTTTTTTAAGGAAAATCCAGACAAGGCAACAAATTCTTATGTACAGAATCCTGTATCAGTAGTTAGTAATTAAAAATCTTTTTAGGTTACTAATGGATATTGTTCCCAATTTTATTGTTCATAGTGATATTAATGGTTCACAAGTCAAATTTAACCATGTATTAGTACACAGTTGATCTTTATTGGACTTGAATATTTTCCAAACTATGAATCAAAACGGACTGGAAATTTATTATCAAGTTCCTACATTTTAATTACAACAATGAACCTAATTATCTTAAGAATTTGAGTGTTGCCAAGTCCCTTGTTTTATTCAAAGGTAGACTCCATTTTGGCCAGTTCATAAAAAGCAAAAGAAGATAGTTTAGAATTGAGTTTATGAACTAATAACATCGGATGGCATTATCCATCAGCAATAAACGTCTATAACTTACACATGTTTGGTGTTGAGAAGGTTGATTAGCAGCTCCACAGAATTTAAGCTCTCTTTACAGAACATGTTACAAGAAAGTAGTATCTCAGTTAGTCTTGAAGTGGTCCTTGAATTCCCATTAGATTACATGCACTGTAATATCTTTAATTCCCATTACATGCACTATAATATCTTGAAATATCTGTTTACCAAGTCTTTAAATAAGTCTAAGTTTTTGTATGTTTGATTGCAAATACTTCTTTATTTAAATTCATTCAATTTTGACCATGGTCACATGATCAAGGCTTGATATTTTTGTGTTTATGCATATAACCGATTTTCATTCAGTCTGGAAAGTATTTAGTTTGTTAATTGTGTGTATCTTTTTTATATATTTATATATTACTCATATATATATAATTTTTTGTTTTGTTGTTGATGTTGTTTTATGTTAAAAGTGATTTAAAAATTATTTTTTTTTTTTAGAAAGGAAGTTAGTTCGTTGTCAGTTAGCATGGACGGTACTAAGCTGTTGTCTGGCTCATTTGATTGTAATGTAAAGCTTTGGCATATATCGAGTAAACAATGTCTTAGGACATTTCAATTTAAAGGTAAATTATTATAACGTTTATATAAATGTGTGAGTGAGTACATAGAGGGTGTCGTGTATACACACATAAATTGGCAAAACTTTAGTAAAATAATAAGATATCACTAAATACATAAATGTAGTCATTTTTTTCAAATTGTTCAAAAATGTGTCCATTTACTGTAATTTAATTTTAAAATGACTTTAAAATGTAAGGCACTTCTTAATCAAATTTTCTTAAGCCAGAGATATCATGATGTTTTCAATCTTAACTTTGCTAGTATCTTTATTGGAACAAGTCTGTAAAAGTTTCTCCTCCTCAGATAATTTTTTCTTCAGATTTTTTACTCGCTAGTACAATAAGATAAGAGTTCAAGAGTCATGTTTCATAGATTTAATGATTCTATTCCATTCAGATTGACCTGATTTTCCTTGAAACTTTTTAAATCATTTGCCATAGACAAATTTTGTTATATTCAGGCAATCATTGCCTGAGAAGCCCTATTCTTAATGTGGAACAAGTCACCCATGTTATCTTCCTAGTTATACTGAATATACCCATCCCAGCATAAACTAGGAGTGAGTATTTAGTATATAGGTATAAAATAATAGACAGATGTTTTTGTTTTAAAATTTAATAAGGAATATTAGAATCAAACCAGAAAAACACTTACTAGATAAAATTACTACCAGGTAGGTAACTACAAATCCATTTATCTAGTCATTGAGTTGTTGTTTTAAGAAACCCACTGCCGAAAATGTTACTGTAGAATTGATATATGCTATGACAACTTTCCTATGGAATATATTTAGAGAACAATTACTGTATAACCAATATAATAACCAATTGATCTTTTTCCCACTTTTTGTTGTCAGTACAATCATAATTTTTTCCATAAAATGACATTGAAATAAAATGTTTGTATTAAAATCAATGAAGTTTTTTAAATACATTGCTGCTTTTTAGATACATTGCTGCTTCATCCTAAATGACCCTATCTGCTGTTCTTAATGCTGAGGTGGAACATTTACGTTCAGCTATGTTTTCCTTCATATGAGCAATTATACTGTTACACAGTGGTCTGAAAAATTTGATTTTTAGCCAAAATTAAAATTTTGATGTTTATATGCTAAATCGATAATGTTGAATCCACATCTGAAAACAGTTTTTGATTTAAAGGTTTTGTTTTTCAGATATCGCATAAGCGGCCCAATCAAGAATTTCAGAAAAAGATTTCATTTTTTTGCTTGCAGTTTCATAATTTATCGCATTTATATATATATATATATATATATATATATATATATATATATATATATATATATATATATATATATGTATATATATATATATATATATATATTCTTAAAGACAAATTTTCTAATTTTTAAAACCATTTTTTTAAATAAAAAATGATACATGTTTCGACTAAAATTCAATTTATAGAAAAAAATATTTTACAGGAAGTTATAAATTATTATTAACTTAAAATAAAAATAATTTTTTTTTTTTTAATTACTATATATTTTGTTTAACGGGAAGTTACAGAAAGTAATTATTAAATAAATTTCTTTGGAATGGGGATAATTTAATTTGGTCATTTGTTTTTATAATTTTTTAAGAGGTATTTATTTTTGTGCCTACATATAAAAATTAATTCAGATTTTTTATTTAATAAATTTTCTTGATTTAAATGAGTAATTATTTTAAATTTTTCTTGCAAACATAGCATACATTTTTTGGAAATGTTGTTATAGGCAGGGGCAGATTTTAGAATAGACCATTGTAAATTAAAATTTTTTCTTTTTTTTAAATCCCAAATATATTTTGACAGCATAGTCTCTTTTAAATATTTTTTGTGTTTAAATGATTGTTTGTGGTTGGCATAACGTTTTTTCCATTCCCCCTCGGTTAAGCCAATATATCGTTTATCAGGGTTATTTTTTGAGGAAATAATGCACTTGTAAATTACATTTTTCGAAAGGCATTTTCCATTTAGAGGGCAATCTATTTTTTATTTACAATTACAATAATCAGTGTTTTTTTCTTTTATATGATCATTTTTATTAATTAACACATAGTTGTGGCCTTTTATAACTCTTTTTAATTTTTTGTACAACTATAACTTACTTTAAAGGTATTTCTGTTAAAAATCTTATGTAATTTATTAGAGGGAGGAAAATGTTTGTCTACTAATTTTATAAAAATTTTACCTCTATTTGTTACAACATTTTTGCTGTACAGGGGGTTGAACCAAATTATTTTTCTATTTCTATTACGCTTTTTTGTAATTTTCTTTTCAAATTTTAGCTCGAAATTACACTAGCATGATTTACATATATCTATATATATATCTATATATATATATATATATATATATATATATATATATATATATATATATATATATATATATATATATATATATATATATATATATATATATATATACACACTAAGTATTACTATATGAGTTTCTCAACATTATTTTGGTAAATATAAACATTGAAATTATGTTTTCTATGATTATTCTGAAAAAGTATTTTTTGGCTCACTGATATATCATTCATTAAAAATATGTAATAACAATAAAATTTAAATTTGTAAATATAGGCTAATTAGCTTAGCATAATACATCTAATTAAAATATATTTTTATTTGTTTAAGTGTTTTATTTTGTACTGTGAGTTTTACTCTTCATTTTTTCTTCAACACAAGGTCGTAACCACTCTTATCTGTTGTTTTGTAGTTATTTATGTTTTAAATATTTTTTGTCTGAATGCAACATCATACTTAACTTATTGTCATTCTGTAATTTTTCGTGACATTTGTAATGTTAAATTTATATAAGTTGTAATTAGATCAATATATTTATAATTTTAAATTATTTATAATTTTAAATATATTTATGATTATAACTTTAACTTATCATTAGTGTTTATGTTGTTAAATAACATGATTTTTAAATTTGTCTGAACGCAACATGAAGCTTCTCAATGCAACATGCAATGTTTGAATGTCTTTGTATTAGTATCTGAACACAACATAAAATGTCTGAACGTGACATAGTGAAGTATTTCTAACTTAGGGCATACCTTAATTCCAACATCCAATACACTATTTGTATTACCCTATATAAAGCAAAAATCTGTATTTTTTATGTTTTTAAATTCAACATATCAAACAATTGTAAAGAACTGTTAACAAAAGTTAACAATTGAGGAAATTAATTTGGATTACACATTTAAGCGCTTG